>NC_045162.1:19044623-19152739 GCF_900700415.2 Clupea harengus | reverse complement strand
CATTACACTCAAAGGTCTCGGAAAACCCAGCAGGAATAGAGGAGATTACGGCACACCTAAAAAGGATATAGTCTAAAATAACTCACACAAATAAAGGGTCCTTGAGCATAAACTATACCAACTATACCATAGAGTAACACATGGCATAGTGTGCAGTTATTAGAAGAAGAATGCATGCCAAAGTCAACAATACAAAGAACAGCGTGTCAATTCAGAGCTACTTTGGTGTCAACATGGTGTTGGTGTCACATACAGCCAAAAATTGAGATACCAATTTTTACCTGGGGTTGTTGATGCCATTGTTGTTCAAAGAATTTCCGATTCGGATTTCAGCTCCACGAAGTCTAGTGGGACCAGCATCCACCGAGTTGGTAATTATCACAGAGAAGACTTTATATTTTTGGAGCAAATCCACTCTCCACCAAGGGTTGACATGAGCTTTTGTGTGAGTACAGGAACCATGGCCCCATATTCCGTCACGATTCCCATCAATGGCATTGTATGCAAATCCATTGCTATGAAGGTCTGACTGAGTTGCTTTCCCTCTTAAAGCCACATTCTCACCTGCATGGAAACAATGAAAGAACAATGACAAATTAACAACTAGACTAACAATTATGTACACCATGTCCTGTCTGAAGTGGTTGAGTATGTTTTTTGGCAATTAAATTGTTTTCAACCGGGGTTCTCATCTCTCATCTACTGCTCCTATATTTACATTACATCAGATTAATTTAGCTTCTTTTTCGGACAGCTTTGACCATGTGCAGAAAAGTATACTGTATGTGTTTAGTTGACAGGAAGTAAATGCCTCTTGATCTTAAACAAGACATTTTCTAAGATTCGTCTTCCATTTCATTTACCGAAACATCTGATCAAGTGTGGGGATACTGAAAAAATAATGTCTATATTTTAGATTCATTTGAATAGTTCTAAAGCTTTCAGTCTTGACAAAGACATGTGCAAAGTTGGTTCAATATTGTTATTTTTTTACATGCTTCTATTCTAAATTAAATAAAAACCTAAATATTTCATGTATGTTGTGATACATGTGCTATATTTACAAGGACAATGCTTACCATTTGGTGCTGGATAGCCATACACCTCCACCTCACAAAGTGTCAAAAGCTTGTTGTTTCCAGGCAAAAAAACATTAACATAGCGGCCCTCCACCCCTTTATCCCAGCTGAAGGTGAGGGTTCTTCCAGCTGGGATAGACGATATAACCCCTGCCCTAAAAGCGAAGTCAAAAATGAACATTTAGTTTAGAGGAAAGGTTTAGGGTACAAAAAGTAGGTCAGGAATGAACTCTGTTTTATCTCAGTGAAACGGTTCTCTCAGACATATTTACTTTACAAACCACCTACTGCAATACATTGATAATAGGGGAAGGAGGCGGCAGAGTAAACAATATTCATTATCACTTTCTTTTGTCAGTATACAATAAGCTAATAAACTGTTTTTACATTTGCAGCTGCTCATTGAAATGGACCGTAGGCTTATGCATTAGAAGTTCTGAAATAACCTTTCGACCCAGTCACTTTCAATCAGTTAACAACTAGAGCAAATGATAATCTTACAGTCGATTGTGATTGCCATTGTCCAGCAGGTAGCTGCCAATACGAATCTCAGCTCCGTTGATGTATTCAGCGCAGCAGTCTCCTCTGTTGGTGATGGCCACTGAAGTAATAGTGTACTGCCTCAGTAGATCAACCCTCCACCAGGGATTAGTCTGTGCATCAGTAGCAGTGCAAGATCCATGATGAAAATGTGGGTCACGATTTCCGTCTATGGCATTGTGGGCATCACTGTACCCTGATGAGGGGTTTTCAACCAGGTCTGACTGGGTGGCCCTTCCATACAATGCTAAATTTCTAGCTGTAAAGAAATATTTTTCACATCAATATGACTTGAACAAGAACAGCGTATCCTATTTTCTTTTCTTTGTTAATCTGTGTGAAGCAATGCAGCATTTTGCCATGCAACAATCTGCTATTTGTTGAAGCATGGTTTTATAAGCAACTTGTACTAGTATCATCTTCTAGTTCATTTTCATGGTGTATGGTCATGTGAAGGACATAAACACACTTGTCATTCCATCTCGCTGTCTTCGGTATGCACTATGCAGTTCTGTCGTCCGGGTCAGACCAAAAGCGTAAACAAAGCTTTCACAGCCCAACATCATTAACTATATCGCCAAAAGACATGAGTTAGCATGCTAGCAGTAACGAGTGTTCCTTGTGCAGTTTGTCCTCTCCTGTCCTCTGTGTAGCTCTGGCCAGCTGTGCCACGTCTGATTGCGCAATGAGGTGCACCTGGTAAATCCCATGGCATGGGTTTGGTGAGTTTTACTTGAATGGTGGAGTGTTGTTCACCCCATAGGGCCACCCAAGGGCATAACAGTGAGGTTTCTGCATGCCAGTTAGGCAGTTAGATTGCTAGTGTTTGACCAGAACTCCTCACTGCTGCTTTAAATGTCTATTACATAAAATAATAAATGCTAAGTATAATTTTGCATTGCCCTGTCTTTAATATGTGTCATTACTCACTAACAGAATAGATAAGTGACAGAGACAATGAGTCTGATGATTGCCCAAGTAGTTGTACTGCGATGACTGAGACGCCTGTTTATTCAAATCACATTTTCTGTGAGAGAGTAGAATGTAATATAGCTGGAATGTAAACTAAGTCATCTTAGTTAAGTGATCTCTGAAATGTTTTGTTTTGTAATATTTGCTAACTCCGATTCCATGCCGACAGGAACAGGCACGGCATTTACTTCCACCTCACACAGTCAGATGCTGCTTGTACCCCCTGCTGAATATATTCACATAACGGCCCTCCATCCCATTGCATTGGAATGTGCTGGCTCCCCCTGCTGGTATGGAAGAGATCACCGTGCACCTGTATAGGATGGTAAGAAGGGCAACAATTTGCATATAAAAGACATTCATAATTTGTATATATTTAAACACACTTGTTCATGATTCAATTTCCCTGTCTCAGTTATGATGGGATCTAAAGGCATCACCATTCCGCATTGGTGTTGTCATCTTTGACAAACACACCAATTTAAAGTAATAAATAAGAGAAAAAACACAAAAAGACATTTCTGAGGAAACCATGCTTATGACTCCATATAATCAGCTGGTACCTTGGGTTGCTGTTGCCGTTGTTTTCCAGGGAGTTGCCAATGCAGATCTCAGCTCCGTTGATCATCTCAGCATAGCAGTCCTCTCTGTTGGTAATGGTCACGGTTGTGACTCTGTATGACTCCAGCAGGTCGACCCTCTAGCAGGGATTGGTCTCAGCCTCTGTTTGCACACAGGAGCCGTCCTGGGGCATTCCACTTCCCTTCCTATCAGCCTCAGTGTGGACAGCAAAGTGTTCTCAACGCGTAGCAAATAATCCTTGGTCCAGGCATGAGCTCTCTTTGGGTGGTGTTCCCGTTTATTATGAAGGTAGAAATGTGTACATAAAATTGGTCTTTTCACCCAGTGCTGTTTGCTTAATAAATAAGATGCTGTCGGTGAAGTGGGTTTCACGGCTACGGTAAGAACCGTGTGTTCCCCGCCATCCACACCTTTCCCTAATTGATTAATCTCACCTGTAGATTTACCCAATTCCCAGTGACGTGCCACACCCAGTGCAATACTCCCCCAAGTGGCTAAAATAAGTACTACTAAAATAAACCTAACTAAATGGTGGATAGAAATGGCTTCTACAATCATGGCTATGACTTTAATGTCTTATCCTTTGGAGAAATGCCTCAAAACAGCTGAATAAACACAATAACTGTACCTAATGCAGAGGCTTCAGCAACACAGAAGCCATCTCCCACAAGAAGCATCAGAAGGAGCAAACACAATACCTTCATTCTAGGAGGAGAATCAAATCAATATTATGGTTGCACGTCTTTTCACACTGCAGCCATGATGAATCATTTTACAATAATTCACTTAACATGAAACAGTAATGCTTTTTATACAGTGCCTAAGTGTCATTATTAGAAGCAAATATAAATGATCACTGAAAGCACTGAAATAAATGGATTCTAGGAGCAAGGATTCAGCAAATAAAAGCAAACATACCTTATAGTGTGATATCTCTATTGTTGTCTTGTTCAGGCTGTCCACAGAGCATATGGCTCCTGTGTGTGTATGTATGTGTGTGTGTATAAGGGTATGGATGGGTAAGGCTGATTTTAACATGCATGGGGCAGGGTCCATACACTCCCTGAGGCTCAGCCTGCCAGAGCCTGTCTCTTCTGACCAATAAAGTGTTTGCTTTCAAATAGCCCTCAACAGAGCTCCGTTGGTTGTGCCTTAACACATGTATCCCAGGAGTAAAGAAACACACACCACAGACAGTGTGTCTTCGGCATTTAAATTACTGAGAACTAAGAACTCCGGCAAGGGAAGCGTCACACACGTATGCAGGTCTTTGTCAAAGTGTGTCAAGGTTTGTTCTCAGAATGAGGCTGGCAACTCTGTGCAGGGTTCAGTGTGGGGTATTTATTAAGTATGTCAATGTCAAGCCCAATACCAGCTATACAGTTTACAACTTGGACACCAGCCAAGAGTTTAGCCTCAGAATTTTTATTTGGATCACAGAATAGTGTTTTTGTTCTTAATTAGACAAAAGTGAGGGGGGATAACCATAGACGTAAAAAGCCTGGTTGTGTTATGCATTAACAGGCGATTATTACTCCATTGTCTCATCTCCAGTACTTCATCTGTAGGTGAGAGGGTGTCCCTGTGCAACAAAAGTAGTCGTTGTGCTCCAATGGAAATACACAAAACAGAAACCCCTTTATTTGAGGCAAATGCTTAATATTCATGTTATAAAGACAGTATGGGCATTGTTTACAAATCTGTTATGACTACTGTGGTATAGTGATTATATGAAACTGATGTTGACAATGAATCGCAGTGGCCATAATCCGCCGGGGAGCTGACAATAGTAGCTGTCTAAGTTAACAGTGGAGCGACATCAGTGAAGGCTGACTTGCCATGAAGACAGCAGCTCTTGGCTGCTTTTCGGACACCAGCTCTGTGCTTCTCCTTATTAGACAGATAGAGGCCAATGTCATTAAAAGAAGCCATTGTATAATCATTGTGAAGCTCACTTAGCTTCTGAATGTCTGCTGCAATATTTCTCTCGATACCACAGTCTTCTGTCTTGCCGAAAGTTGACAGTAGATTAACCAATTCAGTAGATCAACCCAAGGGTCAAGGTGAGCAAGGCAAAATACATTTTCAGGTAGGTCAAGACTGATGAATAGAGTTAGGGTTTCTGGCTGTAAAAATCCCAAGCAGTGTTTTGACATTCATTTGACCTCTGGCACACTCTCCTTTGGCTAATCTCCTTGCATATCTGCTGAGCTGACAGTCATGTCGAAGATAGGTAAATGGGCACATCAGCATGTAGTTACTTGTGAAGCTGCTCTGAGACCAAGACAAAGAAAAATGATGTGTAAGATGACATGTACAAAAGCTCTTAAAGCACATTGCTACATCTGGACTGCGTCCCGTTACTGTTTCAAGAGATGAAGTCACCTCTGAGCAGTAGGGATAGGAACTGCTCCACTCAAGCTTGTGAAATGAACCATTCATGTGTATTTGTAGAATGTAAACACTCAAAACCACACAGGAGTGCATTTCATTCTTTAATTGGCCTTGATTCATCACACAACAGAGCACAATAATTCAATATGAAAAATCCAACACTCCCTGGAGAAATGGAAATAATTTTTTATTTTTCATTACACTTACTTAGACTATGTACCTACAGGTAGGAGAGCGAGAGACACAGAGAAAGAGAGATGGGCATAACCTTCACTTTGTTCATCAGACATCCAATCATTGCTGAGGACTTTCATATGACAGATATAAAATGTGATGCCAAAATATACAGCTACAGGAATATTGGTGTACAGATGGCTTGTCTCCTCCTGTGCTGTTTCCCTGGACTTTAGTCCAGCGGTGATCCATATACCTCCACCTCACAGAGTATAAGAAACTCTGCACGTCCAGGAATCACCACGGTAACATAGCGTCCCTCCATCCCATTACACTTAAAGGTCTCGGAAAATCCACCAGGAATAGAGGAGATTACGGCACACCTGAAAAGGATATAGTTAAAAATAACTCTAACCCTAATAAAGGGTCCTTGAGCATAAACTGTACCATTCTGTCATTGTTTTAGTAAGTATTCCAAATAGTCTAGTCCTGTCAGAGATTTTGTATAGAGTAATGGGTGGCATAGGGTGCAGTTAATATAAAAATAATGCATGCCAAGGACAACAATACAAAGAACAACATGTCAACTCAGAGTTACTTTGTCACATATAGATAGAATTGAGATACCATTTTTTACCTGGGGTTGTTGATGCCATTGTGGTTCAAAGAATTTCCAATTCTGATTTCAGCTCCATTCAGTCTACTGGGAGTACCATCCTTCCTGTTGGTAATTCTCACAGAGAAGACTTTATATTTTTGGAGCAAATCCACTCTCCACCAAGGGTTGAGATGAGCTTTTGTGTGAGTACAGGAACCATGGTCCCATATTCCGTCACAATTCCCATCAATGGCATTGTATGCAAATCCATTGCTATGAAGGTCTGACTGAGTTGCTTTCCCTCTTAAAGCAACATTCTCACCTGCATGGAAAAAATGAAAGAACAATGACAAATGAATAACTAGACTAACAATTATGTACAGTTAAGAGCCATGTCCTGTCTGAAGTGGTTGAGTATGTTTTTTGGCAATTCATTTACTTTCAACGAGGTTACTCAACCCTCACCTACTGCTCCTATGCTTACGTCACATTAGATTAGCTTTGCTTGTTTTCTGGACAGCTTTGACCACGTGCAGAAAAGTATACTGTATGTGTTTAGTGGACAGGTAAAAGTAAAGTAAAAAGTAAAGTAAAATGCCTCTTGATCTTAAACAACAAATGTACTTAGATTCATCTTCCATTTCATTTACTGAAAAATCTGATGAAGTATGGGGACACTAAAAAATTATGTTTATATTTTACATTAATTTTAATTGTTTAAATTACATACAAATTAAATACATTTTTTCATGAATCTATTATAAATGTTATAAAAACCTAAATATTTTTATGTATGTTGTGATATGTGTGCTATATTTACAAAGACAATGCTTACCATTTGGTGCTGGATAGCCATACACCTCCACCTCACAAAGTGCCAAAGCCTTGTTGTTTCCAGGCAAAATAACATTAACATAGCGGCCATCCACTCCTTTATCCAAGCTGAAGGTGAGGGTTCTCCCAGCTGGGATAGAGGATATAACCCCTGCCCTAAAGGTGAAGTCAAGAGTTATAGTGTTTTTTGTACACATGTCAAATATTCAGCATCATTACATGAAAACAATTACTTTGTCTGAGTTCGCCTTATCATGATTAATCAGACGGAATATCTCTACTTATTTATTTACTTAATTCATTAATTGGTTGATTAGTTACTGAATACAGTGCACTCCTTGCATACCATTGTAATATGTTACAAAATGAACATGTATTTTGGGGCGAGGGTTTAGGGTACATTGTACCCCAAACTTAAAAAAAAAAAAATAACACTGTTGCCTCAGTGAAGCGGTTCTCTCAGACATATTCACTCTACAAACCACCTACTGCAATACAGTGATATCAGGGAAAGGAGGCTGAAGAGTAAACAATACTCATTATCAGTTTCTTTTGAAATTCTGAAATAACCTTTCAACCCAGTCACTTTCAATCAGCTAACCACTAGAGCCAGTGATAATCTTACAGTCGATTGTGATTGCCATTGTCCCGCAGGGAGTTGCCGATACGAATCTCAGCTCCGTTGATTCCCAGAGCGCAGCAGTCTCCTCTGTTGGTGATGGCCACTGAAGTAATAGTGTACTGCCTCAGTAGATCAACCCTCCACCAGGGATTAGGCTGTGCATCAGTATGTGTGCAAGATCCATGATGGAAATGTGAGTCACGATTTCCATCTATGGCATTTTGGGCATGACCTTCCCCTGAATGGGGGTGTCCAATCAGGTCTGACTGGGTGGCCTTTCCATACAATGCTACATTTCTACCTGTAAAAAAAAAATGAATATGTCTTGAACAACAACAGCGTATCTTATTTTCTTTTCTTTGTTAAGGCAAATCCCAAAGAAGAAAGGCTTGACTGTGTAGCCACCCTGCTCAAAGCCACATTCTCTAAGAGGGAATACAGTACATTGATGAATTAGTTAAAAGCAAGACATTGCATATGGATGAACAGTGTATTTTGAAACATTCAATTTTGTACGATGAAAAAAGCCCATCTGCGGTAGATCACCGGAGAAAGATTCATGGTTTGATCATGGGATAATATTGATTATTAATTATTTTAAATGGATAATGGCTCCACCAATTGGGGAATTAGAGAAATTGGTCAGCAAAACTAACTGTACAGTATCTAAGTATCATGCAACGAATGCTATAATTGCTATAAAGAAATGAATGCAAAAATATTCTTTATAATATATTTATTCTTCATTTTATTTTTATTTTAGTCTTTACCATATAGAATTTTACATTGTGAATTAGATAAGTATCAGATGTGAAATGCGGACATCCAGTAATGACAAGATATGTTTTTACCAGTTCCATTGTAACATGACACTCTCACCTTTCTCACCCATCTGAACATATGCATTCTGTATGCAGAACAGATGTCATGTGTAATGTGGCATCTCACAACCAATCAAAGCTGTGGTTTACCTTGATATTCAGCCAGAACTGTCAGTCCAAGTAAATGAAGAAAGCAAAGAGACAAAATCACCCTCATCCTGGCTGTAAAGAAAACAATAATGTATAGTTAGTGTGGTACTGATTCTGATATTCGCTAACGCTCGGTCGATACGCCAAAGCCTCAGTTTGATATTTCCTGACATGACCTCACTCTCGATTAGTAAGTAGTTATTATTGCCTCAGTATGATGTTAAAATTACAGGGCAAATGCCAAACACTGTTCTGGTGAACCCAACAGCGAGAGCTTTTTTATTTTGCTAAAATACAAATACTTATGCTCGGATTAAAAAAATGAGCTGTGGCACAATACATATTTACAGTGTCTTTAGACATTCAGAAACTGCACAGAATTAATATATACAATAATAACTGGTATAAAATAAATGCAAATATACAATACATAATAATAGAAAAGGAATAATAAATATAAATATTAATTTGACAAGTTTATTTAGTTTTTAACACATACTACAACACCACACACTCACCTCTCCGGTTGGCAGATTCAATGTTCAGACTCGGGGAGTGCAGTCTTATATACACAACCTGCAAATTTGTTATTGTTTTGTTATTACATTTCCTTGTTCCTTCTCATCAGCACAAAGGCTTGACTTTGTAGCCACCCCCCTCAAAGCCACGTTCTCTAAGAGGGAATAAAATAAATTCATCAATTAGTTAAAAGCAAGACATTGCATTGCATGCCATATGGATCAACAGTGTATTTTGAAACATTCAATTATTAAGATGAAAAAAGCCTATCTGCGGAAAGATTCACAGTTTGATCATGGGATAATATTGATTATTAATTATTTTAAATTGATAATGGCTTCACCAATTGGGGAATTGGATAAATTGGTCAGCAAAACTAACTCTACAGTATCTAAGAAGTTTTTTCAGGTGACAGTTTTGAGTCAAACTATAAGTATGTATGTATATGTGTATGAATGTATGTATGTATGTATGTATGCATGTATGTATGTATGTATGTATGTATGTATGTATGTATGTATGTATGTATGTATGTAAATAAGTATGTTCCAATATGAAAAACACACTGACCTCTTCTTTACCTTATCCAGTACACATGGCTTAATCAGTGTAATCTGAGATCATGCTATAAATCCTTGGTCAAACTGTCGTGTTGAACTGTTAGCAAAAATCAACCCAGGGCATAAACCTGCACTCACAGATCAGGAAGAAATACCAATCATTCAACAAAAACCCAGAAACCCATACAACATTTTAAAACGGTCCAAGATACAGAAACAGAGCTTCAGAACCCCTCCACACGGACGGCACCAGGTGTCCCAGACAAGGCCCTTGGGTCCCTTTGGTGAAAGTCCTTGATCAAGGTCGGTTCCTCCGGTCCATAACCCTTCTAATCAATTAGGTGTTGTAAGAAATTACAGTATATCCTTTATGAAAACATGAGATTTATTGTAAAGCAGCTGCTGTGACCACCGAAAGTTGGTCAGCATAATCTAGAGATGGTCACTCTAACATTAAGCCTACTAGAAAGTTTCCTTCTGTTTTATAGGGCAATTTAGTAGAAATTGGGTCTATACGTGAAAATATGAACTGTCCAAATATATAGTCACAGTAACAGAGGGCTGTGCAGTCTAAGGCAGCTTTTTTGCACTTGCACTTCTTACATTTACAGGAGACAATTTCATAGCTGGACTGCCCTGCATCTGGTAGGCATGTCCAGAATGGTTCATAATTACCCTCAGATGTCTTTGCCCCATTTACAGGGTGAAGGTAGCTCTGGTGTAGATACCCGCATCTGATCCCACACATGGCCTCCCTAGTAGACTGCCCGCTTAACATACTCCTTATAGGCAGCCTTTGTTGGGGGGATTGACTGCACATTGTGCCGTTTCACAAATAATTTCCTTCTAGCATGGTCTATTTCTGTGAATGTGCTGGATCAGTCATAGAGCAGGATGATAAAACTCTCTATTGTGGCCATTACCTCCTGTGGAATGTCATGTGGGGCTGAACATAGCTCTAACAGGCTATTTGTTAGCTCTGGAAAGACAGCCCAAACAGCCCATGCAGTCTTTTTCCCATGCCCAGCAAAGCTGTGTCACAGCCAATCAATGCATGAAACACAGGAAGAGCAGGAAGTTCTGCAAGTCTGCTTAGGGGTGGGAAAGTTTGGTCATGCTTTTGCCACCAAGAATTGGTTCCTTATCTTTGGGGTCAAGATAACTATCTACTCTTCCTTATTCTTTAATTATAAAGAATTCTCAGGGACAAGTAATCAATCAATCAATAAACAGTGTGCAGTTTGTGCAGAAGTGGATCCTTATCTCAGGGAAACAGTTTTTCCTCAGCAAAGCTTGATACTGTGTCACAGCCAGTCAATGCATGAAGCACAAGAAGAGCACATGGCTTCTCAGGTCCAAGTCCACCTGAGATTTCATGGGCTGCTACGTATCGAAAACTTTTTCCAGTACCAAATGCCAACCAAAGCTCATCCGCTGGCTTTAGACCTTAAGCTGCTGCCACCGCCAAAACCACAACATCGGTATCAACAGTTTGGATCATAATTCTCTGGTGAACATTTTTTGAGGCATGAGCCACATGTAATAACATGCGGGTATCAGCTTCCTCGTGTGTGCATGGAGAAATTTAGGACAGATCAGCTAGGGGTGGTTTGCTGCGGACTGCTACATCATCTGTGAAAACAAGCTGTTTATCCTCCTGCACAACATCAAGCCATCTGAGCAGAGCATCTGAGAGGAAGGTGAACAACTCAGTCTTATTGCTGTCTACTCTGAGAAAATGTTCAGAAAGTTTCTGATTAGACAGTGAAATGACTCGTGGGCCACACCCCTTCGATAAGGAGAGGGAGAGAGCTGTCCACAGTTTCGAAGTTGGCATTAGCATGTTGACTGTTTCCATGTAGGCTGTCAATGGAACTCAATAAAAAGGGTCTCCCTTAATCTTAAGATTTACCTTCTTGACCTGTTCATCTATTTAAAAAAAAAAAAAACACACACATATAACTCTACCCCTTCAAAGAGGCATTCAGAAAATGACTATTACGAAGCAGGTAAAATAGCCTGTAATGTTTCAGTAAAGGACAACAAGTTTTGAAAAGATTGAAGTCTATATTTTACAGTGCATTAGCAAAAATATAGCAGATATCTGTGTGATGGTCACATAAACTAGGTGTTTTGATATAGGTACTGAGAAGTCAGTTAAAGGCTCTCCGGTACCTTTTTATATGTATGCTGGACATAAATCCAGTCTAGCCATATATATATATAAGTACATGACCCCATCTGACTAGAATAATGGGATGAGTAGCAACCACCTAGGCCTTCAAATTAGGAGGCTAGCACTTTAACTAGAGACGCTCCTGGGTTGACTGAAGGCAGGTGAACGCTCAAAAGGGGGTGGTGGGAATGTGTTTGAATGGAGTAGTGGCGGCAAGCTAAGGTTTATGAATTATCTGAGACAACTTAGACAGCAAAAGGCCTATTTTTGTTTCAAACTAGTTTTGTTTCTTTATTTATGTTTATTGTTTACATTTTCCACTGAGGTTATTCTCAAGTCCGTTCTAAAAGCATTGAGGATTACCGGAATACGGAAGATTCCTTCCAGCTCGGGAAGCGGTGAGAAGGGCGATATTTCTTTTTTGTTCCTGTTTTACGCATGGTAATGCCTTGCGATTTTTGAGTTAGAAGAGGATTGGGTTTGTTTTTGTGGATAACGTTTTGGATTACTGTTACACACGGGATTGTTCCTGAAACGGGCTGGGACATTATCGCGGAAGCAGGCCGACACTTGCGGCCTGTCGGAACGCTGGCACTTTAAATACAGCTGGAACAGCTGGGACTTGAAAATACTGGTTTCCAAGAACTTTATGTTAACAACACGAGAATATTTTCTTTATAAGGTTAATAACCACGCATGTATTGTTGTGTATACGTGTTTCATTGTATGTATTCTCTGCCTAAATACGTTAATACAGATCCCCCGATTTTATGAAACAGCGAAATGTGACGAGTTTCTGTTTGATGCAAATAGAATTTGTTATATCTGTGTCTGTGGTATCTTCCTACAAAGTACAGTCTCATATCAAAAGCAACCTACCATTTCAAACTGGCGTTAGCACGTTAACTACTTATGAGCATATGACAAATATGAACACAAGGTTTGTTGCAACAGTCTCTCAGATGAATCTTTCAACCAGCATGACTTCCCTAGCAACCAGCATAGCAACCACTTCTATTACCATAGCAACAACCATGACTACCCTAGCAATGCCCTAACAACCACCTAAATTACCCTAGCAACAACATAGCAACCACTACTATAATGACAACCTAGCAACCACTATGGCTAGCAACGCCCTAGCAACCAGCATAGCAACCACTTCAATTACCATAGCAACCACCTAAATTACCATAGCAACAACTTAGCAAACACTACTATGATGACAACCTAGCATCCACCGTAGCAACCACTATGACCAGCAAAGCTACCACTTCTATTACCATAGCAACCACCATGACTACCCTAGCAACGCCCTAGCAACCAATTAAATTACCATGACAACCTAGCAACCACCATTGCAACCAATATGTTTACCTAGCAACGCCCTAGCAACCAGCATAGCAACCACCTCAATTACCCTAGCAACAACCTAGCAACCACTTCTACTTTTCCTTTGGTAATGGTACTGGTATTTCCATCAGGAAATGTATTTAGAATTCTTACCTTTTGCATTGCATGCACTGGTATTTCCTTCAGGAAATGCATATTCTAGTTTACATATGCTGTGTGAATGTTTTATAAGTGAGCCAAACTTGCTTTGTTAATAAACAGAGGTTACTCACACTTCACGCTGGAACTTCAATTAAACTGTCACAAACATATTTCGGTCAGGGGCTTGTGTTTCATCCCCACACGATCATCCCAGTTATCACAGTCCTCCTTTTTCATTATGTTAGTAGGCAAGCAATACTAACAGGTTAGCTAACCAACATTAACCTTAGCTAACTGGATGTCTGTGTAGGTCTGGTCTTGGTCTGGTGTTGGTCTTGCCAATGCTTCATAAAATTTGACATGGAGTCCCTGGATAATGACAGTATTTTCACTGCGGGGAGCCATAAGGTGTGCTGCACTGTTATGTTCTTCCCACTTTCAGCTTTGAGGACAAAATAGTGTCGATATTTCCAGCCAGGGAAAAAAATGTTTTAACTCAAGGTTATCATATGGACTTGTAGTTTTCTCTGTTGTCTTCTCGTGACCTGTTGGTTCATGAGAGATTTGCCAATTTTAACAAGCAAGCTTGTGGTGGATGGCAAGCTTGTAACATGTAGCCCTACAAAACATGTTCAGTGTGTCACTAACTTGTTGAATATTTCTACCGATTGTTGTTTTAAACATTAGAAGCAAACATGGCTCCAAGCTTAGTAGTGACTGGGCATTAAACAGTCTACTAACATGAGCCAATTCACATTTCGAGCCATTTTGTGAAGTGTCAGCAAGTTTAGAGGAAAATACAATTGTCTTGGGTTTAACTTACTGGTCTGGCATGTAGCTAAACTTCTCTGCAGGAAAATGACACTTCTGGCATGTAGTAAAGCTGGGCCGAAGGGCAAACAACACTCTTAAACTTCGCCATTATAGACATAATAATTTCCCCACACACATAAGCAATTAAAAATGCCTTTAAAAAAGAGCTGGTCTGGTGAATTCTAGAATGGTATCGATATCGTGACAACTGTGTTTGGAGATAAGGCAAGAAAAAAACGAAAAATATAACAATGAAACAGTCACATGATAATAAAGAAGCTGAAACAGAATGGGAAACACATACTTTTCGTACACATGAACTAACAATACCAGGGTTTCCATCAAACTCATTTATGCGGATTCATTTAAATTCAAAACAAAATGCGAATCAGTGTGCGTTTCCTCCAGCTGTGTAATGCAAATTAAAAATGGACACTCTCCTACACAAGGGAGAAGTCTTTAACTGCTGTGGGATCAAAACGCAAGGTTGTCAGGGCCTTTAATGGGAACACTTGATGAACAAATGCAAATTTATGCGAATAGCGAGTTAATCCACTGCCCTCTATTGAATAAAATGTAAATTAAAAGATTTTATGAGAATTTCAAACGTCCCTAGTCAGGATTTCTTATTCGAATTGTAAAAAGTTGGATGGAAATCCAGCTAATGTATTTTGCCAGAATATCTAATTATTCTTCCCTGTTTCTCCTAATAGTTCATAATGTTGCTCTTCGTGGAAAAATCCGAGTCGGAACGGACCACCATATGGTAATAGATATTGTCATGGATACAGTGGCTCCTGCACACACACTGCTTATCATGACACCCTGTGGTGACGAGTTGATCTGCTGAGAAAATACATAGGAGACTCTGTGGTCATCACCAACAGAGGAGAAAGCTGCTCAGAGAAACTGAATGGAGCTGAGTTTAGGGTTGGCAACTCCGTCAAATAAGATAGGAGACAGTTACCCGGTGTAGGTGGTGTGTTAGGTTACCACCCAATTTGACATTTTTGTGGAGTGCATGATATTGCAAATTGTGTATAAATAGGTTTGTGAGGTGGAGGTGCATGGATCACCACTAGACTAAAGCCCAGTGGTGCTGCAACAGATAACACAAACCATCCACTGCAGACCTAGAAGACAGTCATTGGATCACTGCATTGTTTAAAAAATATATGATATAATTATCATATAAAGGGTTTATTTATTTATTAATTTATTTTTTTAACATAAAAACACAATGAGACAAATATCTACAAACATGTACGAGAACAGCAACAAACAGTTGACAGAACACAACAGGGGATGGGGGAAGGGTGCAAGGATGACACCTTAAGACAGCAGACTATTACATAGACATGACATTACGCAGAAATAAGTTAGTGACTATGAAACATGAAACAGCAGAGAAGCTGCACGCTCCATGGTCAGCAATTCCTTATAGTCCCTCAGCCATGATTCCTTAGTGAAGCAAGCTGGTTTGCGTTCCTTCCAATTTAGGAGGATGAGTCTCTTTGTGGCCAAACAGCCCAATGTCCAGCGCTGAACAGCAGTCCTTCCAACAACATTGTCCGGCTTCAGGCCCAGTAGGCATATGTTGGGACCAACAAAAATGCTATTACCTCCGACCAGAGTGTTTTTACAGCTGGGCATTCCCAAAGCAGGTGTAATAATGTACCTCGCTTGCCACATTCATGCCAGCATAGATCTTGGTGTTTTTTGTCCATCTTGGATTGTGTGACAGGGGTGATGTATGCCCTATTAAGAATTTTGAATTGTATAATCCTTACAGACCACACAGATGATAGATTTGCTTTTTTGAGGCGTTGGTCTACTTCCGGACATGAAGCAGGCGTGGCTCCCTCTTTACATTTCTTACTAATAACCGATGCTAATTGAGCAAAGACCATATTGATTTTTGAGTTGTTGGAATGGAAGGGTTTGGTCTCTATATATCTGTCCAACTGTAATTATACCCGCCCTCTGCCAGATATTAGGGTACGTCCTCCTGCAGAGAGGTTTACCCCAAATAGGGCAAGATGGTAGAGAGAGCCCCTCAATGCTGAGTCTCCTGTGCAGTTGCTTTACAATAAAGCATGAAAACTGAATAATGATGTTATTCATCCAGGACTCCAAAGCCTCCCATTGATCTTGGGATAAGTCATTTGTTGTACGCAATTCTGGGCTTTTTATTATTCCAAAGGAACTGAGTAAAGAGGGATTTGATATCTTTAAACCATTTTGGTGGGACGTTAAGAGGAATAGAGGAGATAATATGGGAGAGCCTTGGGAGAACATTCATTTTCAAGGTTTCTGCTCTACCCCATAGAGAAAGTGGTATGGCCATCCATCTATTGATGTCCTCTTTAATGGACTGGAAAATGCCAGGGCCGTTAAGGCTGAAGATTTTCGTAATAGGAGAGACAATGTTAGTTCCTAAATATTTAATTCCATTTGTTTTCCACATAAAGGGAGTATCCATCAGATCATGCTTAAATGTGTTTGAGTTAAGTGGGATTGCCTCACTTTTGTTCCAATTTATCTTATACCCTGAAAAGCTACCAAATAAGTTAATTAAATTAAGAACTGCGGGTATAGAGATAGCTGGCTTGCTCAGGGTAAGAAGGATATCGTCAGCACACATATTTAATTTTAAATCATGTCCATGAATATTTACTCCGTGTATGTCGCCATTAGAGCGAATTGCACATGCTAATGGTTCTAAAGCCATAATAGTAGGGGACTGACCGGACAACCCTGCCTCACACCTCAGTTTAAGGGGAAAGGTTTTGAAATGAATCCATTAGTTCTGACATATAAAGGGTTTATGATGTAAAGGCTTAAATCATTCAAATCGTAAAATTTGTGTCACTCTAAATGACTGAAATGAAAAAAGAATAAGGGGTTATTTTTGTAATGCCTATAAAAGTAAACAAACGCCAGTTTCCAGATTTCTTGTCAGCGTTTGAAAATCAACACGCAGGCAAGGGTTAACATTTCAGAGCAAGAAGCACAGAAAGGGACACAACTCAGCAAAAGTCTGTTTAGTCTTTTAATAAAAGAATTAGGCAGCAGTTTTCCAATCCAAAGATATTAAACCACACAGCAAAGAACTTTCACACAAAAGGTTTAACCAAAAACAAATCAGCACTCAAACTGAGTATCAGAGGAGAATATGGGGAACTAAATATTTCTGAAGATTCCTGCAAACCAAAACAAAAATCTCATCAGCACTCAAACTAAGACTCTCAGAGGATAATATAAGAGACTGAAGATTCCTACAAACTTACAATTGAAGACACATTAGGAACTCAAGTCACACTCTGTGACATGGACACAGGTATTTAATGCTAACCGCAGACTAAAATTGTTAGCCAGCTTAAATACACACTCCGCTACTGGTTTGTTTACAGGTGATACAAGGGATGTGGGCCACAGGTGGATTTCTAGAAGCTAGGGAACTGAAAACTGCTCTTTGGCACTGTCTGGTGGCCCCACCAGATGTGAGGTAAACTTTACTGAAGAGAGAGTCACTATTCAGACGACTCGTCATCCCAAAGGCAGGCCTGAAACTACTAGTTAGTAGAATCCAAGAAGTACAGTGCAGCTGGCAACGAAAGGTGCAGTATGACACCTTAGGTAAAGGTTAGGTAAAAGTTCACTTCAATCAAGAACTCGGGTCCCTGACAAATTTAAATGTATAATGTCTACCTCCACTTGAAGTGAGCGTCCTAGAGGTATTGCAACCACAACTGTCCTACATTTATCATTCACACTAGAAACATTGCTGCAGTGGCGTGACACAGTGAATATACTGATCTCTGTTCTCTTGTAAAACATTTTGTCATTGATTTCAGTGTTGAATTAAATCAACAGTGTGCATCAATTTAGGTATGTTTTTATAGGTAACTAGAACTGCTATCATCTTCAAATTCATTTTAAGGTAGGCTCATATGGTGATGAGAAGGACAGATACACACACCCGTCGTTCCTGATTCCAATCCAGGCTGTGAACTTGTTCTGTGATTCGATCAGACCACCCAAAGAAAATGTAAGAAAAGCTTTCACAGCATGACATGCCAACTATATCACCAAAAGAAATTAGTTATGCTAGGTTAGGTAGTTGCTAGTTTTCGACCAACCTTTTACAACCCATGGCAAACTGGTTTAAACTGGTGGCAACTCCAACATTCTATCCATGCAATATTAGTGCAATTGCACTCATTGTTAAAAATGGTTGATTTGTTCCAACAGCTAATCATATTTAAATATGATCTCTGTTACGTGTACCAGTAATTTTGTATTTCCAGTAATATGAACAGATTACATTTTTATAAATGGAAGTGTTGCGCATGACATATTCAGTACAACAATACATTTGCTGTATTTTGAGAGTAGTTCATGCTATCCATCGCTGTTTAAGATATCCATCCTATGCGCTGTTTCCCTAGGCTTTAGTCCAGCGGTGATCCATATACCTCCACTTCACAGAGTATAAGATAGTCTGCACGTCCAGGAATCACCACGGTAACATAGCGTCCCTCCATCCCATAACACTCAAAGGTCTCGGAAAACCCAGCAGGAATAGAGGAGATTACGGCACACCTAAAAAGGATATAGTCTAAAATAACTCACACAAATAAAGGGTCCTTGAGCATAAACTATACCAACTATACCATAGAGTAACACATGGCATAGTGTGCAGTTATTAGAAGAAGAATGCATGCCAAAGTCAACAATACAAAGAACAGCGTGTCAATTCAGAGCTACTTTGGTGTCAACATGGTGTTGGTGTCACATACAGCCAAAAATTGAGATACCAATTTTTACCTGGGGTTGTTGATGCCATTGTTGTTCAAAGAATTTCCAATTCTGATTTCAGCTCCACGAAGTCTAGTGGGACCAGCATCCACCGAGTTGGTAATTATCACAGAGAAGACTTTATATTTTTGGAGCAAATCCACTCTCCACCAAGGGTTGACATGAGCTTTTGTGTGAGTACAGGAACCATGGCCCCATATTCCGTCACGATTCCCATCAATGGCATTGTATGCAAATCCATTGCTATGAAGGTCTGACTGAGTTGCTTTCCCTCTTAAAGCCACATTCTCACCTGCATGGAAACAATGAAAGAACAATGACAAATTAACAACTAGACTAACAATTATGTACACCATGTCCTGTCTGAAGTGGTTGAGTATGTTTTTTGGCAATTAAATTGTTTTCAACCGGGGTTCTCATCTCTCATCTACTGCTCCTATATTTACATTACATCAGATTAATTTAGCTTCTTTTTCGGACAGCTTTGACCATGTGCAGAAAAGTATACTGTATGTGTTTAGTTGACAGGAAGTAAAATGCCTCTTGATCTTAAACAAGACATTTTCTAAGATTCGTCTTCCATTTCATTTACCGAAACATCTGATCAAGTGTGGGGATACTGAAAAAATAATGTCTATATTTTAGATTCATTTGAATAGTTCTAAAGCTTTCAGTCTTGACAAAGACATGTGCAAAGTTGATTCAATATTGTTATTTTTTAACATGCTTCTATTCTAAATTAAATAAAAACCTAAATATTTCATGTATGTTGTGATACATGTGCTATATTTACAAGGACAATGCTTACCATTTGGTGCTGGATAGCCATACACCTCCACCTCACAAAGTGTCAAATTCTTGTTGTTTCCAGGCAAAAAAACATTAACATAGCGGCCCTCCACCCCTTTATCCCAGGTGAAGGTGAGGGTTCTTCCAGCTGGGATAGAGGATATAACCCCTGCCCTAAAAGTGAAGTCAAAAATGAACATATAGTTTGGAGCAAAGGTTTAGGGTACATTAAGTAGGTCAGGAATGAACTCTGTTTTATCTCAGTAAAAACGGTTCTCGACTTAGACATATTCACTCTACAAACAACCTACTGCAATACAGTGATATCAGGGGAAGGAGGCGGAAGAGTAAACAATATTCATTATCACTTTCTTTTGTCAGTATACGATAAGATAATAAACTGTTTTTACATTTGCAGCTGCTCATTGAAATGGACCGTGGGCTTATGCATTAGACATTCTGAAATAACCTTTCTACCCAGTCACTGTCAATCAGTTAACAACTAGTGCAAATGATAATCTTACAGTCGATTGTGATTGCCATTGTCCAGCAGGGAGCTGCCAATGTGAATCTCAGCTCCGTTGATTCCCTCAGGGGCGTAGTCTCCTCTGTTGGTGATGGCCACTGAAGTAATAGTGTACTGCCTCAGTAGATCAACCCTCCACCAGGGATTAGTCTGTGCATCAGTAGCAGTACAAGATCCATGATGAAAATGTGGGTCACGATTTCCGTCTATGGCATTGTGGGCATCACTGTACCCTGATGAGGGGTTTTCAACCAGGTCTGACTGGGTGGCCCTTCCATACAATGCTAAATTTCTAGCTGTAAAGAAATATTTTTCACATCAATATGACTTGAACAAGAACAGCGCATCCTATTTTCTTTTCTTTGTTAATCTGTGTGAAAAAATGCAGCATTTTGCCATGCAACAATCTGCTATTTGTTGAAGCATGGTTTTATAAGCAACTTGTACTAGTATCATCTTCTAGTTCATTTTCATGATGTATGGTCATGTGAAGGAAATAAGCACACTTGTCATTCCAAGTAGCTGCCTAGGGTATGCACAATGCAGTTCTGTCGTCTGGGTCAGACCACCGCACAAAAGCGTAAACAAAGCTTTCACAGCCCAACATCATTAACTATATCTCCAAAAGACATGAGTTAGCATGATAGCAGTAACGAGTGTTCCTTGTGCAGTTTGTCCTCTCCTGTCCTCTGTGTAGCTCTGGCCAGCTATGCCACATCTGATTGCGCAATGAGGTGCACCTGGTAAATCATATGGCATGGATTTGTTGGGTTTTACTTCAGTGGAATGGGGGAGTGTTGTTTTTCCCATAGGACCACCCAAGGGCATAACAGTGAGGTTTCTGCATGCCTGTTAGGCAGTTAGATTGCTAGTGTTTGACCAGAACTCCTCACTGCTGCTTTACATGTGTATTACATAAAATAATAAATGCTAAAAAAGCATAATTTGACATTGTCCTGTTTTTATTATGTGTCATTACTCACTAACAGAATAGATAAGTGACAGACAATGAGTCTGATGTTTCACTGCCTAGATCCAATTTTTTTTTACCACCTATTTGCATCTACTTTTAAAACTGACCCATATCCGATTCCTGTGTTTACACTTCCTTAACACTTGAAACAACCCACATGCGTACAAGTTTGGTTACTGAAACGAAAGTAAACAACTGGCTGGCACAGCAATGGATGCAAACTAATTAATAAGCGTCTTCAGCGATCTGCAAAGTATTGGTCCTATTTTAAGGCAAAGAAGAGGAGATAAGGAGAGCCCTTTATGGCTTGTGAAAGTAACGTTACACGTCATTAAAATGCTGAACAGTATAAGATTGTCGTATTTTCAATGATGTGTGAATTGGAATGACAGGGAATATCCGATCTGTTCATTCCCATGACAGTCGCACTGGCAGGTATTCGATTAATATCTGATTTATTTCCACACGAGTGACACCCGAAACGGAACTAAGAATATCTGATTCCATGTGCTTTCTTCCTGTTTATACATAATATATCTTCGGTCTGTGCCACATTGGGTCACTTTTCCCAGGCAATGCAATCGCAGCCTAAGAGATACTCAAGACAGCATGACTGTCTGCAGAGCTGAAGGGGGAACTTAAACTTGACATGACATTGAGCTTGACAGATCTTAAGGTTCCTCAAACATATATATTTTTTTTTGCAACTTTGCAATAATTGTACTATACCAGTCACACAAATTTGATAAAATAATGATTTGTTTGTTATCGTGACAGACAGTGTGATAACCATATCACAGTTTAACAAATAAACAATCACAGTTTGTCATTGTTTACCTTGAGGTAGCGCCACAACTGTGAATCCTGACACACCAAGGAAGATCGTCAGGAAAAGTGTCCCCATTCTGATTAGTAAAAAAAAATCTTTTAGCAGTCATCCCATGAGAAATATTCTCTGGAATGGAAATCAGTCTCATACAGTTTAATATCTGATGGCCTCATAATTGAAGTCTGTGCCACAGACATGAAGATTGAGGAGCCTAGGTAATTCACAGCACTAGTTTTACAGAACTTTGTATGTAACAACAGAACTAAACAAAAAGAAAAAAACATGAAATAAATGACCATGTTATTAAACTGAATATTATCCATAGGAAAATTATCCCTGACAAAATGCTACACTGTGAATACAAAACTCAACAACTATTTACTACATCTGATGTCATGGAAGTATGGAGAGAATATTCAAAGCTGGGTTTTTTCAAAGTGCTCTCTCTCTCCCTCTCTCTTTTCTCACAAACACAGACAAACACACAAACACACACACAAATACGCACACACTGAGATTGATGACTGATTTTTCCAGGTAAAACTCCTATAATAACTATAAAATAAACACTTAGAACCGTCTACTTCAGAATGTTGTTGTCGTTGTTTTTTTTTTTTTTTTACTCTGGAGAGCCTTGTACATTAAAATAGAATTAAAACATAGATTGTCTCTGCATGGACACAATGGAAGTAATTTCCCTCCTACCTTGACATGGTCTGCTTCTTTTGATAGGCGTTGGAGACTTGTGTTTCTCTGAAAAAATGCTGAAGTGTTGTATGGCTTAGCTTTCAGACCTATTTAAACCCCATCAGCCAGTTGTTATCCATTAACAAGTCCTTAATTGAGGAAATTCTTGAAAATACGGTTGTCAAAAACAAGAAGCAAACAGTTAATAAAAGAGATAATAATAGTCACGTTCTGCCATGCCTCAGCAGCAGTTTGACCTTGTATCTAGCTATTCAGTCAGCTACTCTGATAAGATAAACACAATGGGTACAATAAGGAAACATTTTTATTTTTATGTTTTCCAAAAGCCCAAATACAGACACACACACACACCCATTCAAAGATTCACTGGAAATATAGTGTGGAAGATTTTACAGTGTCCATGATATTGCAAATTGTGTAAAAATAGGTGTTTTTATTTGCTGGCAGTTAATGCTTAAACTTTGTAACAACACCTGAATTTGCTCTGTGAACTTGCAGTAACATCTAAAGTATGACTGTGAAATAATCCAAGAGAATATTTAAAAAATGGGATTTTCAAAGTTCTCTGTCTCTCTTACACACACATACACAAACACACGTGCACACACACACAAACACACGTGCACACACACACACACACACACACACACACACACACACACATATTCTTCAAAGTTCTCTCTCTCTCTCTTTCTCTTTCTCTCTCTCACACACACACACATACACAAACAGACACACACACACACACAGACAAACACACGCGCATGCACACACTGAGCTCGATGACATATTTTTCCAGGTAAAACTCCTATAATAACTATAAATAAATACTTAGAACCGTCTTCTTCAGAATATATTTCAGTTGTTGTTCAATGTTCTTGATTTTGTTTTTGCATTACTATGGAGTACATTGTACATTAAAATGGAATTAAAAACATAAATTGTCTCAGCATGGACATAATAGACATGGTCTGCTTCTTTTCTTAGTTGTCGGAGATTTGTTTTCCTCTGGAGAAGTATTGACGTGTCAGATGGCTTAGCCGCCTTCTGACCTAGGTAACTCCACCAGCCAGTAATTATCCATTAACAAGTCCTTCTTAATTTTAGAAATTCTAGGCCACTATCTAGAGTGCTTTTAAATATGGTTGACAAAAACAGGAAGCATGTAGTGAATAAAAGAGATAATAGTAGCAAAGTTCTGCCATGCTTAAGGACCACAACAACAAGTTGACCGTGTATCTAGCTAATCAGTTAGCTATTTTGATCAGATAAACACAAAGGGTACAATAAGGAAAGAATTTTATTTCAGAGGTCCAAAAGCCCCAATACACACACACACATATACACACGAACACACACACACACACACACACACACACACACACACACACTCACACACACTCTTGCTCCTTTCTGCAACACACTTGCTCCTAGACACTACACACTATTTCATACATAAGACACTTACTTCAAAAATGAAATCTCAGGGCACCATTGGGAAAACACATCTATTCAAAATACAACACACATTGGGAAATTGAAAAGACATAGACACACACCTGAAAACACTTACTTACAAAACTGAACACCAATCAGCCAGCTACAAAAAGGCCTCAGTTAAGCCATTTTGACAACTTTGCAAGCATGGACGCAGGGAGAGCTAGAGGCAGAGGAAGAGGAAGAGGAAGAGGAGGACGTGGACGTGGACGTGGTCAACGAGGCCACGCAAGGACCATTATTTCGGATGACATAAGAGCAACTTTGGTGGACCATGTCATAAACCATGGCCTGACTATGAGGGAAGCTGGGCAGAGAGTCCATCCTAATCTAAGCCGCTTCACAGTTTCATCCATAATAAGGACATTCCGACTGGAAAACAGGTATGTCTTCAACTCTCTACTCAGACTGTATCTAGAGTATTTACAGTACTGTACCATATCACGTTACTGTATCACATGTATTGTATTCCAGGGTGGCTAATGCTCCTTTTTCAACAAAAGTGGTAGTTTTGTGAAACATACCGTGATAACGTGTTGAGATGTTTCAGTACTGTGTATGGTAAATACAGTAAAGTTCAGTATACACAGTACTGTAAAAAAGAAGCAAACGAGAACAATTTGTGGTTGCATTTTTCTACAGAATGGCTAGAAGACCTACTGGGGGTGGACGCCAACGCCTGTTCACCCAACAGCAGGAACTTGCCATAGTGAACCTAGTCAGAGCAAACAATGCAATCTGTCTCCACCAGCTACAGCAACAAATACTTGCAGATGGGCAAGTATTCAACAACATAAATCGATTACAGTAATAGTAGCCAAGTTCTGCCATGCTCAAGGACCACAACAACAGTTTGACCTTTTATCTATTTTGATCAGATAAACACAAAGGGTACAATAAGGAAATCATTTTATTCAGTGGTTTAAAAGCCACAATACACACATACAGACACACACGCACAAAAACACACAGACACACACACATTCAAACATTCACCGCAAATATCAGGAAGATTTTTAGATTTTACAGTGTCCATGATCATGCAAATTGTGTAAAAAATAGGTGGGTTTTTTTGCTGGCAGTTTATTCTTACTTTACTTTGTAACAACACCTGCATTTGCTCTGTGGACTTGCAGTAACATCAAATATGTGACTGTGAAATAATCCAAAACAAAAACAATGGAAAGTGAACAACATTTACTATCACGTCTTCCTTTACCATGGTGTGTGTGTGTGTTATGTTAGTACTTCTGACAATAATAACCTATTGCTCACACATATGTAACTCTTTAGGGTGTTCTGTGATCCCCTCAATCCCTGCTGGAGAGGGTCCATGTGTTAACGTGGTCGTTCCAGGACGCTCAGAGTACCTTACACATGAAATAAATGACTGTCATTAAACTGAATAGCATCAATAGGAAAATAATCCCTGACAAAGTGCTATACTGTGAATACCAAACTCAACCATGAATCACTACATGTGATTTCATATGGAAATATGGAGAGAATATTCAAAGCTGGGATTCTTCAAAGTTCTCTCTCTCTCTCTCTCTCTCTCTCTTTCTTTCTCTCAGACACACACAAACATACACATACACAAACAGACACACACACACACACACACACACACACACACACACACACACACACACACACACACACACAGACAAACACACGCTTGCACACACTGAGCTCGATGACTGATTTTCCCAGGTAAAACTTCTATAATAACTATAAATAAACACTTAGAACCGTCTACTTCAGAATATATTTCAGTTGTTTTTCAACGTTGTTGATTTTTTTTTTTGCATTACTATGGAGTACTTTGTACATTAAAATGGAATTAAAAACATAAATTGTCTCAGCATGGATATAATAGACATGGTCTGCTTCTTTTCATAGATGTTGGAGATTTGTTTTCCTCTGGAGAAGTATTGACGTGTCATCTGGTTTAGACGCCTTCTAACCTATGTAACCCCATCAGCCAGTAATTATCCAATAACAAGTCCTTCTTAATTGTGGAAATTCTAGGCCACTATCTAGAGTGCTTGTGAATATGGTTGTCAAAAACAGGAAGCATGTAGTGAATAAAAGAGATAATAGTAGCAAAGTTCTGCAATGCTTAAGGACCTCAACAACAATTTGACCTTGTATCTAGCTAACCCGTTAGCTATTTTGATCAGATAAACACGAAGGGTACAATAAGGAAATAATTTTATTTCAGAGGTCCAAAAGCCCCAATACACACACACACACACACACACACACACACACACACACACACACATTCAAACATTCACCGTCATAGTCATTTAAGAAATATATTTATATTCTTGTAAATTTACATATTTATTGTTGTTAATACACATTAACCGTGACATATATAAATGTGGTGCATGAAAACGGAACATTCTTCCAACAAGAGGCAACCTTGAATCTCTGCTAGTTATCCATTCCTCTTTAATTAATCAGATACCACAGGTGCAAAAAGGAAATTGTGAGTTGATCAAAATGAATTCGCCCTAAAGTAAGTCTGACTTTTCATAGATTGCATAATTGAATGGAAAGCAATTGAATGAGGATATCCTGGAAACACAACAATGATTGTAAGATCCTTTTAAATGTGCTTTTAATATAGATGTTACTCGATTGAGGGGTCTGATGTTAAAACACACGAAAAGCCTAGGTGGAATCACTGGACCCATCCAAGTGCATTGATATATGTTCTGACGATATCAAGTAATTGAACCACAGAAATCCAAAATATAATCTCTCTTTCCACACATTTTTTTAGTTTGCTGTACCTATTTCCTAATGACTTGAAAGTTGATAGTGCTAATAAGACTTAATAGTGCTAATATGTTTAACTGTCAAGTATGTGTCTGTTATGTGCGCACTGTCATGTATGTCACCAATGTAATAGCAAGAAGATTGTTCAAACATGCAGTCACACAGTGATCTTCGGTTGTGTCCACAGAAAACCTTCATGATTCAAAATGCCATTATTTCATACAGCTGCCATAGTTTGTTAGGGAGGAGTTTCACTGCACCTTTCATCCATTGTGGCATTATATGTCAGAAATCAAAAGGAAAAACTGCATAGAAACTGCAGAATCTGAATATGACAAAATATTATATGACTGTTTATTGTTTATATTGTATTGGTTTTCATATTAATGTTGGCTAAATTAGTGTATATAATGTTGGTTAAATTAGTGTATATCATGTTGGCTAAATTAGTGTATATAATGTTGGCTAAATGAGTGTATGTAATGTGTATGTAGACTACACAGCATGGGTTTGATTTGAAGAGGGAATATTTCTCTGTAGTAAATTTCAAAACGCATCTCGTCAGATTATATAAATATGTCATCCCTGTTTCTCACAATGTTACTCTTAGTAAAAAAGCAACAGAGTCTGATTAGTTTTATGACACATCCATAATGCCATAGATGGTAATCGAGATTCCCACGGATACCTCGGCTCCTGCACACACACTGCTTATCATGACACCTCATAGTGGGGAGTTGATCTGTTGAGGAAATACAGAGTGGACTGAATGGAGCTGAGTTTAGGGTTGGCAACTGCATCAAAAAAGGTAGGAGACATTAACCCAGTTAACCCAGACCTAAAAGACAGTCATTTGATCACTGAATTGTCTGAAATCCATTATGTAATAATCGCTAAATAATCATATAAAGTGTCTAAGATGTAAAGGCTTGCCTTAAATCATTCAAATTGTAAAATTTGTGTCACTGTAAATGACTGTAATGGAAAAAAATACTGTAGGTGTAGATGTATGTGTAAAGAAATGTCCCATTCCTGTTAGTGTATGTTAAATACACACTGGATACAAAACAGATTCACTGACTTATGGGTACTGATCAGATCATGGTCCACTAGTAAAAACCATCCCCTTCATCAGTGCACACCAGGAACACCACTGTGCCAGAAACATTTCAGAGCAAGAGGCACATAAAGAGACACAAGTCAAGCAAAGTCAAGCTTTTATTAAAAGGCTTAGGCAGCAGTTTTCCAATCCAAAGATATTCCAACACACATCAAAGAACTTTCACATAAAAGGTCCAACCAAAAAAAAACTGAGGAACTCAACCGACACACTCTGTGACATGGACACAGGTATTCAATGCTAAACGCCGACTGAAAATGTTAGCCAGCTTAAATAAACACTCTGCTACTGGTTTGTTTACAGGTGATGCAAGGGATGTGGGGCACAGGTGGATTTCTAGAAGCTAGGGAACTGAAAACTGCTCTTTGGCGCTATCTGGTGGCCCCACTGGATGTGAGGTAAACTTTACTGAAAGGACAGTTGTTCTTATTATTTTTGCAGAACCATTCATAACTTAACTACATATTACTTAAGAGGAACAGAACTCAGACTCCCAGTAGGAAGGGAAACGAATCGACATGACAAACTGAGAGAAGAAGTGAGAGACGACTCGTCTTCCCAAAGGCAGGCCTGAAATTACTAGTAGAATGCAAGAAGTACAGTGCAGCTGGCAACAAAAGATTCACTTCAATCAAAAAATCAGGACAGTTGACAAATTGAATTTATAATGTCTACCTCCACTTGAAGTGATTGTCCTAGAAGTCTTACAGCCACAACTGTCATACATTTATTCACACTAGAAACATTGCTGCAGTGGTGTGAGACAGTGAATATACTGATCTCTGTTCTCTTGTAATACATTTTGTCAATGATTTCAGCAATTAATTAAATCAACTGTATGCATACATTTGCCACTTTTTTAGGCATGTTTTTATAGGTAACTAGAACTGTTCTCATCTTCAAATTCATTTTAAGGTAGGCTCATATGGTGATGTGAAGGACAGATATACACACCCGTCGTTCCTGCTTGCAATCCAGGCTGTGAACTAGTTCTGTGATTCGGGTCAGACCACGTAAAAAATGTAAGAAAAGCTTTCACAACACGACTTGCCAACTATATCACCAAAAGAAATGAGTTAGCATGCTAGGTTAGGTAGTTAGATTGCTAGTTTTCGACCAACCTTTTACAACCCAGGGCAAACATTCTATCTACACTCCAACATTCTATCCATGCAATATTAGAGCAATTGCACTCATTGTAAAAAATGTGTTCCAACTGCTAATCATATTTAAATAATATCTCTGTTACGTTTACTAGTAATTCTGCATTTTTAGTAATATGAAGAGATTCCATTTTTATAAATGGAAGTGTTGCCCATGACATATTCAGCAAAACAATACATTTGCTGTGTTTTTAGAGTAGTTCATGCTATCCATCGCTGTTTCCCTGGGCTTTAGTCCAGCAGTGATCCATATACCTCCACTTCACATAGTGTCAGGTACTCTGCACGTCCAGGAATCACCATGGTAACATAGCGTCCCTCCATCCCATTACACTCAAAGGTCTCGGAAAATCCACCAGGGATAGAGGAGATTACGGCACACCTGAAAAGAATATAGTTTGTAGTTTGTAGTTATAGTTTGTACAGGGTAACGGATGTCATAGGCAGTTAGTAGAAAAATAATACATGCCAAGGAAAACAATACGAAGAACAGCACATCAACTCAGAGTTACTTTGGTGTCAACATTGTGTTGGTGTTAGATATAGCCAGAAATTGAGATACCAATTCTTACCTGGGGTTGTTGATGCCATTGTTGTTCAAAGAATTTCCGATTCGGATTTCAGCTCCATTCAGTCTACTGGGAACACTATCCACAGTGTTGGTGATTATCACAGAGAAGACTTTATATTTTTGGAGCAAATCCACTCTCCACCAAGGGTTGAAATGAGCTTTTGTGGTGCTACAGGAACCATGGTCATATATGCCATCCCGATTCCCATCAATGGCATTATATGCAAATTGATAGTTAAGAGCGTTTGACTGAGTTGCTTTCCCTCTTAAAGCCACATTCTCACCTGCATGGAAACAATGAAAGAACAATGACAAATGAACAACTAGGCTAACAATTATGTACAGTTAAGAACCATGTCCTGTCTGAAGTGGTTGAATATGTTTTTTGGCAATTCAATTGTTTTCAACCAGGTTCCTCATCTCTCATCTACTGCTTTTCCTATGCTTATATCACATCAGATTATCTTTGATTGTTTTCTGGACAGGTTTGACCATGTCCAGAAAAGTATACTGTATGTCTTTAGTTGACAGGAAGTAAAATGCCTTTTGATCTTAAACAAGAAATGTACTTAGACTCGTCCTTGTCTTTGATTTACCGAAAAATTGGTTGAAGTGTAGGGTTACTGAAAAATGATGTGTATATTTTACGTTAAGGTTTTCAGTCTGTTGAGAAATACAGTACATATGCAAAGCTGTTTCAATATTGATACATTTTTACACGCTTTTATTATGAATGAAATAAAAACCTAAATACTTTGTGTACGTTGTGATATATGTGCTATATTTACAAAGACAATGTTTACCATCTGGTGCTGGATAGCCATACACCTCCACCTCACAAAGTGCCAAATTCTTGTTGTTTCCAGGCAAAACAACATTAACATAGCGGCCCTCCACCCCTTTATCCCAGCTGAAGGTGAGTGTTCTTCCAGCTGGGATAGAGGATATAACCCCTGCCCTGAAAGTGAAGTCAAGAGTTATAGTGTTCTGTGTACACATGTCAAATATTCAGCATCATTACATGAAAGCAATTACCTTGTCTGAGTTTGCCTTATCGTGATTAATCACATTGACAAGTGTGCCAGAATATCGTTACTCATTGATTTACTTAATTAATTAATTGGTTGATTAATTACTGAATACAGTGCACTCCTTGCATAAGAGTTTAGGGTACATTGTATCTAAAACTTTTTAAAAAAAAAACTTTAAAAAAAAAAACTCTGTTGTCTCAGTGAAGCGGTTCTCTCAGACATATTCACTCTACAAACCACCTACTGCAATGCAGTGATATCAGGGGAAGGAGGCGGAAGAGTAAACAATATTCATTATTACTTTCTTTTGTCAATATACAATAAGATAATAAACTGTTTTTACATTTGCAGCTGCTCATTGTAATGGACCGCGAGCCTATGCATTAGAAATTCTGAAATAACGTTTCGAGCCCAGTCACTTTCAATCAGTTAACAACTAGAGAAAATGATAATCTTACAGTGGATTGTGATTCCCATTGTCCAGCAGGGAGCTGCCAATGTGAATCTCAGCTCCGTTGATTCTCTCAGGAGCGTAGTCTCCTCTGTTGGTGATGGCCACTGAAGTAATAGTGTACTGCCTCAATAGATCAACCCTCCACCAGGGATTAGTCTGTGCATCAGTATGAGTGCAAGATCCATGATGATAATCTGGGTCACGATTTCCATCTATGGCATTTTGGGCATGACCTTCCCCTGAATGGGGGTGTCCAATCAGGTCTGACTGGGTGGCCTTTCCGTACAATGCTACATTTTTAGCTGTCAAAGAAAAATAGTTTTCACATCAATATTACTTGAACAACAACAGTGTATCTTATTTCTTTTCTTTTTTAATATGTGGGTAAGAAATGCCAGCATTTTGCCATGGAAACCTATTGAAGCATATTTTATAAGCAAACTGTACTGGTATCCTCTTCTAATTCATTTTCATGGTATATGGCCATGTGAAGGACAGATAAACACACTTGTCATTCCAACTAGCTGCCTAGACTGAGTATGCACTATGCAGTTCTGTTGTGCCCCCTGCAAAAGCGTAAAAAAAGCTTTCACAGCCCTACATCGCCAACTATATTGCCAAAAGAAATGATTTACCATGCTAGCAGTGCCAACTGTCCTTTGTTGGTGTTTGTAAGTGTAATGGCTGTATATGTTCCTTGTGCAGTTTGTCCTCTCCTGTCCTCTCTGTAGCTCTGGCCAGCTGTGCTACATCTGATGAGGTGCACCTGGCCCTGGGAATGAGGTGCTTAACAGGTCTGGTGTCTGCAGTAGAAGAGAGACTTCCTGCTTGGGGACTGCCAGGCTTCATACCTCTCAGGCTGGGATTCATTTAGTTTTGCTGTTGTCTTTTGACTGTTATTTGTAGTCTTAATTTAGTGTCTGGTTGTTTATACAGCTCTATATTAATAAATCCCATGGCATGGGTTTGGTGAGTTTTACTTGAATGGTGGAGTGTTGTTCGCCCCATAGGGCCACCCAAGGGCATAACAGTGAGTTTCTGCATGCCAGTTAGGCAGTTAGATTGCTAGTGTTGACCAGAACTCCTTACTGCTGCTTTACATGTGTATTACATAAAATAATAAATGCTAGGTATAATTTAACTTGCCCTGTTTTATTATGTGTCATTACTCACTAACAGAATAGATAAGTGACAGAGACAATGAGTCTGATGATTGGGACTGATGCTGTGCCTGTTGGTCTGTCGGATTGATTTCCACATATGTATGAGGCCCGAAACGGATCTGAGAATATCCAATGTGCTTTTTCCTGTTTACACGTACATAATACATATCCGGTCTGTGCCACATGTGAGCAAAACATCGGAATTGGGTCACTTTTCCCATGCAATGTAAACGCAGCCTAAGAGATCAAGACAGCATGACTGTCTAGAGAGCTTAATGAGGAATTTAACCGTGACATGACATTGAGCATGACAGAGATCTTAGGGTTCCTCAAGCATACTGTATATGTTTTTTTTTATTTGCTATACCAGTCACACAATTTGATAAAACAATGATTTAGTTTGACAGTGTGATAAGCATCTGGCAAATAAACAATCACAGTTTGTCATTGTTTACCTTGAGGTAGCGCCATAACTGTGAATCCTGACACACCAAGGAAGATAATCAGGAAAAGTGTCCCCATTCTGGTTAGAAAAAAAAAATCTATAGCAGTCATTTCATGAGAAATATTGTCTGGAATGGAAATCAGTCTCTCCCTCTCTTTCACTTACGGTTTTATATCTAATGGCCTCATAATTGAAGTCTAAGCCACAGACAAGATGAACTGAGTAAGCCTAGAATAGGTATTGTCATTCACAGCACTAGGTTTACAGCACTCTGTATGTAACTAAACAAAAAGAAAAACATAAATAAATTACTATGTTATTAAACGGAATAGCATCCATAGGAAAATTATCCCTGGCAAAGTGCTACACTGTGAATACAAAACTTTTATTTAGTACATGTGATATAATGTGGAAATATGGAGAGAATATTAAAAGTTGGGATTTTTCAAAAGTTCTCTCTCTCTCACACTCACACACACAACACACACACACACACACACATGCATGCACACATTCACAAACACACATGTACGCACACACACACACACACACACACACACAGACAAACACAGGCACACACAGACAACCACACACACACGCATGCACAAACTGAGCTTGATGATTTTTCCAGGTAAAACTCCTATATAAAACTATAAATAAAGACTTATATACTACCGTATACTTCAGAATATTTCGGGTGTTGTTCATTGTTGTTAATTCTGTTTTTGTATTACTATGGAGTGCCTTTTACATTCAAAGGAGCGTCGTTTGGTACTGCCGTCTGTGCAAGTACGGCAGTCCAGACTATTCTCATTTGTAGTTCCACGTTGGTGGAATGAACTGCCTAGCACTACCAGAGCAGGGGCGTCCCTCTCTACCTTTAAGAAGCTTTTGAAGACCCAACTCTTCAGAGAGCACTTCCCGTCCTAACTGGCACTTGGACTAGTGCTTAACTTGCAATTACAGCAGTTACATTTCTGCACTTCTTTTCTTTTCTATTTCATTTTTTTTTATTTCTTATGTAAAGTAGTATTTATTGTTACACCAGGTTCTATTGCTCGTAGCTTGACTATTCTCTCCCTTGTACGTCGCTTTGGACAAAAGCGTCTGCTAAATGACTAAATGTAAATGTAATGTAATTAAAACATAGATTGCCTCTGCATGGACATAATGGAAGTAATTTCCTTCTTACCTTGACATGGTCTGCTTCTTTTAATAGGTGTTGGAGACTTGTGTTTCTATGGAGAAGTATTGACGTGTTTTATGGCTTGGAAACTTTCTGACCTATGTAACCCTGTCAGCCAGTAGTTATCCATTAACAAGTCCTTCTTAATTGAGGAAATTCTAGGCCACTATCTAAATTGCTTGATAATATGGTTGTCAAAAACAGGAAGCATACAGTGCATACAAAAGATAGTAGTAGCCAAGTTGTGCCATGCTTAAGGAGCTCAACAACAATCAGATAAACACAAAGGGTACAATAAGGAAATAATTCTATTCAGTGGTCCAAAAACACACACACAAGTCAGTGTCCATGATATTGCAAATTGTGTTCTGTGGACTTGCAGTAACATTTTATATGTGACTGTGAAATAATCCATACCAAAAATAAAGGAGAATGAACAACATTTACTAACATGTTCCCCTTTACCATAATGTGTTTTTTTATGTTAGTACTTCTGACAATAATAACCTATTGCTCACAAGTATGTAACTCTTTCAGGTGTTCTGTGATCGCCTCAATCCCTGCTGGGGAGGGTCGCTGGGTTAACGTGGTCGTTCGAGGACGCTCAGAGCATGACTTTACTTTCAAGATGTGGCTAAATACTGCTCTGTTGGTTAGGCCTACTTCACTACAACATCACAGATAAAAGCAGCAGATAGGTTCTAGCCTGTAATGTCTTGTACCACCTCCACCACTCTCTGCTTTTCATGATACTCCTGTGACTCTTAATTGTCACTGTTTTGTTGTGTTGCAGACAGGATATGTTGAAGAAGAGGCTCTCGTGATTTCCCCCATCAGTATCAAAAACCTAGAACGGTCATGTATAGAGCTGATGCAGGGTCACAACGCATGCAAATCTTTGGCCCGGATCAGGGGACCCCAACCCAATGGAAAAAGTTTCTCTCAGAAGGAACAAATAAGGAAGCACTTGCGGAATTCCTGTATGTTGTATGGAAAAATGCAGACCTTACAAGAGTGGGCAAAAACCACTGCTTGCACATACAAATCAATGTCACTGTGTGACTGTTAAGGAGGGTGTACAGTCTGTTTGTGTTGTTGAAGACCTGCAGTGTGATCATGAAGAATGTGACACAAGGGTGTTTTTACATGCACAACATGCTGCACGGGAGCGTAAAGCTGTCATTATCAAGAGCTCTGACACTGATGTGGCAGTCATTGCTGTAAGTGTGCAGACAGATTTGCCATGCAGTTTATATGTTTTCACAGGGACTGGCAACAGAACACGTATCATTGACATTACCAAGGTGTCATCAGCTCTCGGAACCAGTGTGCGTTCAGCGGAATTCACACATTCTCTGGGCGTGACTCCACAAGTGCCTTTTATGGCAAAGGAAAAAGAAAGACATTTTCTGTTGCATGTGAGAAAGATGAGTACCTAAAGGCTTTTACAAGTTTAGGTACTAACTTTAACTTGGAGCAGTCAACATTTGCACTTCTTTGCCAGTATGTATGCCACTTATATGATTAGCCAGCTGCCGATAATGTAAATGAAGCTAGGTACAAGGCTTTCTGTATAGCATCATCAGCCTTGCCAGAATTATGCATTCCCCTACTGCTGATGCCCTCCATCAGCATTGCAAAAGGGGAAACTACTAGGCTGCAATAATGAGGTCCTGTCTCAAACAAAATATAAGTGCTCCATCACCTGCTGGATATGGTTGGCAAATAGAGGATGGGACCTTGCACATCACCTGGATGACCAGAAACCCTGCCCCTGACTGCGGCTGCAAAGGTGCCTGTGAGACAGGCAGATGTTCCTGTTTTTCTGCAGGATTGTGTTGCACAGACTTATGTCGTTGCTGTAATTGTGCCAACACAAAAGAAACTGAGGAACTGGAAGATAACTGTCCTTACACTGACAGTGAGGACTGAGTGTCCTTAGTCTGTTATTTCTTATTTAGTTTTGTACAGTTTTATATATCATATTTCATATTTTTCATAAAGATTGTTTTTATGGTTCATCAGTGTTGTTTTCATTTGTGAATGAATGAATGAATGAATGAATGAACGAACGAACAAATGGTCATTGGTATAAGTACAATTACTGCCTTTTATTGATACAAGGAAGGAGGTTTTTTTGTCACATACATAGAAATACTTACGTAAAGCATGTAGTGAAATTTCATTTGGTGTTAAGCTTTTTCTGTGCGAGTGTGCAGAAAGAAAGATCAAGAAATATTTTTCATAAATAGCAAGAGGGAGTATAACGTGCAGTGTGTGTACAGTCCATGTGCAAGTGTGAAAAAAAGTGTAATTGCTGTTTATATAGTCATTGTGTGTGTTCAGGATACGGAATGCTTGAGGAAAGAAGCTCCTTCTCAGTCTCTCTGTTCTGGTCTTGTAGCAGCAGAGACGTTTGCCTGACCTCAGTGTTTAGAAAAGTCCATGGTCAGGATGTTAGGAGTCTTTTACAATACTTTGGGCCCTGGTACGTAGTCTTCTCTTGTAGGTCTGTAGGGAGAGGTGCTCTGATGATGCGGTACTGCTGTCACAGGCTGTACAGTTCCCATACCAAGTGATGATGCTGTCAGGACACACAGCTGATGGGTGCTGATGCTCTGAACTTCCTCAGCTGACGTAGGAAGTACAGTCTTTGCCGATTTCTTCAGTGTGTGCTGGGTGTTCACAGTCCATGTTAGATCGTCAGTAAGGTGTATTCCCAGGTATGTCAAACTTGATCTAAATGACTTAACATAAGCATGACATTATCGCATATTTGCCTCATTGTTCTTCTTGGACGCGGCTATGTATACAGCACTATTTAGAATCCATTTAGCCCACTTTTGAGGATGTTCGGGTGTTTTCCTCTTGATCGGTAACGTTGAATCTAACCACGGGAGCTGCCATCTTGCCATTCTGTTGACAAAAAGCAGCTACCTCATTGGTGTAGAACGATCACGTGTCGAAAAGTGCCAGCACTCGCGACCAAGATCCTATTACGCTCTGAAGAAACTAGTTCGGCATAAAACATAGACGCACCAAAAATTGACTGGAAAGTCAGCGACAAACTTTTTTTTGGTAGCTAAGCACGACTCGTTCTTTTTTATGAGCTAAAGATTGTGTAGATGCACGACTGTGGAGCGAGTTGAAACGAAAACAGTGTTCACCTTACGGCCTATAAGGAAACAATTTGTATCAGTTGTTCAAAGCCCCAATACACACACACACACACATTCAAACATTCACCGGAAATATAAATCAGGAAGATTTTTTGCTGTGTCCATGACGGTTTCTTGAGAAAGTGAGAAATTATAGCTGATTAATGAAGGCAGTGATTGGTCAGAGTTTTGTATCTATCGTATTCATGACCAGAACGTGCATAACGTAGTTATTTCATGAGATATACAGTACTCATTTCATGAGATATACAGTATTTTTACTCTTAATCAAGTAATTAGGTGTCACGGACGTCAGGCTTGACACAGACTTGTTAGTGAACCGTATTGTTTTCGCTACCAACTCACCTAGAGTGCGTGAAAAGTTGCTCAGTCAGGGACCAGAGCTAACGCTAGATAAGGCAATTGATATAGCACGCTCTTACGAGCTAGCACAAGTGCAGCTAAAGGCTATGGCTAATGACAGCCATGAAGTGCACACAGTACACCGCAAGGCGGGAAAGTCAGCGACGGTTAGATATCCCAGCAGAGCTAACGTCAGCAGGCCAAGCGAAGGCTCGAAGACGAATTACAAAGCATGTAGCGCGTGTGGAGGGCACCATAATCTGAATGCCCAGCAAAAGGAAAGCAGTGTTTAAAGTGCTGAAAACTCAACCACTTCGCAAGAGTTTGTAAATCAAAGAATCATTCTTCAAATAGAACAGGGCACCGAGATGTACATGCTGTTGAGGATGATGAGGATTACGACGCTGTTTGTGGACATAGTCTCAACAGAGAGAAAAAATGAGGAAATCGCGTATGCAGACATAGGACTGGGACCACAGAACCAACAAATGACATTCAAGCTGGACACAGGTGCACAAGCGAATGTGATACCTGCCAAAGACTTTGCCACACTCATGCCCAGCACCCCAATTAGGACTGACAATCGTAAGCTAACTGGCTAGGGGGGGCATGCACTGAAAGTAAACAGGTACTGCACTTTGGAAGGCAGGTACAAGAGTAACTCCATAACCCGGAAGTTTTACATTGTGGACTGCAACGGCCCACCCATCCTAGGCTACAGAGCTTGTCAAGACCTGGGGCTCATCAAGGTAGTATACGCCATTACCGACGCCAGTGAGGAAGAGCCAGACACACAGTCAGCCAACATACTGAATGAAGACTCAGATGTTTTCAAAGGCATCGGTGAGTTCCAGGGTGAGTGCAGTTTTAGGATAGACCCTAGCATAGCACCAGTGGTTTGCCCACCAAGGAGAGTACCCTTTGCCTTAAGAAAACGGTTAAAAGTAGAGTTAGACAACATGGAAAGGGATGGCATAATCTGCAAAGTGACTGAACCTACCCAGTGGGTTAACGCGCTGGTAGTGTGTGAGAAGCCAAAAACTCACAAGCTTAGGGTATGTTTAGATCCACGGCCTTTAAACAAGGCAATACTGAGGCCGTACTACCCTCTACCCACACTGGAAGATGTAACATCTAAACTGACTGGGGCTAAGTTCTTCAGCGTCCTAGACGCAAGGTCGGGTTACTGGGCTATCAAGCTGAGTGAGGAGTCGTCGCTGCTCACTACATTTAACACCACAGTTGGTAGATACCGGTTTCTCAGGCTCCCCTTCGGCATCGTGTCTGCCCAGGATGAATTCCAGAGGAGAGTAGATGAGACATACGAGGGTCTTCAGGGCGTGGCCGGCATCGTGGACGACATTGTCGTGTTCGGGAAGACAAAAAAGGAGCACGACAGCAACCTCAGAGCCATGCTCAGCCGGACCAGAGAAAAAGGGGTAAGACTGAACCCGGACAAATGCCGCATCTGTGTGTCTGAGGTGAGCTATTTCGGACATAGACTCACAGCCAATGGATTGAAACCAGACCCACTTAAGGTGAAAGCCATCAGAGACATGCAACCACCAAAAAATGAGGCAGAGCTGGAGACGATCCTTGGCATGATGAACTACCTCACAAGATTCGCTCCACATCTGGCTGAGGTGAGTGCACCACTGAGACTACTGTTAAGACGAGACACAGAGTTCAAATGGGACACAGCACACGAGAGAGCATTTCAGCAGATGAAAGACACTATCACAGCTGAACCAGGGCCAGTGCTAGCATATTTTGATTCCGAAAAGGACGTGACGCTACAGGTCGATGCGTCAAAAAATGGCTTAGGCGCAACGATCATGCAAGAAGGCAGACCAGACCAGTGTCACCCACAGATCAGTGAATACTGGAACCACCGTGACGGGATCACAGAGGCTGATGGCATCCTCCTAAAGGGTGAGAAAATAATCATTCCACACAGGCTCAGAGCAGACATGCTACAGCGCATACACACAGGACACTTTGGGGTGGAGAAAAGCAAACACAGGGCAAGAGACATAATGTTTTGGCCAGGTATGGGTCAACAGATAGAGGCAACCGTAGGGAGGTGTGAAATATGTCAAACACATCGCAATGCCAACACAAAGGAGCCCATGCTCTCACAGGCAATCCCAGAGAATCCATGGCAGACTGTAGCAACAGATTTATTCTCCTGGAACTCTGAGAACTACCTCGTCATATGTGACTACCTCAGCAGGTACTTTGAAATTGAACGCCTGCACAAGTGTATACAAGTGTATCTATATCGTCGATGTTGTTAGGAAAGGAATGACATTAACAAGCCACACTTTAATCTATCACTTTTTAATCTATTTGCTTCAGACAATTTTACAAAACCGGGTTTTAAAAGTGTCAGCAATAGCCTAAATGAGCAAATCTGACGTGAAAAGATTTGTATTATAGACGGAAGTTTCAAAACGGTCTGTAATAAAGATGAATGTTACGTTAGCTTTAGTCCTGTCAGACAACGATAGCGATAGCTACTAGCTAGCGTTAACATTACTTCAGAGGTACAGTATGTGAAGGACAAAGCCCTCAACAATAGCCTACATTTGTTGTTAGTAATAAAACCATGACATTGGAAGCAAATACAGAGTAAACCAGGGAACATCTAGGATCCACACCACTTGCATTGTGGTCTCTCGTGCTCAAGCTCGGCATCTCCATAAAGCACAGGCATTTAAACAACTCAGACATGTCATGTTGCACATTGCTTTGTTGCACTGTTCTAAACTCTATTATCAAAAACAAATATAATTATTTTTTCGCTTAACCTACAGTCTGCTCTGACCACTGATTTTATAAACCACCATAATGTGTTACTGTGCAGATTAAATGTAGGCTATGCGGCTAGGCTAAACGTTGCTAGTTGGAGCTCGCCTACTGTCATATGTCACTTTATTAGCATGTGTCGGTAGGGAAAACGTATGGCTCAGGAATGTGTATTAAAACCGGATGTTGTCACTTTAATCCGGTCTCTGGTTGGATAAAACTTTTCAACAGAAATGGACAAGGACCTTTGATTTATTCTTTAGGAACCATGCCGATGCCTGACTTTTAATGTTGTGTGACGTTGTTGAAGTTCAAGTTCAACATTAATAGCGATTGAATTACCCTTGTGTCGTGTAATCGCTAGCGGTAAATAAACGTTAATAACTTGAATGACTGATTAAGGATATATGTTACACATCACAAACACACGTAATCGATGGGTTTTGGGGGAAATTAGGTAATTGGTTAGCTTAAATTGCAGTATCTTAGGCGAGCTAATTGACCTGGCTAGCTATAGCGGAATTAACAGTGCTAGCTTTGTGTTTGGTCATATAGCTTCGTAAAAGTTCGGTTAACAAGTCACTTGTGTGTTTAGTTGTATGACTTCGTAAAAGTTCGGTTAACAAGTCAATTGAGCATTAAGCCACCTGACTATAATGGGTCTATTCATATTAGCATGCTGACGTTATACTTATTAGCAGCGAGGCTAGCTAGCTACTATGTGTTCCAATGGATTGTTGGTCTAAGCGTTAGCTTCAGTTAAGTCCTACAATAGGACAATACTCTGCAACATTTGTGTACCACATGGACAACTAACCGAGTCAATGTAGACATAGGTTAACAAGTCACTTGTGTGTTTAGTTGTATGACTTCGTAAAAGTTCGGTTAACAAGTCAATTGAGCATTAAGCCACCTGACTATAATGGGTCTATTCATATCAGCATGCTAACGTTAGACTTATTAGCAGCGAGGCTAGCTAGCTACTATGTGTTCCAACGGATTGTTGGTCTAAGCGTTAGCTTCAGTTAAGACCTACGTGTACCACATGAACAACTAAACGAGTCAAATGTAGACATATAAAAAGTTGTGTAGATAGCTTTATTCACATAAGCCGTATAACTTCACAAAAAATAATAATAATTTAAAGAAAACCGATCGTTTGCATGTCAGGCGATCAACACAACTTCTCAATTAAAAAGTAAAGGTCCTTTCCATTTCTGTTGAAAAGTTTTATCCAACCAGAGACCGGATTAAAGTGACGACATCCTTAGCCATACGTTTTCCCTACCGACAGCATGCTCCTGTCTTCTTCTCCGTTTTCTTCAGTTGTGTGTTTGCACGTGGCCCCTAACCCACCCGAAGTTCATCCTTGGGCCTCTGGATGTTAAGCACAAGGTTGTGATCGATTGCTGATGTTGTGTATAGAAAAGAACGAAAAACATACAAATCAGGCAGGGAGTGAGCCAGACGCATCTCAAATCCTCTGTATACAGTATAGACCAGGGGTACTCAATAGGCGGACCGCGGTCCGGATCCGGTGTTGTACCCAATTCAGCACCCCCGGCGTCAGATGCACCCCCTCGCGGGAGCGCGCACCATAGACATATATACATGTATATATGTCTATGGCGCGCACCACTCGCTTGATCGGAAAGGAAAGCAATTCGCCTAAACAAACGCAGGGGAAAATACTATACTACGATTTAATTATTTGTGAAAGAGATGGAAGAGAAGAACACAAGTGATTACAGTCTTTAAAACTGTTCTAAAGAGTACAAACAACCGATGTTTTTCTCCCAAAAAACTCGGATAATAGCGAACGCAAAAGAACACCTTTTTGTTCTGTGGAAATATATAGCCTACCCCAGCCATGACTACAAAATGATTTAACTTAATTTTGCTTTGAGCAAGTTGAATGTATTTGACACGGCGTTTCACAAGACTAAATATGATTCTAGCATGTCTTGCAATTCATAGGTTCAAAAGTAAGTGCTTTTAATTGGGTTAACTTGTATATAGGTCGAAACAATAGCCTTCCGATCCTGAATATCTCTTGATGAAAATGTAATGTGATCTATGCCTGATAGACAAGTCATAACCTATGTGTGTTTCTCACCATTAAAGGGCATATTCTCTTCATCAAATAGCTACATTTGTTTTTGTGAAATTAAACATTTTTCTTGCTGCTTTAAAATATAATAAACCAATTCCACACCGGACCCAGACGCAATCAAATATGGACCGAAGCCAAAATCAACATTATAATTGAATCATGATCCAAGCAAGTTTTCATTGGTGCGTGATTTCGCGCTATATATTGTTTTCCTACTCTATGTGGTTTCTATCTTCCGTGTCCAATCCAGAGGTCCAATCAGGAGCTGTAATAACATCACTATGACAACTCCCTCACTCGATGTTGGCCGGGAGCTCTGTCGGTCACGCAGGTTGTGTGTGTCAATGGCAACAACGCGGGCAGATAGATTTGTGAACGGTATCTTTTTCTCAGCAAACGAAAATCATGGCATGCTTAAAACCCGACAAAAAACGAAAAGTTGATTCCAAAAATCGCGAATTTAAGACAGAGTGGACTGACAAGTATGCATTTGTGCTGCCTGTGGGGAGCACAAAACCGATGTGTTTAATCTGCAACGAGACGGTTGCCCTTGTCAAAAGTGGTAACGTGAAACGTCACTATGAAACAAAGCATGCACACTTCGAACAAAAATACCCGCAGAACTCTGAGGTAAGGGGCAGAAAAAGAAACCATCCGCAATACCAAGCAACATGCAGTGTAATAGTTAGATCAGCCACACAACAAGAGCGTGCATACCTCAACATACTGTTGTGAGTCTGCCTTTTCAACGATGAATATGGTGAAAAACAAATACAGGAGCACACTCACTAATGAACACTTACATCAGTGCCTCCGCCTGGCCTTCACACCTTTTATGCCCAAGTTTAAACCACAAAAAAAGTGTCACCTTTCACACAAATAAGGCCAGACCACATCATCTTGTCTGCATAGTTTGAACGTTTTTGTTGGAGTTATGTTTTTGGATTTTGACCGCCACTGTTCCGGACCCTGGACTGATTGGAAATTTGGCGAGTGGACCTTTTGGGTTTCTAATTGAGAACCCCTGGTATAGACAGTATAGCAAAAGAGGCATAAGTGGGGTGGGAACAAACCCATACCCCTTGGCCCCCTGCTACTGTCCCCCCAGACGTAATGTGAATGCAGACATAAGTTGCATGGTGTTAAAAGGGAAAATATAACTTTACAGTGGGGGAATTCAGTGAAACTCCGTTACACAGGCTAAGCATAAACATAATAATTCGTATGCCGATCATTACAAACCTGTATAGATCACGTCCTTGTACAACGTATCGCGAGATTGTTTCTGAGCACAGTCCGCCTTACCCAAATCCGCGGCTGCGCAGTTTCATTTTTAAACTTGTGTGGTGTGTGTCGCGGTGGACGAGAGTGGCACCAAACAAGAAACAATGGCGACAGCGGCGACTGCAGCGGGAGGAACTGGTTCAGGAGGACCAGCAACCGGTCAAAGTGGCTCAGGAACCTCGGTCGGGAGGAAGAAAGATGGAGGGCCTTCTTCAAAATATTGGGAGAATTCAGAAACTATTAATCAATTGGAGAGTGTGCGCCAGTGGATCGGGAAGCACTACAAAAAGGTTGGCCATCCTTTGGTGCTAGCTAGAATGCTAGCTTGTTTAACCTCCATTGATCGAAAGGCCCGCGCCTGCTACCATCACACAATAGAAATTTGTGTTCAGTTAATGTTAGCAACTTTGTTATGAAAGTTTTGTGCTTAAGCGAAGTGGTTTGCTTTTGCACAGTAATTGACATGAAGCATTGGAAGCTTGGTAGGTTACTCTTGCTAATTGCCAAAGTATATGCCAGACATGCTATCTAGTAATATTTATCAGCTAGCTTGCAAGCTAATGTTTTGATAACGTTACTTGCTTAGCTAGCAGGCTAGCTGCAAACTTCAGCTAACGGTTGTGCAGCGTTCTGGCGGGTTGCAGAAAGAAAGGGGAAATCGGTGTTCGACTGAAAGCCTACTCGCTCACTTAGACTATAACGGTGTGGCGGTTACTGTAGTGCAGTTTGTTCCTTTACATAGCTTATAATTGTTTAGAAGATAACCTAAATGTGGTTGAGAGAATGAGAAGCATGCATTGCTAGCTGTCTTAGCCGACGAGCTAGCACTGGGTAGCAAGCTAAAGAATAACGTTAGATTGTGGAGACAAGTCCCTTTCATATTGTCCTCCTGCAGCGTTATGGAGCTAAATCGGTTGCGTTAGTTAATCCACATAATTCATACGGATACTAATTGCATGGCGGTTATAGGACCAGAGAAACCAAATAATGTTTGAAAAATGTTTAGTTGTATACATGACCCTGTTCCGTTAGCACACCGCTAGCTAACGTCTTGCAGATCATGGGACTGAATAATAGGAACTATTGTAGAACGCTAGCTCTGGTCTGCGTCTTTACTACCAGCCCAGTCACTCTGTGCTTTCATTCATCGGAGAGATACAAGTTGGGTTAACGATTGTAGAATGTTGTCCATGGGACGTGATCTCTGGTGACAGGTAGTTATGGCTATATCCGTATCTATTAAGACGTTCAAACAAAGGCAACTAGTATCAAGTCTGTCCATCCACGTTAGAAGACCAGTCCCCATACATTTGTTATAGTGCTTTTCTAACGATGGTGGGAGAACCTTCCCCAACGGCTCTGTTACTTTAAAATGCTAATCTCGTAAAATGCTGACCCATCATTGGTGTAGAATCATTTAACTAGTGATTCATTAAGTTTGACTATTAGACGATATTGGTTAGCAAACTGTGTTTTTCAGTTAATCACCAGTTATGATGTTTTTTCCTATGTCCTCTCAACTCTGGTGTGTAGTATGTCCAGACTGACAACCCTTCTAGCAAGTCCCTGGCTGGGCTGGTCATACAGCTGTTGCAGTTCCAGGAGGATGCCTTTGGCCGAAGAGTGAACAACCCAGCCCTCACCAAACTGCCCGTGAGCCCCTCTTCTTTCTCAGCATTTTAACAGTTTTTTGCAACTTTTTGAAAACTTGCTGTAAAACCTGGTAAGCTTTGTACTCAATGCGCGTTTATCAGTTGACATGGCAATGCCAACAGCCTGCAGCACACAAAAAAATCGCTTGTGTGTGTATATGATGCATCTCTTCACATAAAGCAAAGGGATTGTTGTTTATGCACTACTCAACCGTGGTTTGTTTTTCTGTTGTCCATTCAGGCAAAAATCTTCCTTGAATTCAAGGCAGGGGGTGCCCTGTGTCACATCCTGGGGTCTGCCTACAAATACAAGAGCGAACAGGGATGGTGAGTCAGGGCGAATTTGGGAGAAAAGAGGGATGCAGATGTTGATTTTGAAGTGTGCCCTAAAACTAGTTTTCTACTTTTAACCATGCTGCTCTGTGCCCGACTATAGGCGAAGGTTTGACCTCCAGAACCCTTCCAGAATGGACAGGAATGTAGAGCTGTTCATGAATGTCGAGAAGACCCTTGTCCAGGTAATGATGAACACACATTGTGGTCTTGGTGTTTTCATTTGAGGATTGGTTTTGCTTGCTGGACCGAGGGCAGTGAAATGTCCCTTCATCAAGAGAGAAGGATTTCTAGCAATAAAATGTCATTTTGCTTTCAGAATAACTGCCTGACCCGCCCAATTGTGTATCTTTCGTCTGACCTGGAGCAAAAACAAGCCAGCAAACTGAAGGACATCATTAAAAGACATCAGGTATAAGCAACTACTAAGCCATTATGAACATCCCTGTGCTGCATGTTTGCACTATTTTAGATAATGTAGTTGTCTCTTCAGGTTAAACATTAGACATTTAGTCTGCCGTAGAAGCTGACACACTGTGTGTTTACAGTTGAGACATTGTGTATTTTGTTCCCAGCTATGGTGAGGAACAATAGTGAAATGTATGATTTTATTCAGCCATGTCTTTTTAATCGAGCATCTTGGGTGTGATCCTCCTGTGTCATGTGCTGTCACTAGCTTTTGTTGAGAGTCTCATTTACTTGTTAGTTCACTGTAATGGAAGTAGTTGTTATCTAAGTGATTTGAATGACCTGCACCCATACCTTCTTATTAGTTTCTGTTGTTGTTTTGGTTATTTACTTGCTCTGTTTTTTTCTTTTTTTTAGGGAACCATCACTGAGGAGAAGTCCAAAGCCACCCACATCATCCACCCGTCCCCATCACAGCAAGAGGAAGGTGGGCCTTTCATGTGAATATATGAAACGATCAACAAAGCTAGGGGTGCAACGGTTGCGGTTCTCTGCTCTACATTAACGTGACAGGCTAGCGTTAACCTTGAATACAATCCCAAAATTCGAAGCTTGTGTTCATTGAAAAACTTTCAACCAATGCCATTGTTTGGCCACTTTGTTACCTTTCTGTTAATTGGTTAATCATTTAAAAAAGCACACCCTGATCAAGCTCTTAACTTGAAGACGTCGAGGGACATGCTATTCAGGCTGAAACATCCAGACCCTAAGCATAATGCAATTTCTGCGGTGTACCCATCTCATTTTGATATCTTATTGAGGTTTCATCTGAGGACATGAAATCCACACCACATGTTGAATGAATGTTTTCCTGACATTGCACAAAGTCTGGCTCTGTAGTTCCTAGAATAGGTTGCTTTATGCAACTGCTTGTATCCATCATCATGGCTAGTGTGGAGATAGGAGTATGTAACGTGTATGCGTGTGTGTAAAATGTCTTTCAGATGAGTGGCTGCGTCCTGTTATGCGCAAGGACAAGCAGGTGCTCATACATTGGGGCTTCTACCCGGACAGGTGAGATTTGTTAACAGCAGTTCAGGGGTTTCCTTACTTGATGCTGGGATAGTTGCTAATAGACTTGCGTCTTGGGGATTTTGCCTCAGGTTTGGTCATGTTTGTTGTCTGTAGTGCTATATGCATACAGAAAATTGAAGTGAACCTGTCAGATAAGGGCCTCTACAGTCTGCACGTGTTTGGTGGTTCGGTTTAGGTCACACAAATAAATTCCCTACACAGAGATAAACGCTTAAGAAAATGCTTTTCGTCATAACGGGAAAACGGGTCCTGCTCATGCATAGCTCAACATGACGTGTATGGATGCCTTCTAGGTGCACTTTGATTCTGTGTCTTATGTATGATGTGAATCAAATCAACATAAAAGTATGTTATCTACAGCACTGAAACATTTTCTTCATTGTGCTAATTTGCCTACAATTGGGAGAGGTTAATTTTTTTCTCTTCCTTGTTTCTCTTTATTGAGTAAGGCTGTATAAGGGAAGTTTTGATAAAGTGTGACCGCAAGAACTGAGACTTAGGAAAATGCCACTCTCTGTTTGAAACTCTCTGCGCTGAAATTAATCCTTATGGTTTGTGTGCCGCAGCTATGACACCTGGGTGTCTACCAGTGATGTGGAAGCAGACGTGGAGGACCCACCCAGCTCTGAAAAGCCCTGGAAGGTGAGGAGGAAGTGTGTGTTAATCACTGTAAGACTCAACACTTGCGGTGTGTTCGAAACGGGCTAAAATGCTGTCTAACTGGACAGCAGGGCATCAAGTGTCGTCCGAAAACGGTTGTACTGTCTTTTCCTGTTCAGTAAGATAACTTCAAATCTTTCCTGTGACAGTCGTTTTTGAAGGCAGCATCGATGCTGCCTCTCCCCAGATGCCCTGTTTCACCCCCATAACCTCTCTCTCCTTCCCTCCCTTTCTCTGCACCTACCCAGGTGCATGCCAAATGGGTCCTGGACATGGACGCATTCAACGAGTGGATGAACGAGGAAGACTATGAGGTGGATGAGAACAAGAAGCCTGTGAATTTCCGCCAGCGCATCTTCCCTCGCGAGGAGGAGGTAGGAACAAAATGCAGCTGTGTAGTGGTGTGTGTTTGTGTGTGTGTTTTCTTTTTCCTACCCTTTCAATAGGAACTGCTCAGTCAGCCAACTACTCAGTGCTTTCTGCTGAAAGGCGCACTTTTTGGCTTGACTTAACGCTGTGTATGCTTGTGAGCTCACGTGCATCTGAGAGAGGGTGTATGTGTTTGTAAGCGTACATGCATCCGAGTGAGGGTGAGCGTGTATGTGTATGTGTATGTGTATGTGTGTGAGAGAGAGAGAGAGAGAGAGAGAGAGAGAGAGAGAGAGAGAGAGAGAGAGAGAGAGAGAGAGAGAGAGAGAGAGAGAGAGAGAGAGAGAGAGAGAGAGAGAGAGAGAGAGAGAGAGAGAGAGAGAGAGAGAGAGAGAGAGAGAGAGAGAGACAGTCTCAAGCTGTGGTGTAGTTGTTTTTGCAGTCATCTTTTTTCACCCATCCTTTCAAGCTCCTCTTTTCTTCCACCCCCTCCGCCACCTTGCATCCTCCTCTCCTCCCCTCATCCTTCCACCCGTTGGCCCGCCCTCCCCTCCCTCTCCTTGCCTCCCTGCCAAGCGTAGGAGCCGTTCCATCCTCTCATTCTCTCGCTCTTTCTCTCATCCTTCACCCCCACGCTTCTGATCAGTCTTCCCGTACACCCGATCGCAAGGACCGCAAGTCCATGGCCGGAGGCAAGAAGAGAAGGCGCTCCCCGTCCCCACCCAGCACCCCTGTCGAATCCCGCAAGAAAGGCGGAAAGAAGGGGTGAGAGTCAGCACCCCTCTGCTTAACACCTCAAAACACACCATAGCAGAATCTAATGATGGAGTGTTCACCTCAACGCACATCACAGCAGTATCTAATGATGGGGTGTTTATTTGTGGGCCTCAGTTGAGCAGTTTGAGTGGAGGTCTTGACATTAAAGCGTGTTATTGTTGCTTGTGGGTTATTGTTTGTTATTGTACACATTTGTTATGTATGCATCCGTGTTGAGTTTAGGCTGGTTGTAAGGTGTCCGTCTCTGAATTGTGCTTGTCTACCTCTAAAAGGAACCCGGGACTGCACTGGAAGCGCCGTGGGCATCGCGATGATGACGAGCAGGACGACGACCTTACCAAGGACATGGAGGATCCGTCGCCCGTGCCTGGAATGGAGGAGATCTCACTGCCCAAGAGCGGTCAGTAGCAGTCAGCCCTGCCCTCACACCAGCCTCCCACCCAGCTTGTTCAAACTGGCTATGCCAGCTCAGCCGCAGTGGTGATGTAAAGAGTCAGCTAGTGGTGGACACCAGCAGTAGGCAGAGATTTGGTGCTAATCAGGATTCAAAATTCTGTTGTAGTCACATTGAGATTGTCAAGATTTGACAATCTAATCTAATCTAAAAGATTTAGTTTTAGTTGTGACGAGTGCTGTCAACCGATTTAAAGTAAATAAATAATAATCACACAATTTGCTGTGATTTAATTGCGTAATTAATATTTTTCATGTGTGTAGTACGTAAAATGGGAAGGAACTTTTATTTTAAAATAGGAATTGAGATGAAGATGCAGAGAAGATGACAGATCAGCAGGACGGTAGTTAGAGCGTTGGGTTAGTTGTAAGTTTAAGTGCATTCCACAAAGGTCTTTTTTTTTTTTTGCACGTTAAATATTTCAAATTAATCAAAAAATGTTTTGCACGTTAAATATTTCAAATTAATCAAAACATGTTCATTTTGACAGCACTAGTTTGACCTTTACAGGCTCCTGCAGGGCAGGAACATTTTGGTCATAGTTTAGCAACTCAAGCTCTGACTCTAAAAAACCCATTTGGTGTGTGTATGCATTCCATGGTCCATGGTTTATCAGCTAGGTTTTATACTTGAAAATTTCACTGGTCAACTGCCAATTATACTATGTTTGTAGGAAGAAAAGAAAAAACTCCCTTCAGAAAAGATCTGTAATTTCAGGACCTCGGTTTATTTTTAGAAATCCACCAACAAGACAGCCAATCATCAGCTTGTTGGCTTGAGAAATACATGTCCTCAGTGTACTATAGTCTTCTATTTAGAAGTGTTCATCCAAAAGTAGCTGCTTTGAACGTCCCTTTGGTGCTGTCCCATATTACTCAGACAGACATTTCGTTTCTCCGAGTAATCAACGGACTGTTGCTTTCTGAAGGGTTGGCAGGGGCCTATGTTGATGCATGTGAAATAATTGCTTGTTCCATATCCTGTCCTTTGCTGGCCTCCTCTCTCTCGCGCACCTGTGCACTACTCTGGATTGGTCTTTGCAGTCAACCAGAAGAAGGACAATGAAAGTACTCCTGTGAAGGGAGGAACTGTGGCTGATTTGGGTAGGTTGTGTTGTGTCTGTCTGTCTGTCTCTTTGTGTGTGTGTGTGTGTGTGTGTGTGTGTGTGTGTGTGTGTGTGCGCATTTATGAGGAGTGATCTGTAATTTCCTTTTTCTGCCTCTGGCATCATTTGTAAAATAAGCCACTGATGTGAATGCATTAATACCGTATTAATGCATCTTTCAAAATCTCCTTCATTTTTGTCAATAACTTTCAGATGAGCAAGAGGATGGTTCTGTGGTTTCTGGTGGCAAGGTAAAAAGCAGCATCACATTTCTAACTGTCCACAGGTGATCTCATTAAGTGTATTTATAAATGAGCATAGCTGTCACAAGACAACATGCATGGACTACATCCCCCCTGGATGCAGGAATGTTCGGCGTAGTGGGCTTGTGTTGGTGAAACAGTGATGCGTGGGAAGAGTTGGGTACTTTGTGAGCTATTGTCTGGGAGGATGATTCCCTGATGAGCTAAGGAGCCCACCTCTCCTCACAGGATGATGATGAGCAAAGCAAGGCTGAGGTGAACCGCCTGGTGGACTCTGGCGAGGACAACGTGACCGAGCAGACCCACCACATCATCATCCCCAGCTACGCTGCCTGGTTTGACTACAACTGGTGAGGGACTGTGTGTGTCTGTCTGTCTGTGTGTCTCGTAGCTGAACTATGTAGAAGGAAGTCTTAGTTACCCTGTCTATATTCAGTTCCTGAGAAGGGAGTAAGTGTGAAAACAGGTTCCATGTGACATTTCGCACATGATATGCCGAATAATATATAGATTGTACAAGATATACATTAGATATAACAAGGTAACGATACATTACATTATCTGTGACCTGGAGTGTGGTGTCGTGCAGAGCAGGGGTGGTTTTGTCCTAACTGTTCCATGTCTTGTCTCCACAGCATCCATGAGATTGAGCGCAGGGCTCTGCCAGAGTTCTTCAACGGCAAAAACAGATCCAAAACTCCAGAGATGTGAGTCCCCAATGCCATGGTCTCTCTCTCACACACACACACACCACACTCACACACACGAACACAATAAGGTTTCTACTACTCACACATCTGTGATGCAAAACGTGTTCATTTTGTTAGTGTGAAGCTTCCCTAACAGGTCCACCCTCAGTTACGAGACTTGAGTTTAACCTCCATTGTGGTTCTGCCTTTTTCCTTCAGATACCTGGCGTACCGTAACTTCATGATTGACACTTACCGCCTGAACCCGCAGGAGTACCTCACCTCCACCTCCTGCCGTCGCAACCTCACAGGAGACGTGTGTGCGGTCATGAGGTGAGATCATCCTCCCTCTGGTGGTGCTAGAGTATTGGACGGGCATGTCAACCCTGTGGTCTGAGATTATGGAGCCTGAAACCACAGGGAAGTAGTGTTGAGGATAGAAGGGGTAAACATTTCTCTCTTAAATGGACTACACAGCTTTTTATTCGCTGGCAGTAAAGTGCTGGTCACAGCATACATATTGCAAATCTGTCTGCGGCGAGGATCACTGTCTTTGGCAGGGGGTTTCCCAGTCTATTATTCCACATGCTGTACAACGGTGATGTTTGGAAAAGACACCAGCTAACTTTGTTTAGCCAACTAAGGCTACTTTAGAAAAAATGTAAACCTGCCTGATATCCTCGCCAGTAGTTGGCGATTACTCGTGGTTCAATTCGCGCTACACGACTCTTTCACAAGAATGTACTGCGATTTTTTTCAAACTATCTGAAATGTCCTCCACACAATAACAAAGTGTCTTGAAACAACATTTTTCTGTTGCGTTTCACGATCACACAACAGAATTTTGAGAGCACATTTGTTTCCGTATGGAAACACAAAAACGACTGAAAAAGCTGTCACTTTTTAAAATACCATTTTTTGCATAACCTATGCTGCAAGTTATAGCCTACAACTAAACAGGATCACTATCAAAGGGCTATTAAGGGCTTGAAAAATATGCGTTTTAAAACCTGAAACGCTGTTGTCGTGTGGAAGGTTTTCACAAAAACTCAGTTTTCACCATTGTCGTGTGAACGCCATCTGAGACTAGCACTCTAAGACTACATGACTTCAGTCTTCGAAGGTAATGGCTCCTGAGGATCCTTGGGAGAACTCTGAAAAAGAAATGTGCCACCACTAAGAATCTGTCCAGAGCCCAACAAATACCAAGTGGTGATGTTTCAGTGCAAATTAAACATGCATGACTTCTGCTGCAGAAACATCAGTAGTTTAAGGTCTGTCTGTCTGTCTGTCCCCTCCTTATCAGAGGAGAGATCTCTCCTGCCTCATGTTAGTATGTGTGAGCTCACAGGTGTGTTGGCTCCTCTGCCAGTGGATAAAGACGTGTGGAGTCTCATCCCTTGCCTCAGTGCTTGTGGTCAGGAAACCATGTGAGGTGGAGCTGTGGTGTCCTGATGCAGTGTTGCACCAGTGTAACCTAGGCCAGGGATTCAGATCCCAGCCAGATATGTACAGAGGAGTAAAAGCACTCTTTAGATGTAGTGGCTTTCTTAGTCCGGTCCGTAGACATGGTTGTGTGTGAGCATGCCAAAATGCAGAGGGGTTGCTTAAAAGCATCAGCTAATGCAAACCTGATGAGTGATCTGTATATCTGATTGGTCTGGAGCATCAGCTGAGCATAAACATGGTGAGTCAACTCTCGTGTCTTATTGGTTGATTTCAGGGTCCATGCCTTCCTGGAGCAGTGGGGACTGATCAACTACCAAGTGGACGCAGAGAGCCGGCCACTGCCATGGGCCCACCCCCGACCCCCCCACTTCAACGTGCTGGCTGACACCCCCTCAGGCCTGGTGCCTCTGCACCACCGCCCCCAACAGGTGAGTGCTGGAAATGCAAGCCGTTATAGAGCGTAATGTGTGCACTCATCAGAGTCAAAGTATTCAGTGTTGGCGTGTTTACTTATTGGTTTAGATTACTTACCTTCCCAGAACACTTTTCTCTTCTAAGTGTGTGTGTTTGTTTGTAACTAGCAGTTGCATGTTCCATTGAATGTTAATTTGTTTAATTAAAAGCTTGCCTTGATACTTGTAAGTCCTTGAATCACAGATCCTGTGTGTGTGTGTGTGGTGTGTGTGTGTGTGTGTGTGTGTGTGTGTGTGTGTGTGTGTGTGTGTGTGTGTGTGTGTGTGGTGTGTGTGTGTGTGTTTTTTTGTAGGTGCCGTCTGCCCAGCAGATGATGAGCTTCCCAGATAAGCCTAAAGACAAGGCATTGACCTGCAGAATTTCGGCCTCCGGACAACATGTATTCCAAGAAGAACACCAAGGTCAGAGGCCATAATTTGGGTTTCAGCCATTGTAGAAATGTCATTTTTTGTCATTGGCAAATCTGGTAACTATAATTAAGAGTAAAAGTAAACATTATTCTAAGAAAGTGCTAATAAACTGCATATAAGCATTCCAGTGTACACAAAAGCGTCGCACAGGCGTCTCCACCATAGACTAGTTTCTGCAGTAGTGAACACACCTCTCACCTCCCAGTGCTTAATCACGGTGTCTGAGAGGAATGTGTCCACATTGTGTTAATCTATAGGAAAGGTGTTTTTTCTTTTTCCCTTAGGTCTATAGTTTTCTCTGCCTCTTCCTGACAATGTTTTCCTCTACCCTGAGGTTTAATAATGACTGATTGATTTTATTGATTTGTGATTGATTTTTTCCCCCACCTTGTAGCCAAGCAAGGCGGCTGGCAGGGAGTGGACTGAACAGGAGACTCTGCTCCTGTTGGAGGTGAGTGTTCATGGTTCTGTAACACAACTAAATTTAAATCAGACGCGCGCGAGCGACATGGCAGACATGTTTACCACAAAGGAGAAGATTTTCACTTTTGAGTTTGTCTTCTGTGATCTCTCTTACAACTTTTTCTTCTCTTTTTTTCATTCTCCCTTCTCTTCACCTCTCTCTCTCTCTCCACCCCTCTCTCTATGTCCCTTCTATCCCCCCCCCCCTCCTCTTAGGCTCTGGAGATGTACAAGGATGACTGGAACAAGGTGTCGGAGCACATCGGCAGCCGCACACAAGACGAGTGCATCCTGCACTTCCTGCGTCTGCCCATCGAGGACCCGTTCCTGGAGAGCACCGAGGCCACGATGGGGCCCCTGGCCTACCAGCCCGTGCCCTTCAGCCAGTCCGGAAACCCCGTAATGAGCACCGTCGCTTTCCTGGCCTCTGTGGTAGACCCTCGCGTGGCGGCTGCCGCAGCCAAAGCAGCCCTGGGTAAGAGAGAGGAAGAGAGAGAGAGAGAGTGTGTGTGTACCAGGGGTGTTTGAGTTGAGTTTTCTTCACGTTGATTTCTACACAAAATATGCCTATATCCCAGACCTTTCTCTTATTTTCTCCCTAGGTTACACAATTTAGTACCACTTTGGCTTTAACTTGTATGTTTCTCTTCTCTGTTCCCCTTTTTCTTACCTTTCTCCCTCTGCCCTCCTTTATCTCTCCATCCCTCTCCCTTGCTCTTGCTCTCTCCATGTGTCTCTCCTCCATGTCTCCCTGCAGAGGAGTTTTCTCGTGTGCGTGAGGAGGTGCCTGCTGAGCTGGTGGAGGCCCATGTGAAGAAGGTGCAGGAGGCTGCCCGTAACACAGGCAAGGTGGACCCCTCCTTCGGCCTGGAGAGCAGTGGCATCGCTGGTACTGCCCCCGAGGAGCCAGAGAAGCCAGGTACACACACGTGCACACATTTAGTGGTTTCAAAACACACATGCACACCCATACAGTCTACTTGAATTGCAGTTCAACTATGTACAGTTAAGTTCAGCCATGCAACTTGCTTTATGTAAATTACTAGCAAAAAGGCAAACATCTTTGAAACATCCAGATCAAATACAATACAAACAAATCACAGGGATTAAAGTATTCCGGCACCGTGCCGGATTTCCGGCGTGCGGCGTTTGGCTGCGAAAAAAAATCTTATATTAAAAAAAAAAAAAAAAACACGTCTCGATATCATCACCATCACTTTCGAGTTTATGAGTTCGTCTGCCAATGAAATGAAAGGAGCACAACTCTCCCGCTCTCAAAATAACATTATTAGCCAATCAGAAGTAGATTGGGGCGGGTCTTGGGAAAATGTGCTTCAGACTTTTCTCTACAGCTCTGCCTAGCGTAGCTGCCGAGTAGAGAGACATCACACCAAAGGAGAGTAGGATGGAAAGTAAGTTCATGAAAATAAATGGCGCTGGGCATGGATAGAAGAGATGGGAAGGGAAGGACAGTAAGCCTTTTGGTAGCTGGTGTAAGAAGTTAAGAGAAGCAGGTGCTTGCTTCTGTACTTTGTGCTCGAGAAAGCTAATATATGCAACTAGCTCTCCAACACACAACGCCTTTACCGGGAGCAACATCCTCAGCTGATGTACCGGCATCAATAACTGACCGTGTGTGTGACGTGTGTTTCTGTGTGTTAACTGTCAATATCCAATCAGCATGCCGCTATTTTAACACACACGGCATAACACCAGAGTTTAAAAGACGTATTTCGGAAGAGCTAAAAAAAAAAAAACGGCATGTTTTCCTTAAATGTCGACGAAGCCACAAACAAGTACATGGACAAAGTCCTGTTTTGTATTTATTTCCCAACATTAGTTACCAGTTCTTGTAACATTTTAATGTTTTGTTTGTTATTTATTTTATTGATATATTTTCTATTCATTTCCTAGTATTTAATTTACGATTTATTTCTTTTGATCAAAGTAATTATGGAAATGTTGGCAATATAAAACTACATTATTATCTACAGTTCACTGTTGCAACAGTTTTAAAAAGTAAATCGCTGTCCTTTTTCATATATCCTCAATTAATGGTTACAAATCAAATCTTCTTCCACTGACATACCTTTATAACATGTCACCTTCTGATTGTAGGTCATCTTGTAACCTTTCAAGGACAAAGCTTAGCAGCTAAACTTGATATCAAAAGAAATCGTAAATGCTACATGTGTTAGTACCATATTGTAGTGAGGTGGAGTACTATTGCTGACCTTTCTTGGGATTGCAGTTTTCAAAAGTCTCACCATAATCTGCAATCATTCATTTCTAAATGTCTGTTTGTTTGTTTTTTTTGCAAATGTGTCCATGCCACGGGACAATACCCCCGCTCCCACACACACAAAAAAGTTCAGGCTCAGGATTTTTTTTTGCTTTAACCCCTGAAAATCACTCCAAACGCTTCACCCAGTGCAAATGAAGCAGTAGCATTCTGATATTCAACTTCTGCAGTGCCCCTGTTGTCCAGCAGAGGGCAGCAGCTGTGCAGTGATTATCTGAGCCCCAGTCGAAGATAGAGATGCAGTCAGGGGTGGAGGCTGCAGTCGCCGCCTCAGCCTGTCTGCTGGTTTGCAGGTCTGCTAACTGCCCCATCCCTAAAGCATGTGTAGGTCCCATGTGCATTTAACTGTGCCTGAAGAGGGAACAGCTTTTCTCCTAATATTGACCTGGGTTGTTTTTTGTTAGTATTCATTTTATTTCAGTGTATATATTAAGTGGAAAAGAGACTCTCTGGGCAGATAGGTCGTTTTTGTTGGAAGCACCCGCTGTTCATACCAAAACTCATCTCCTGACGAACCTCTTGAAGCAGCATTGCTCTCCACGCTACTGCATCATTCTGAGCGTCTCACTGGGTTGATGAGCGTCTGTCTGACTGATGGAGAGGAGCGTGACTGACAGCTGATGTTGATGTGAATATGACGCCGCTGGTGTGCAGACGGTATGTGCAACGGCATTGTTGCAGCTGCACATCCACATCCAACATCATGGATGCTGTGGCTCATGGAGGATCTGCTCGGAGAGGGGCAGCCGAGAGGCGTGTGTGTGTGGCTGGCTGCCGTGGCAACGCACAGATTAGTGAAGCAGCAGCAGATGGGGTGGGGGGGGGGGGGGGGGGGGGGGGCGCTGAAAGTGGGTCAGTCGAGTGTGAGCTCAGTGTGCCACACTGCAGGCTCAGAGTAGATGCACACTGCCACTCAATACACACACACACACACACACACACACACACACACAAAAAGCTAAAACATACTCGCTTGCTTTTGCTCAAAGCAGTTGTACACACAAACACTAAAGCTAAAAGCACACACACATCTCTGCTTATTGACAGACATACAAATAAAAATATACACACTCACACAGAGCCTCACATCAACCTCTGAACTTTCACTGCCCTGGTTCAAAGGTTAATGTAGTCAGCTGCCAAGGCTTGACATTTGTAGTCTGCTGCACACGCACACACACACACGCGCGCACACCACACACACACACACACACACACACACACACACACACACACACACACGCGCACTGCTTGGTCCCCATGCCTGTGAACATCACACCAGAGCTGGCATCATCGCCCCTTGCTGTCAGCACGCTGACATGGCATGGCCTCATGTCTCAGCAAAATTCTGTCTCACTGAAACACACACACACTCAAGCCAATAATTCCCAAAACAGTCCTCCCAGTTGCAGCCGTTAAAGAGCTTTACAGAGTAAAGGAAATATTTACTCCATTGAGTTTCCCACAGTGTATAAAGTACCATGTGTGGGTGCACATATCATTATCCTAATGATACTCTTCTTGAGAATACCAGTATCCCAGTCTTGGTACTACTGAAAAAGGTGTCTAGAGTGTGCATGAAAGTCCTTACACACCATCCCATCATAAAATCTGGAACCAGTTTGATCATTTCTGTCTAGTTTTCTGTTGAACACTGTTATCGTCCTTTTAACTTTAACAGCTACATTGAGGTTTGTTGCAGAAAAGTAGTTGTTGGAAGTCAAATACCATTTTTAACAGTACCAGACTCCAACTTCTGCACACACACACACACACACACACACACACACACACACACACACACACACGTGCACGCACTAATCTGCACCTAGCCTGTGTTCAGAACACCCTGTCCTCCCCTCCTGTAATGTCCAGCGTTGATCCGTGCGGAGCAGGCGTATTAAATATGGGTCCGCTTTGTGCTGGGTCACTTCCCTCCGCCGCTTGCCGGCCAGCCTCTCCTCCTCTAGTTTATCACCGCAAGGCCAGTCCTTGTTACCCACCTCGTAGATCCTCCCCGGCCCTGCCGAACATGAATCAGCCTTACTTACACACACACACACACACACACACACACACACACACACACACAACGCCCATTCTCCGGTGGTGTCCTCCAGTGCTTGTTCAGACTGCCTCTCTGTCAGGGCTGCCGAGGTGGGGAAAGCCTATTGACTGACCGCTAAGTAGACTGGCCCCGCGGGTGTGTTTCTGCCCGTTCTGTGTTTTAGTGTCGGGTTAATGCTCACAGCACTTTGGTGAAACAGTGAAAACAGCATTAGCCTACACCAACACCCCCACTCCATTAGTTTCCACCACTTTCCTCTTCCTGCGTTCTGTTAATGTTTCTCATTGAGTGGGCTTTTTTTTCTCCTTTTTTCTCTGACGGCAGCTCTGTTGCCTTGTGTTGCAGATGTCAGTGAGTCAGAGAAAATGGACACAGACTCCTCAGACTCCCAGCAGCCCGACAAGGTGAGTGCCAGCGGTCACTGTAGAGGTCACATTCTGCTTAGGGGTCACACTCTAGTGTGCCTCTGTTTGGTTTCTGAAGTCACCTCTCCCACTATGTGTAGTTATCTACCTGCCCCCATCATTCCTCTTTAGTGTTCCACTGTCATTAAGTGTTCAAGGACAGATGGTTTGGAAAATAGTACAGAGTAAATTAGCCTGAATTGTCAAAGTCCTCCTGTCTAAGTTATACATCTTTATTTTCCCTCCAGGTTGCTTGGCAATATCTTAGTTTAGGAGAAAGAGCACACTGCCACTGATTGCTAAGCCACGTGTCACTACTAATGACCACTCCTCATCTGAAACCCAGTGGGAAAGGACAATATATGACGTTCAGCTTTGCTCATAAAATCCAGTGTAGTCCCTTTGAATAAACCCCCCCCTCCCCCCCAAACCTGATTTTTACAGGAGACAAATCAGACCTGGTCAACACATCAAAGTGTCTTAATTGCGCTCAGCCGTCTCCACCCAAGGTTTGTCTCACCTGTGTCTCACTTGTTTCTCTCTTGTCCCGCAGTCCCAGGCGGAGTCCAAGGAGGAGTCTGAGAAGCCGAGCGAGTCCACCGAGCGCCCGGTCGAGGGAGACAAGGTGAAGAGCGAGGTGACCGAGCCGGCCGAGCGAGAGGAGGAGGAGAGCGATGGAGGAGAGGAGAAGAGCAGAGGTACGGCGCGCCAGCACAGCCAAATCCGCACACACACATGGAGGAGAGCCCAGCAGGGATTAACTGCAATCAGTCCCCCAGCTCTCTGTCAGACACACAATGGGCGACTGTTTAGGCCTCGGTCTGTTCAAGGCTTCTAGAACAATTGTTCAGCCTTTGCTCTAGATGTTTCCTGATGATTTTAGAAAGGTCTGTGGTCTTTGATGACCTCCGAGTGGAACTTTGGTGTGCTTTTAGTGTTTCTCAGATCTTTCAGCTCTCCAAATGACTACTCTGAGAGTAATAGCAAGAGGAAGGGTCTGATGAGCGGCAGTAGCATGGTGCAACTGTGTCAATCAGAAACTGCCTGCATGGCTTAAACCAGCTTTTCACCTTTTTACGCCCGCACCATTACATGTGAGTGACCATATTGACTGTGATGTGGTGACTTTTCAGAGAAAGACAAGGAGGAGGCGATGGAGACCCCGGAGGAGGGGAAGGAGGTAGAGGAGGAGCAGGACGAAGCCCGGAAGAAGAAGGTGGAGCTGGACGTCGGGGAAGGAAACATCGCCACGGCCGCTGCTGCCGCCCTCGCCTCTGCTGCCACCAAGGCCAAGGTCAGCCACCCACCCACTCACTCTACTCCACTCCACCCTCCAACTGTTCTCTCCGCTCACTGTTTCTGTATCTTTCCTCTTCTGCTTCATTTCCAAGTCTCTCCTCTCAAAGCTGCCTGGTCTCTGTGCTCTCTACTCTAGTCTGTATCGTCTCCTGTCTCTTTCGTTGTGCTCTCTCTCTCTCTCTCTCCTTCACATTCTCTCTCTCGATCTCTGTCTCTCTCTCCCTCTCTCACATGACACTACAAGCTTAAAAACATGGCACATTTCCAGTCTTCCACTTGGTTCGTGATAAAGACATTACTGCAAATTAAATGTCTGAAAACTGTTTTGGGAGAAATATTAGTATTAGACAAAGTGACAGATCTAAGACGCTGACTGCTGTGCAGACGAGAGACTGGTCCCAGTCAGTGACATGACCCTGTCTGACCCCTGTGTGTCCTGTAGCACCTGGCTGCCGTTGAGGAGAGGAAGATCAAGTCTCTGGTGGCCCTACTGGTGGAGACGCAGATGAAGAAGCTGGAGATCAAGCTCAGACACTTCGAGGAGCTGGAGACCATCATGGACCGCGAGAAAGAAGCTGTGAGTGTATATAACCACACACACACACACACACACACACCTAAAGGAGATGCAGAACCCCAGAAACTCCGTCAACACAACTTTTCCTGAGAAGTTACGCTTACAATCTTATACACAACCGAGGGTGGAGGTCTTAGTAAATAATTGCAAGTCCTCTTCCCTGATCACCCTTCAACACACACACACACACACACACACACACACACACACACACACACACACACACAGGTATGAGGCTGAGATGTGTGGCGCGAATTTGCGTATTTTTAAGCCGAGACAAGTTCAGGCATGTCACCCAACCTAATCCACGCAAAGGTACTGTCTGCTCCTCCCCCTACCTCACACCATATATGGCTGTGACTCTTGAATTATGCTAGACGAATGCAAGGCTTTGTTAAGGTCTAGTTTCAAGTGAGAAGATTTTATTGATCCTCTGGCGGGGAAATTTGGGTGTTAACAGCAACAGAAAGGCAAATGAAGATCGTATAGTGATTTAACTTGTTAACTTTTAAGTGATTTAAGTGTCCAAAGTGTCTGTATATTTTAACCTGATTGCTGTCGACACGAAGAAAGCACCTGAATCACTCGGTCTTGCACATGGGGGAGATGAGCCCGTGGCTAAAGGTGCTCCAAATCTCATCATAGAGGGGATGGGAGAGGTTTCCGAAGACCCAATGCGCAGGTTGGCAACTTAGATAGGAGCCTCTGCCAACGATGTATGAATGGGTAGATGTCTGAAGCATTCATCTATAAAGGGGTTTGAATGCTGTATGACTAGAAAAGCGCTATATAAATGCAATCCATTTACCATTTAAACGGATGTAAAGCTTTGATAAGGTGTAGCTCAAAGCAAGGTTATAGAATGTTTTATTAATCCCCTGTGCTGGCTACCACAGACTGGTACAACATCTACAGTAGACTGCTACAGATGTTGAAGGACCTGAGCCTCCCAAGAAAGAACTGTCTACTCCATCCAGTTTAGTTTATTGTGTATGTGCACTTCAAGGATGGCCTCTTTCACATTGGCATATAGCAAGTCCAAGATTTTAGTCTCCTTTTTTTGCATTTCACACACTGTTTGAGTGAAGTTAGTAAGCGTTTTGGAGAAGCAGATATGGTTGGAATCCCTGTTGATTCTCCTGAAGGCACTAGGGTGCTGTGTCTGTAATCCCAAGGCGGTGGAGTGGATGACGTCAGAGGCGCACGCAGCTATCACTGACAGTGGGTGGTGTAGACAACAACGACGTGTGAGAACTCCCGAGGCAGATAGTGTAGGTTTAGTCCCACAGCCAGAAGCTCTATGTCTGGAGTACAGAGCCTTTCCTTCACCGTTACAGGCCCAGGTCACCATTTAGAGGGAACAAAGACATCTAGACCTCCCCCTTTCTGTCTTACAGCTATGTTGTCCCCCGTCTGCTCGCACTAGTGCGAAGCTGGCTGGGTCAACTGAACAGTCCAGTATGTTCATCCATGTCTCCGTGAAGCACAACAAACTGCACCCCCGACACCCACACACTTGACTGCTCATCAATGCTGTGAGTTCATCCATGTTGTTGGTCAGCAATCTCACGTGACTATCTCCTCATGACTATCGATGGAAGGCAGGGTTTTAGTCTCCTGTGCCTCTCTCGCCTTCACCGGCTCTCATCCCCCGCCCACGTCTCCGCAGTTCCTTAAACTAACTCAACTAAAACTTGGAGAAAAAAAGCACAATCTAGCGGTTTGTAAAAAAAAAAAAAAAAAAACTGTGAAAGAAGGAGCTGCTGTAACAGGCTGCCATCCGCTGTGTCATCGCCCAGTAGTAATGCATAGTCAAACAGCAGACGGGAGTGTTGCTGTTGTTGAGCCTCGTTTAAGTTCAGTATAAGGTCAGCCTCAATACTGTCTTTTTTTTTTTTTACAAAATATCACATTTTCCATTGTTTTTACCTCAGTGACCCTTATCTTTTTTACAAGTGCTGAAGCCATGTTTTGCCCAGCAAGACCACACACACACACACACACACACACACACACACACACAGGCATACATCTCACAAGGAAATTCACATTCACACACTCACATCTTAAGAAAATGATGGAGGTATTGAATGGGCGTTTGTGTGTGATGCACTTACTAACCTATGCGGCTGCAACAAATGTGCTTGAGCAGTGGAGATATGTGCCAGCCCTGTAGATAGTAACCCAGTTTACCAGCTGTAAATGGTGCATGAAGAATCGGGCTTTATATAACCCTGTGCAGTATTTAATATTCCCCACATTTTTGCCTTCTGTTCTTTTTTATAATTTTTAACCAGACTGTTCCTTCAGCCATCTGTTTATCTTACAAACGCACACACACCCGTGTTGAGACTCTGTACGATCCTCAGGGAATGATGTCCTCTTTTTAACCTTGAGTGCATTCTGGGGGCCATGATAAAGTTGTTGAGGAAATGCCTGGTGTGGTCTTGCCACTGCATGAGTTTATTTGTCTTCCTGTGTGTTCACTTCACAAGCCTTAATTTCTTGGCACATAACTATCCCTCCTGTCTGTGCCAAAGGAGACCCATTTGGGCTCTCAGTCCCCTTGAGTCCTTTTACCATAGAGCTTCAGGCTACCTGGAGCAGGGAGAAGACGCGATCATGCAGTTATCGGTATCCTCGTTAAGACGTTATCATGCCGTTATCAGTATCATCGTTAAGACGCGATCATGCAGTCCCTCACTCAGCAGCTGGTTAACATGGCAGCAATGGCAGAAACTCTGACATCTCTCTCTCTCTCTCTCTCTCTCTCTCTCTCTCTCAGCTGGAGCTTCAGCGGCAGCAGCTGTTGACAGAGCGACAGGCCTTCCACATGGAGCAGCTGAAGTACGCCGAGATGAAGGCCCGCCAGCAGATGGAGCAGCAGGCAGCCGCAGCTGCCGCTGCAGCCCAGAACGCCACTGCCGGCGCTGGAAGCCACCACAGTGGGCCTCCCCCACACGGCCCCCATGCTCCGCTGGCTACCCACGGACCCACTTCCCACGGGCCCATGCCAGGCATGCACCCTGGCCACCCTGGCAACCCTGGAGGACCTGGCCATCCGGCGGGCCCAGCAGGCTTCCCGCCCATGCACCACCAGATGGGACCACACCACCCAGCCCAGACAGGTGAGCATCGTCAAGGTGTAGGAGGAAAAGCCTGTCTGAAAAAACCCTGTGTGTGTGTGTGTGTGTGTATGAATGGGGATGTATGCCGGGGTGAGAGAGGTGTATTAAAAACATGGTGTGGCTTATTGTTGGGGTGGGTTTCAATTCAGTTGTTTTTCTAAAGTGCTAATAACAATTGAAGTTGTCTCTAGGCGTGAACCCCCCCTAGACCAAGCAGGGATGTTCAATGATGTAATGTCAGGGAGTGGTGACATACATTTAAAGGGGTATATGCATTGAGGTAAATCTGGATACCTTGTGCCAGTGCATCATTACCCTAGCAAGAGGAAGTATGGTCTTATAAGTCATGGCTGCCTGTAGTGTGTGCACATGTACAGATTTGACCTAGGCAGGGAGCAGCTCTGTTGTGGCTTTTTAACACACGCTCTATAATGAATGAGCACTCTGTCCCCAGGACCCTGTGTTTAATTCAGAAGTGTGTGTGTGTGTGTGTGTCTGTGTGTCTGTGTGTGTGTGTGTGTGTGTGTGTGTGTGTGTGTGTGTGCATGCGTGTGTGTGTGTTCATGCATGTGTCTTCCTGAAGTGGAGCACTGAGACTCATTCTCTCAAGCCTTTTGCCATATATGGACATGTTCAGCCATCAACCTTAGCTCCACCCATCATTCTAACCTTAACACCTGCTAGGCTCTCTGGCAGCATTTGTATCTGATTGGCCAATTTTGCTGTCTCCTTTTGTGCAGGACCAATGGTAGGCCCAGGCCCGCCGATGCCAGGTCGCATGATGCCTGGCCCACCCCCTGGCGGACCGCCCCCGGGCAGCATGCCCCCCATGATGGGCCCTCGACACCCAGGAGCCCCCAACGGCATGTGTAAGAGGCCACACCCATCATCATCATAAGGATGTTCTTTACAGCTGTGATGGCAGGAAAAATTTTTTCAAGGAGAATCTGTACCCCCAACTTAAATCCAGGAGCACAGTCAGAACTTAAACATATGCATTACTATTATACAATTAAACAAACCTTGAAAGGTTTAAGAATGACCGACGCAACATAGACAGGAAACATGATTTTAAAGAATATTAGGACCTTATTTATTTCCTTTATTTATTTTCATCGAATTGTAGTATTCATATTTTATCGCTTAACGTTTCGGATAATTTCTTATATTATACATTCAAAATCATATAGTGCATACAGTCTGCGGTGGGGGGGCGATGACCGGGACACAAGTAACAGTTTTTAATCCAATGCAATATACAAAGATATCGTTCAACACAGTTACAGACCTGGATAAAACCGTTTAGGTATAATTGAGCAACAGCGGAACAACCGCAATATGGCATTTGCCCCTCATCATCAGGCCGAGGGTAACAGACATGCGGGACGAAAGTAACATTCAGTGCACCTCCCAAAACGCCAGTATTTTACAACATATCATGATTGTTTCTTTACAAATGTTTTATTTTAGGTAGAATACCGCTGGGCTAAATCATGCTTCAGTGTATGTCTGCATTCGAACCCCCTGTAGTTACCAAGCGTTAATCTTGCGGTTATAGAAATATGGTGCAGTATGGATGATTTAGCCTTTTACACAGATAGAACTGTAAGCCATCGCATTTAAATCATGTTTCTGTCCTGCAAAATGTTACTTAATTGTGTTTATTTGTGAGTCAAACTGTCACACATCCAAATAGGCCATCGTGGTCTTATCTTGGAGGGGTGCACGTCCACACGCATGTATGTGTTGTAACGTGTGGCTTTTGCATTTGTTTTCTGAATGTGAGTAGTCTCACTGTTTGTGTGTGTGTCTTTAAGTATGTGAGTAAGTATGCATTCAGGTAGTTCTTTGTCCCTGACATCTCGTCTCTCCCCTCAGACCCCGGACCTCCGCCTGCACAGCATGATGGGATGCCTGCAGCCCCTGTAGGACCTCCAGCGCCTGCGCAGGCCCGTGTCGCTGAGAACTGAACACACACACACAGACCGTTTCTCGTCATTTTTAGAGCCTCTTGTTTAGAAGGCAAAAGCTGTCCCCCTCTACCCCCCTCTTGCTCACACTGAACCCTGTGGACAGGCCCCTATCTCTACTGACTGCCTTGCTGGTGGGTGGGTCCTCTCTAATGAAGCCTCTCTCTCTCTCTCTCTGGGCCTTATGCCCTCCTCACACCACACACACACACACACACACACACACACACACACACACACGCTTACTAGCTCAGGGCACATGGACAAGGGTGCCGCGTTCCTTTCCCCCTGCCTCTCCAGCTCATTAATAGCACTGGTTACTCCCTTCCCTTCCTCTCTCTTTAGTAAGGCTCTGCCTGGTGCTGGTCGTAGCGCCCCCTGCTGTCTAGTAGCCTCCCAGGGGGCCTCTGGTGCAGATGTAGCCACTGTCTGGTGGCGGGCTCCTCCTCCCTTGTAATGTGACGGACCGTATGTGTATATTGTGGTGTTCTGCATAAGCTAAGTTCACAAAGGGGGACCTGGAAGGAGTTAGTGGGGCGGAAGAGGGGGACTCCTCCTAAACTGAAGGGTTTTTCTTTCAACTTGAGGAGTACCAGGCTTACAGTTCTCTCTCTCTCTCTGTCTCTCTCTCTCTCTGTCTCTCTCTCTCTGCCCCCCCTTCCCTGTGTGTCCCCCTGCAACTCAGAATTACACTGTAGCTGACGAGCGTCCGCCCCAACTGTGGCACCTCTGCTCTATGCCCCTGGGCATCTGGCTCAGTTTTCCCATTCAGTGCCCGCTGAAGTAGAGCTTTCAGTGTGTGTTAGACTAGCGCGTACCGTGCGTGTGGTGGTGTTACTGTAAATGGGGAAGTCAAGTTATTTGCGTCTGTGACCAAACATAAATGCACACACACAGAGGGTCACCTGTCCTCTCTCTCTCTCTCTCTCTCTCTCTCTCTCTCTCTCTCTCTCTCACTCTCTCTTACACACACACACACACACACACACACACACACACACACTGAGAAGATCATCTTTGCTCTCAGCTCCCCTGACCTGCTGTGTATCTGGGAATCTACCTCTCCAGGATGTTGCTCTGGCATGTTCACTGCAATAGTGAAAAGCGCATGAACCTGCCCTGCCGTCACTTTTTGTGTGTGTGTGTGTGTTTGTGCGTCTGCGTGTGTGTGAGAGGCAACTCAGCTGTTTCCTCTTATTGCACGGGGAGGGGAGAGGGCTGTGTTAATGGATTCCTGCCGAGCTAGCCTCTCCCCCGCACACACACACACACACACACACACACACACACACACACACACACACACACACACACACACACAGCCGAGATCAATGTAGATCTGTGGGCATGCCATAACTTCTGATTCCACTCGGTCACTGGGCAGTCATGCAGCAAAGCCAAGTATAATGCCACACACGCACACACACGCAGGCAGGCAGGCAGGCAGGCAAATACACTTGCACTTCCTGAGTTTCCCCTCTGAATGTCACACATGTGCACACACACACACACACACACACACACACACACACACACACACACACAAGAAGACACACTGATGTCTGTTACTGTCCCAAAACACACTCACACATACCTGACCACACCCACCCAAACACACACTGCCCTTAACGAGTTCAGCCTGGTGTCACACTGAAAGGATGGAGGATCTCTGCTTAGTAGATGTACTGTTGCACTCTTCCCGTAGGTGCTGAAGATGTAGCTGTCCCTGCCTCGCTCTACCTCTCTCACTGTACTACCTCTCTCATCACTTCTCGCCTCTCTCTTTCTCACTACCTCTCTCAACCCTCTTGTCCTCTTTCTCTATGTTAGTTTTCAGAGTATTTTCCCTGCTCCCACATGCGCTAGTCTTTCTTTTTCTTTCTTTCTTTCTTTCTTTCTTTCTGTGTGCCCATGTGACTGCTGCATAACTGCTGTGTGGAGGCTGTGTGTCCTCCTTTTCCTCAGGTGTACCAATTTCCCCCTGCAGACACACGCACACCAATGCACACATACCTGACACGTGTGTGCGCGCACACACACACACACACACACACACCCCTAATACATCGCCCCCCCCCCCCCCCCCCACACACACACACACACTGCTGCAGATGTGTGCGTGACGCACTCATGCCTGACACGCATACACACGCCTAATACGTTGTCCAATTGCTACATGCATACATGCGAGTTGAAAAGCCACACCACGCACATGTGCAAACACACCTGAACTCAAGCTTTCCAGGCTGTTAAAAACACAAAAGACGGGAACCGAAACTCTCATTGCGTGTTTCCCCTTCCAGCAACCTCCCTCCCCCCCTTCCCCACATATATATCTTTTATTGCTACTTTTTATTTTATGGTAATGTATTTTTAAGAAAATAAAGTTTGTGTAGACTGTTATCTTTGTTCTCTGAGGTTTGTAGTTTATTTCTTTTCTCTTTTTTTTTTGTTTTATTTTAACAGGCACATTGGTACTGAGACCTGATCACTGTTTAAATAAAAATTTAGTTTTTTGTTTTTTAAATTCCACTAGCATCTGTGTGTGTCCAGAGTGTGCAACTACAAGTGTTGTTCGCCTTGAACTATGTTGGTTGTTTTAGAATCGATCAAAACCAGACACAGTCAATCACATCACTAATGGTGCTTAGGCACTTTTCTGAGGGCCTGTGTATACACTATAGATTTACTAGTGACACTATTCCCTGTTACAGAATAAACGTCCTGTTTTTTATTGCAAGTAATGGATCACATTGTGTAGTTAACATAAATAAAAACCAGAAGATCATTGGTCATCCCAGGACATTAATATAAATTATAATCTCACACACACAAATGCATGCATACATGTGTAGACATTTATTTACTATTTACGTCATCCATATTGGGACTTGAGTGTCATGCTGGCTTGAGCTGGAATGTGCCCTGGATGGGACAGCAGCTGGCTTTTTAAAATGTGCCACACCACACCACGGCGTGTCACATGGTTATGCTGCCCCTCCTCTGCAGCCAAGTCAAGCAAAAAATGAAAAAATAGAAATCATAAAAACATGCCTATAATTTATAAGACTTAATCCCAGCTGCATAATCTGGGCTGTGGAGCAAGGGTGACCTGCACCACAGTAATACAGTGGGGGTGGGGTGGGTCTGCCTCGCTACAGGGAGAGCGGGATTATTATGGTCTCTCAAAGCCAAGCTCTCGTAAACCTGTGGTCTGAATTAACAATGACAAAAAACTATATTACAAGTAGTTAATCGACCCAACAGCAGCCTTGCCACCAAACAACAACAATATTAAAAATGGGAAGCAAGACATTTTCATTTTCTAACATGTAGTGCGATCATCTTATGTTTTGCAAGACTTAAAGCTCCACAAAAACACAAAAGTATTCTTTACACTAGTAGTTAAGCAGTCCTCCAAAAATGATGTGGGAATCGAAAGCCACCATGACAAGACCTGCAGAATTGTGTTTTGTCTACTTACAGAGAGAACGAGGTGAAGTGCCGCATCGTGCTATTAGTGCCTTGCTTCTCGTCCGGCATCATGTGAGAAATTTGTCTATATTTAGCATGACGTGTGAGAGGCACTTTTGTTTATTCCCGAGTGTCTGCCTGGTTGGCATGGTTCTGCGGCCGTGCAGTGGAATGCGCGAGAATTGGATGTCTGGGCCATCTGGAAGGCCACGATTGCATGCTCTTCAAAAACGACACATGGTCTGAATCTCCTCCATATATACAAACACAGTCCAATGGCAAACTAATTACCCCTTTCTTGTCTGATGCTGATTGCCTCTGAAATTGTGAGAGCAAATGATAGTCATGATTCCAGAATTTGGGGATCTGGAATAAGTAGTATTTCCAGTATTTTCTATGCATATTGAATAAACATTAACTCGTTTAGTTGACACTATCAAGCTACAGTCGGTGAAACTGTATAGTGTGTTGAGTGTGTACCAATGGTGTATCAAATACATGGTATTGTTAACACCTTGCCCTACCAGTGGACATATAGGAATTACATGAAACCTTAACCTTAACCTAACCTTAATAGCCTGACAAAACTCATACAGATGTGATGTGGTGCACCAGACTCCAATGCACTAGTGTGTGTGTGTGTGTGTGTGTACATTATCAACGTGTGCCGTGAAGGGCATCTGGCACAGGTGCTTGATTTCAGCACTGAGTATTTATGACCTGGCTGTAACTGAGGCACTTGTCACTGGGTCGGACTCCATATGGGTGATGGTTAACTGTCTTTGTTTCAGAGCGGTCTGATCAGGCACACCAGATGTGACACTGCCAGCGCGCTCCTAATGACTCATGCTTAGCTTTCTCGCTCTGGGCTTACGGGACATAGTGAGAGCCTGACCTCAAACGCAGGGGGCAGACTGTTAAACATCAGCTTTAGAAAGACAGAGAGAGACAGGAGCCTGTCTGGTTCTGATCTTACCCTCTTTCACCACCTCTCTGCCTCCCTCTCTCTCTCTCTCTCTCTCTCTCTCTCTCTCTCTCTCCCTTCCCTTTTTCCATCTCTCCCTCTCATGCAGTGGTGCAGCTGAGAAGAAATCTTTGCATTCTGGCAGCTAAGAGCTTGGCCGCCATGCTAGTTGCCTCATAATTAACACATTGCTCCATCCCTCTCTCTCCTTCCATATCTCTCTTCCTCTCCATTTCTCTCTCCTTCTCTTCCCTCATCCCGTTTCTTCTTGTTTCTCCCTCTCCCTCCTCCTCCTCCTCCCTTGGCTGTGCTGATTCTGCCACCCTGAATGAGCTCACAGCACCACCACTCAAGCGTGTCTCTCCCCTCTCTCACACCCATTCTTCTCCCTCTCATGCATTTCCACCTCCTCCTCCTCTCCCTCCTCCTCTTCTCCCTCCTCTCTTTCCTCTCGCCATGTCAGTTCTTTATTCCCATCTCCTTTTTGTCTTTGTTGTGACTGTCGTGGTACTGTTTTTCTTCATCTCCTGTTGTTCTTTACCTCAGGTTATTTTCTCTTTCTCTCTGTCTCTCTGTCTTCCAGCTGTATCCCCTTATCTCTCTCCCCTCTTTCCCTGTGGCTGTTGATCTAGTGATCTGAGCATGTGACAACGCGACACACAACACAACAAAGACATCCCAGCTTGCTAACAATGGGGCAAAAACACACAACAGCCTCTACACGGCTGTTTCTGTGTGTGTGTCGGTGTGTGTGTTTGTACTTTGTCTGTGTTTGTACTTTGTGTGTGTGTGTGTGTGTGTGTGTGTGTGTGTGTGTGTGTGTGTGTGTGTGTGTGTGTGTGTGTGTGTGTGTGTGTGTGTGTGTGTGTGTGTGTGTGTGTGAGATGGGAGAGGAATAAAAGGCGAGAAAGAGAGGCGTCTGAAAAATGAGTGTGTGTGTGTTGTAGTTTCACGTTCACTTCTTCTCAGTGGGAGGAAAAGAGGAGATGCACTTACCTGTCAGTTTCTACTGCACAGAGGATCCAGAGAGCTGTGTTTTATTTGGCCACAGCAGGTTTTTAAATCCTTTCATGATTTAAAGGTTTAATACATGGCAGCAGTTAGACCAACATTTCTGGTTGATGTCCCTAAAAAAAAAGATTCTAGGGAGCTTTCAGTAAACACTCTTAACACCTCACAAACACTGGGTGGTGAGGACTGAATATCAGGTAAATGTGTTTGCGAGAAGAGTTTGCAGTTTGGTCCCTTGCGGCAAAAAAAATACAGAAATATAAAAATAAAACGAACAAACAGTGACAGCCTGTGTGTGATATGCAGATGGCTACCGCTCAGAGGCTGCCAGGGTCTGTTTGAGTGTTTGTGAGAGAGAGAGAGAGTGTGTATGTGTGTGTGTGTTTGTGTGTGTGTGCACTTTTTAAGGAAAAAAGGAAAACTGTATTCATGGCAGTGTCCGATGCATCATAATTCCTTTCCTATCAGCTGCAGGCATGACAGCAGCGTTTAGACGTTCTGTATTGCCCTACTCCTTCTCAGAAGGTTCCCATGGCAACTGTTCTCATTATTCCACCTGATGTTTCCTGGCTCCCCCGTATCTGCTGTTAAGGAAGTGCGGTTCACCTATAGAAATAGTCTGCTTTTCAAGAGAATCAACCCTCAGAACGAGCCGTACTGTCTTGGCCGTCTGCTCTCTCAAAACTCCTTCTTCATCACTTGTGAGTCAAACCCAGCCCAACATGCTGCCACCAGCAGCACATTCAGGATGATTTGCTAGTGCTCTCTCTGGTGAGTGCAGTTCACCATTAACCTTTTCAAGTGTAGCCTACCAACACTGAGAAGGACTTGGGTTGTCTTAGCCTCCTGGTCTCTAACGGCAAATTCACACTGCTACAACATACACACAAACTGCCACATACACACACACGTACACACACACACACCTACACACAGACTGCCACATACACACACACACACACACACACACACACACACACACTCACACACAGACTGCCACATACACGCACACACACCTACACACAGACTCCCACACACACACACACACAGACTGCTTTGTCAGTGCTCTGTCTATGGAGTCTAGCTCATCATGAGCCAGCAGCTAGCCGGCTAGAATGAGACAGAAGTGGGACACAGCCACAGGCCTGTCTGCGAGCTCCCAATTAAGCTCAGTAAATAAGCCCATCCCAGGGAGGGCCTCAGGGGCCCCTGGCACTCTGCTCAGCTCATCACAGTCTGGGACTAAGAGAGAAATGTGAGGGGTTTTACTTGAAGAATCACTGACACACCACAGAGAGACTTGTGAACATACTCCATTGCATGTAATTCCTCTGTCAGAGGCAGAAATCCCTCTTCATACGTATATACACTACCGTTCAAAAGTTTGGGGTCACTTCGAAATGTCCTTATTTTTCAAAGAAAAGCACTGTTTTTTTCAATGAAAATAACATTAAATGAATCAGAAATAAACTCTATACATTGTTAATGTGGTAAATTACTATTCTAGGTGGAAATGTCTGGTTTTTAATGAAATATCTACATAGGTGTATAGAGGCCCATTTCCAGCAACTATCACTCCAGTGTTCTAATGGTACATTGTGTTTGCTAATCGCCTTAGAAGACTACTGGATGATTAGAAAACCCTTGAAAACCCTTGTGCAATTATGTTAGCACAGCTGAAAACTGTTTTGCTGGTGAGAGAAGCTATTAAACTGGCCTTCATTTGAGCTAGTTGAGTATCTGGAGCATCGCATTTGTGGGTTCTATTATACTCTCAAAAAGGCCAGAAAAAGAGAACTTTCATGTGAAACTCGCCAGTCTATACTTGTTCTTAGAAATGAAGGCTATTCCATGCGAAAAATGGCGAAGAATCTGAAAATGTCCTACAACGGTGTGTACTACTCCCTTCAGAGAACAGCACAAACGGGCTCTAACCAGAGTAGAAAGAGAAGTGGGAGGCCCTGATGCACAACTCTGCAAGAAGACAAGTATATTAGAGTCTCTAGTTTGAGAAATAGACGCCTCACAGGTCCTCAACTGGCAGCTTCTTTAAATGGTACCCGCAAAACGCCAGTGTCAACGTCTACAGTGAAGAGGCAACTCCAGGATGCTGGCCTGATGAGTGGCAAAGAAAAAGCCATATCTGAGACTGGCCAATAAAAAGAAAAGATTGATATGGGCAAAATAACACAGACATTGGACAGAGGAAGATTGGAAAAAAGTGTTATGGACAGACGAATCAAAGTTTGAGGTGTTTGGATCAGAAGAACATTTGTGAGACGCAGAATAGGTGAAAAGATGCTGGAAGAGTGCCTGACGCCTTCTGTCAAGCATGGTGGAGGTAATGTGATGGTCTGGGGCTGCTTTGGTGCTGGTGAAGTGGGAGATTTTTACAAGGTAAAAGGGATTTTAAATAAGGATGGCTATCACTCCGTTTTGCAACGCCATACCATACCCTGTCTACAGCACTTTATTGGAGCCAATTTCCTCCTACAACAGGACAATGACCCAAAAGCACACCTCCAAATTATGCAAGGAATATTTAGGGAAGAAGCAGGCAGCTGGTATGCTGTCTGTAATAGAGTGGCCAGCGCAGTCACCAGATCTCAACCCCATTGAGCTGTTGTGGGAGCAGCTTGACCGTATGGTACGCAAGAAGTGCCCATCAAGCCAATCCAACTTGTGGGAGGTGCCTCAGGAAGCGTGGGGTGAAATTTCTTCAGATTACCTCAACAAATTAACAGCTAGAATGCCAATGGTCTGCAATGCTGTAATTGCTGTAAATGGAGCATTCTTTGACGAAAGCAAAGTTTGAAGAACAAAATTAATATTTCAAATACAAATCATTATTTCTAACCTTGTCAATGTCTTGACTATATTTTCTATTCATTTTGCAACTCATTTGATAAATAAAAGTGTGAGTTTTCATGGAAAACACGAAATTATCTGGGTGACCCCAAACTTTTGAACGGTAGTGTATATATATATATATATATATATTTATGTCTTTTTGAGTAATAGAATGTCAGAATTGTTAACAAATATTGCGTTGCATTTGGACTTGGAAACATGATTATTCATTATGTAGTATTATGAAGTGTATGTGAATGTGACAAATGTACAAAGTCTTGAGATAACTCCTTGAAACTGTGATCTAAAAGCGTGAAATAAAAAAGCCTATTTACTTTTCCTACAAAACCCATCCCTATCTTCTGCATGTCAGTGTGCCTTTCACCCCTTCCTCCTTTGAGCCCTGCCTTTAGGAGGCGTTTGGATGGGCTTAGAAATCTCAAATGGCGTTAATGTCGTCATCGTTCCCACCCAGATGTCAGCCACACATCAGCGAGGCTGTGTCCAGACAAGATGTCTGCCCACGTGCATATGCATTCCAGTATCACTCGCCAGACGTCACAGATTCAGTCTGAAATTCTCGGAACTGTCCAAACAGCCGATCAACCAGACTGTGGCCAGACCTGTTTGAGACCAGGACCACATCAGGACCGAGTCCTCTCCAGGGTCAGCCGTTTCCTGGGTGCAAAAGATGGGCGCAAAAGATGAAGGCCATGACAGGTTTGTAAAAGAAATCTGTGGTGGTGATTGCTGTGATTCTTAACTCTCTCGTGTGTTGTGCTGAGGGCCGTGAGTGAGCTGAGCTGAGCTGAGCTGAGGCGTAGACATGGCCTCGCTGCCTTCTGCTGTTTGGCTGGCTGTTCTCAGCATCTGCTTTGAGTTGTTGGGTGCTTTAGTTTCACGCCCCACAGGCGCACAGTGAGAGAGAGCGTGAGTCATCCGCAGCCTCCCTGTGTTCTCTCTCATTCACTCACACGCACACACACACACACTAGATGACCTTTAGCTCACACAGAAGCGTTGCACCAGAGGCAGAGTGTTTCCAAACTGATAGGTACCCCAGTGTCTGAGTAATTGCCTTAAAGCTCCTTAGTGTACCGAAGAACCAATAGGAAAGTGACCAAAGAGGCGTTCAGTAAGAATCCTCAACCCAGAAGTAGGCTATGTCATTTGATTAATTCCAAAATACAAAACAATAAACGATCCTTTAACAGTTCAATCACGTTGTTTATTTTTTACTCCAAACCCTACTCTTTCTCTTCCCCCCCAAGTACCAAGACCTGCGTGGTAGTGCCAAGCCACTAACAGCATGACATCCTTTAGGGACCCATAGTAAGAGGCAGGCATTGGACTTGAGTTTAAATTATGCCAATGCCTCACAGTCAGTGTTGGGGACGCTATTTTGCAAGCATAGCCTTGCAAGCTACCAATAACTTCACACTGAAAGAAGTTGAACTACAAAGTTACCCTAGGGAGAATCAAGTTAAGTTAACTAAAGCTACTTAGAAACTACACTGTGCAAATATGAAGCTACTGTAAAATCTAGTTAAACTACTAGTTTAATTATATCTAGTTCACTACTTGCTCCCAGAACACAGAGGATCACAGAGGAGTGGGTAACAGCACATCTGAGCTAACTCTCAACTACCCAGTGTTGGAAAACTAGTGCATTTAATGAGGTCCCCTGTGCCTCCTGCCTCCATCTCTTGTACTAGCAATTCCAACATTCCGTTTCAGTTCTGTTCAGTTTCAACATGAGGGCTGACTAATTACTTCATTAACCTCTATTAGAGTGTCTTCTACATAAAAAAAAAATCTGTTGTTATGGTCAAAGTGTTTTAAGGTGTACTGTATGTGTGTACAGTGTTATGTGCAGAGAGCAACAATAGAAATATACTAAATGTACTACGTTTTCCAGTGAAGCTTAAATGTGAAAATGATCCACGTCTATCAAGGGAGCTATTTCCAGTTTCTTAGAGTTACATACTTTGCTATCTCTGCTTGAACTGAGCATGAATGCTAAGATGGACACAAAGCTGCTGTGAGTTATCATTCCCCTCCTCCTCCAACATCTCATCTTCTTCTTCGTCAGCATCATCATCATCATCTTTCTCTCTTTCAATTCTCTCCTCTCCATCAGTCCAAGCCAGACCAGGGGCCCTAATTTCATTGACGGGCAACAACCAAAGCAATGAGCAACGAGCAAAAAGCTACAGCTATTGTGTGGCGTGTGGGAGCATTGCACTGACACACCCATAGTACCATTTAGGATCTTGCTCATTGTATTAAATTAGCAACATCATTTTGCCAAGTTAAATAAGCGTTAGTTCATTCACTGCTGACTTTGCTTGTTGCTCATTGGTTTTCCAGTTGCTCATTGCTTTGCTCGTTGCTCATTGCTTTGCTCGTTGCCAGTTGCCCGTCAATAAAAAAAAGGCTTCTCCTTCTACGCTCAGCTCACTTCAGCTCTTCTTTTCTCTGGTTTTCACTCGTTCCTGCCAAAGAAAGCAAGACAATCATCCTCTCCTGAAATAAACTGAAGGGACACAAAGCCAGCCCTCTTGCTTTTTCTCTCTCTTTGACTAATTATAAAGGATATTCAGATCTGCCGTTTTGTTTGAAATTTTATCCTATAAAGTCACTAAAGCCTTTTTTTGTGTGGGTAGTTTCTATAATCAAGAATATACCATTAAATAGGCCAGAAATAATGAAAATGACATCAGGGATTGTTACATTGTAACCTGCATTAAAAGTGTGAGGTGTTTTAGCTTTCTGCAGTCCTTTTTATCCATTCCTCTTTCCAAGCTGAGCAGTGGCAATCGGTGCCATTCAGAAGGTATTGAATAGCCGCCTAGCACTGAACCTCTGCACTTGAAGGACATGGTTCATCGAGTGGAAAAGACGGCACAATAGTGTGTGAGAGCAAATGCATAATCCAAGGTTGTTCTTTTGTACACGCTGTACAACCACAGAGAAGACCCAGTCATGTGTGCCATTCGGACACTACAAGTCCATAAGTCTTCTTACATAATATAAGGACACATAAATAAAGAGACTACCTTTGAAAGAGATGCAATTATTTCGATTTGGTCTCATGAGAGAATGCAATCTTAAATTAAACAGCTCATAAAGGCTGCTTTTTGACACTAATGGACTGTGTGTTTATTTTTTTTATATGACACTGAACTCAACACCTATGCCAAATCATGCCCATCAGTAGAAATAATGGAGGCAGAATAAGCCTAAAACAAAGAGCATTTAAAGTCAGAACTCTGGCAAAAAATAAATGACCTCTCTCAAGGTACAGTAGCCTACATTCAGCATGGTCTATTTGCTGCATCTAATACATTTAACCCAAGTCTCCTTCGACTGGCTGTTTGGCAGACACACTTGTTCTCATCCAATGAGGAGTAGTTTGAATGTTTAATGTAATGTAATGTTTAATGTGATGCTTTGCTGCCCTCTTTGTCTTTTACAAACTCGACCTGGACACTTTCTACCCTTTCTGCACATGTTCTGGCATTTTCTTTCTCTGCCCACCCAGGAGGAATTTTCAAATGCTGCATCACTTTGCAATAAACCAGATAAATGTTCACTAACCTAGTAATGTACCCTACCAGTTGCCTCTCCAGTTCAAGGGAGAAAACCTACCAGCGCTTTGAATAGTCAAATCAACAAGCCTAGTTCAACCTAGGACTGTAGTAAAAGCATCAAATCACACACTACTAACCCCTTTTATTATATGAAAGTGAAAATTTTAAATACCAATACCCATCAAAAAAGTTTATACCACTAAAAGTGGCATGCCATAGTTCTACTTGGGAAGGGGAAAAGTTGTAAAATTGTGCTGAGCTCAGTTCCAGGTGCTCTTCACTAAAGGTAAACAAGATGTTTTCTCAGGGGGTTGTGTCACACAATGTAGCTATTTCAGTTTTGAGACTGAGCTCTGAGACTGAATGTGACAACTTCTCCGTGTGACAATTTACCCGTGTGGAAACTTCACCAGCTCTCCCTTACATTGTAATCATAAACCATGTGTGTTATAATACTAATACTACTAGTAGGAAGTCTACTGACATGTGTATTATAAACCATCTCATATGTGAAGCTCCTGATTCAGCCAATTAGCTGAGCTGAATAAGTTAATAGCTGATGTCATGGACTGCTTCTGTGTGAGATCCTTTGTTCCATGCGGAACACATTTTGGAAAACCAGTCTTTAGAACAGAACGCTTGCTGAGTTTTTGTGAGTGCAAAAGCCAAATCCTGCCAAACTGATATCTGCCATGCTGTCACCCTGTCCTCCTGTCATGGCAAACCAGGCTGAGTACAGCTGGCCTGGGTTCTGGCCCTGATTTGGCCCAGATCCGGCTCGAGTCTGGCCCAGCCATGCCAGAAAGAGTCCAGATCCATTTAAGAGCCATCTGTCATCAAGGACAGATGCACTGTCACACTGGGTTATGTCTGCACAACTGGCCAAATCAGAATAACCCCTCTCACTTTCTCTGAGGCACTTGCTCCAGTTCTTTTGCCAATTATGGAAAAAAATTAAGGGGGATGAGAAATCAAGTTTGCAAAAAAGGTGAGTTCAAAATGAACATGGAACACTTTCACAAAAGCCTGGCAAGAGGCAAACTGCAACGTGAAAAAAAAGGTTTAAGGGGAATCCAACATTCTGATAAATGCAATAAATTATTCAAAGACAGCAGCAACAGACTTGGTTTATCCATTCATCCTGTTTGCTTTTTACATGCCTACCGCCAGGCGGTATCAATATAAAAGGCATCTCAACTGTACTGTAGATGAACAAGAAAAAGACTTGTGCTGTATTTATGCTTCTCTGTAGGTTCCAAAGTGCTGAGAATCAAAGCTGTAGACAGCAATGCAGCACGTACTTAAAGTTTAGGGTGACCAGATTTCCCAGACCTAAAACCGGGACACTTTGCGCGCGACCGTAATGCTCGTGCACGCACAGGCTTTTTATCCTGAACATGTGCCCAGGTCAGACATAGACATAGATTTTGCCAACAGCACACGTAGGCCTACTGTTCACAACATAATGGGGTATCTCAGTTATTATTCATGCATTTTCTATGTAGCCTACATATCTAAGAAAAAATATTAAAAGACATTGAGTGAGTTTTGTGTGGGACCAACTTTATTTTTCAGAATTAAAGCATTCTTTTGGAAAATGTACCCACTGAACTTGTGAAAAAGTTTGTGAAAAGGTATTTTTCATTGCATGGCAATAAACAAACTATTTTGAACTGCTGCCACAGGCTTGAACTAAAGTTATGGTGACACTTTACAGTAAGGGTACATGAATTATGAATTATTATTGTGCTTTACTTCATTCCTTTATATCTTATGAATCATCAGGAATTGACATGAGTTCATAGCCTCTCATTCATGACCTCATGCATGAACAACACATCAACTAAAGCATTAGGTGGGTACATTATTAGGCACAAGTTGTGTTCAAATCAGAATTTGCGCAGTGATGACCACATTGTTTTGCATAAAAAGAAATAATCATGATCATACTTATTAAATCACAATTCATAATGATGTGCCGTACCTAATGCTTTAGTTGTGTTGTTCATTTATGAGGTCACGAATGACAAATGAACACGTCAATTCCTGATGATTCATGGGATATTAAGGAATGCAGTAATACATAAATCATTAATGACATAATGCATAATATTACATATACTACATCAATGAATTCATGCGTGAATTCATGATAATTGTATCCTGTACCCTTAGCGTAAAGTGTTACCAGTGTTATTCCAACAACACACACACCCTATTGGAAACATTCATTCCGTATATTTGTTAGAGGAGTGAATTTGCTGAAGTATCATTTTATTGGCTAACGTCCCCTCCTCAGCAGCCCGCTTGAGCTCACCACTTCCAGCGCTAACATTGCTAAAATAGGTGGCTATGCTGCTAGCCCCTGCCTCTACCCACCTGGGGTTATGTTTGGCTGTTTTCACATGATCTTTCACATCTGCGCTACCACCATGGCTTACAGAAAATGAGGTTTTGCAGTGTGTGCAGAACGCTGCATAATCATCGCCCTGGACTAGCTATGGATATAGCCTGACCATTAAAACTAGACAGATAGAAGAGGCTTTTGCAACAATGTTTACAAATATACATTGTAACACTGGCTGCACAGATTATGCAGACACAGACCACTACGATTGACTGACACACACACACATTGTTCAAATCAACTGCTGGACGCTTTATTAGTCCTTCTACATGGGTTTAGTTAATGATCGGGCTATAATAAGTAGGGATGGGTATCGTTTGGGTTTTTTCCAATACCGGTGCTAAACCGATACTTTTAAAACGATACCGGTGCCTGAACTGATACTTTTTTTTTTTTAAAGCACAAAGCGACGATTGACGACATTAAAGAAAGGCTTTTTTTATTCCCAAGGCAATTTTTTTTTCTTCAAATTGAACAATATATTAACTGTTTAAAGTATATTATAAATAAAAAACATACAAAACACTTGGCTTCAAACTTCAGCTTCAAACTTTTTAACTTCAAACTATGAACATTATATTAACTGTAAACAACAGTTTATAGTATACTTAAATAAATATAAATAAATACAAAAAACAGCTTCAAACTTCTTTTGCAAAAATAAGAGCATATTTGCCTTTGGAGTCAAAAATGTATTATTTTGTTTGCATTTATTTCATGAAATTTCACCATTTTATGAGTTGTTTACCTATCTTTTCTATCTTGTTTATAGTTAATCTTGTTACTTGAACACACTGAGTACGAGAAAATGTGTACTGCCCCTTTAAGAGACTACCGTAGGTTAGCTGTCATCTCCGTTTATTTTTCAGTCTTCGGTTGCTGATCTGCCTTTGACTCTTGCCTTCTCTCCCCTCTTTTCACGCAATTGTTTTTTTGCATTTGCTGCACGTCGCGATGTTTGAATCTTTTTGTGCGAAATACAGCCACACTTTTGACCGTTTACCGTTCGGTATTTTCTCTGTTAAAAGGTTGATGGCTAGTTCTGTTTGTGCTTGCTCTGTGAAATGCTGCCTGCTCTTCACCGTCATAAGACTGTTGCTATGAAAACACCAATGAGCGTGAGCGACACAGGACAAAGTTTACATTGGGAGCTGGGGCAGTTTTACATGTGCCCCACGGAATCTGCCTAGCGACCGTGTTCAATTGGCGCAGGCACCGAAATGAAGCACCGAAATCTGAGTTGCATTTCGGTCCGGGTAGGTACCGGTTGTATTGGAACCGGTTCCATATTGGTACCGGTTCTTGGTACCCAACCCTAATAATAAGACCACATCGGCTATGTAATCGCTGACAACCGGGACAATTTCATAGTGGTTGGTGTAAACCGGGACATTTTAGCGTCCCGACAGGTTTTTGTCGGGACTCGGGACACGCAACTCAAAATCGTGACTGTCCCGGTCAAACCGGGACGTCTGGTCACCCTATTAAAGTTAGGAGTAAAGTTCATTATACCCACTCAGTTAAACAGTTAAGCAGAGCATAAAATCTCTCCTGCGGATCTTGAGGAGAGCTCCTGTTCGTATCCACACTCACAGGTCAGTGGCCATAATACTGACAATTGAGTAAACAGAGCAGTGAGGAAGTGAACTCCACAAACCCTATAGCACAAGCAGTGTAGTTACACAACAAACATGCGCACACACGCTAAAAAGCTTCACAATAAACATGCGCACACACGCTACACAAAAAAAATATGCACACACACTACACATCCACATAACAAACATATGTACACAAGCAACACAGCTACACAATACAAATATGCACACACACTACACAGCTACACAACAAACATATGCACACATGCTACACAGTTACATAACAAAAACATGCACACATGCTACACAGCTACACAGCAAACAGGTACACAAGTTATATACAGAAGGTACACAACAAACACAGGTACACAGTCTACATTGTTAGAACACTCAGACGATGGTTGATTCTGGAGTGGATGCAGCCTTGATGGGACTTGGATGTGAACCAGACCAGGTCCACATATGACAATGACAGCTGCAGACTAACTGTTCTGTGGAGAGCGGCCTGAGCCCTCCAGAACTGAACTGGGTCTCGGCGCCGACTTTATCCTCCTTTGTGTCGCTTTCTACCTCCATCCTGTTTTTTATTGATGTGACAGGTTGTTGGCATGTGCCACTGGGGACGGGGCGGACGAGGGGGCATTAAAAATGGAGTATGTGTAAAAGTAGGCCAGCGTTTCACGCAGTAGTCTGGAAACGACAGGGAAAGGAGAGGAAGGTCCCCCCCCCCCCCCCCCCACACACACACACAGACACACACAAGTCCTTCTCTCCATCGATCCTCCTTATTGCTGCCCTTCCCTTCTTTCTTTGTGACCACAAATGATGGAAATGAAAAAAAAAACAGTTTCTTCACCACAATTCACACAGGCTGATTGTTCCTCCAAAATTGCATTTCACCCATGTCCCCTCTCCATGCCCGAGCGACCTCTTTATCCTACTAAATCCCATCACAGCAAATCACCAGTTTGAACACATCTTCTAATCTATGAAAATTAATATGGCAGTAGCTTTCAGAAATAACCTATTTTGACTGATTTACTAAAAAATAGCAAAGATGAATACAAGCATTCCACATTACTGATTTTGCCATTTTTCTTTCCACACAGACAATCTAATTATTTCCACAGAGTTTCATCACTTAACCTAAGGATGCATTTCCATATTATTACAACACATTTAATCTTATTCTAGCCTTTACTCTGTGTAGAAATCATCTCTGTCCAGCTGAATCCAGTTAAAAGTTGCTGAACAATGACCGCCGTTAGAATCCTTTACAATGAAAATGTGATGGCTCGCTCTTAGCTCCATGTGTTTCTCCTTTATTAGCTCTTGGCTCATCAGTGCCTTGGGCGCTACTCAATCGGCCATTTTGTAACAATAAGTACGGGGCTAATTATCCCAGTCACACACTGTAAAATTAGGCACTCCAGTCAGTTTCGCTCAGTGCATGACACTGCTAATGGGTGGTGAAATGCTGCCTGGTCATGGAAGATGGGGAATTCTCCCCATCCCATTTCAGTCAGAAGCTCGGCACAATTTAGGAAGGGAACATTAAGCAGTACACACATGAGCTCACTCCAACAATGGGAACGTTGGTGGTCTTTATGTTCTAGCCCCGTCAGCTCTTTTGTTCATTCTTGTTCTCGTAACAACGTTACCTGTATCTCCAAGGCTTCAGCCGCTGGACACCCAAAATAAATATTGCTTTGTGCTTCCTCCTCATTACCTGCAAACCTTTTGTTCGGGTCCTTGTTCGCTCCAGTTATGTAAGCGCTGTGGCTTGGTTGGACAATGAATCCAATTGTTCGCTCAATCAATTTACCATTTCTGCTTGGTTTGAATTAATGAGGCACCGATGTGTCCAACATTTTGGTCCCTCGTTGGCTGTGCACGGTTGACAGAGCTGGCCTTATTTGTACTGTGATGTCTGTGTTGAGTGCAGGATATTTTAGAAGACTGGGGGAAGGAGTATGTGTGTATGTGGTGTGTGGTGCGCTTGTCTGGTTGCTGTTTTACAGTGACTTTCTCTTTTTCTCTGTTTGCAGATCCCCCATACCCCCATCGGAAAGTGGGCCAAATGTCTGCAAAAATTAGCGCTGCAGAAAAGCAAGTACTGCTCCCTTGCCATTCAGATGGGATTGCATTATTCATTCATCTCTGAGTAAGGCGGTACACTCGTGACACATTAAGCACTCTCTCAGAGTAGTGTCACCAGCACAGTGCCTGTTTCAGTGATAAAGTTTTATATTTAAACCCTCTGGATACACAATAGTTGGAACATGGATGGCTGTGTGAGAACTTGTGTGTGTGTGTGTGTGTGTGTGTGTATGTTGGTACTTTGTCTGTGTGTGTGTGTCTGTAGGGATTTCGTGAGAAACAAACAAAAGCAGATTCTCTTAATCTCCTCACTCCCCTCTCTTTCTTCATCAGCAGGAGCCCATGAACGGCAGGAGAAAGGGCCAGTGGAGGTGGGTGGTTCATCTCCATTGTGAGTAGAGTTCAGACATGTGGATCTGACAGGGCGTCTTCACTGGGGCTCCGCTAGCTGTCGCCTGGCGAGTGGAGCGAATATGGATGGCCACTAGATTCATTCCTGGTGGACGGCCCTCTTCTCACACACATCCTCCTCTCTCACCCAGCGCTGCGCCACTCAATAGCTTTGATCCAGTCAGCGAGGGATCGAACGGATCAATCCACCGCATGGGTCTTTAGTGCACGAGACCTACTTTAGTCAGAACAGTCTGCCATGACAGAAACCAATTCAATATCGGTGCCATGCAACAGCAATTCCAAACTAAGGTCAAGACAAGTACTTTGGTCTTTTTTAGCTATCTCTGATGTGAGACGTTCTGCCTTACTGTAATATTACTGAATGAGGGGTTTTAACATTAGGATAAAGCAGCCCACTTTATAAACATGTGCCATCTGCATTTCACACACATGCAGTGCATGAGGTCACTCTTTTGCCCCTGTTAAACATGTATTAGGTTTAGCAATGGCTGTGCCATTCATATTTTAGCAACTGATACACAATCACCTGACTCAAGAGAGAGAGAGAGAGAGGGAAAGAGAGAGAGAGAGAGACAAAGAAAGAGAGAGCGAGAGAGAAAAAGAGAGGAGAGAAAAGGAGAGAAAGAGAGAGGTAGAAATGTGCAGCTCAGTGTAAAATGAAAGAGGGAGAGCCTGCAGAGAGCCAAGTGTGGGGGATGGGGAGATGCTGTTGAGAGTGGACTGTGTGTGCGCGTGTGTGTGTGTGTGTGTGTGTGTGTGGGTGTGGGTGTGTGTGTGTGTGTGTGTGTGTGTGTGTACGAAGTGTGGGGGGGGAAGCACAGAGGGAGGGGGCAGTATAGAGACGGCTGGGGAGGGGGGGGGGGGGATTAGGGTTGGGAGGGGGGGGCACAAACAGTTTAGTTCTGCTCTGGTTGGCAGCACATCAGCTAGTGTCCTCCCAGCCCAAGCCCAGCCCACAGCCAGGAATAGCAACGCAGCACTAATGGTACTAGAATAAAAGGAAGTGAAAGATGGAGGGAGAGGAGAAAGAGGAGGAAGAGGAGGAGTATGGAGGGATGGTGGAGGAAAAAGAGACCTCTGGCCACATGTAGAGAGGCGGCATAAATACATCTGGAATGAGGCTCCTCTGTGGAAAAACTTGCCTGTGTTTGTAAATGATGGAGAGGGACACAGGAAGACATGCTGGGAGTTCCAGCGCATGGAACGCTGTGGAACGCTCTGAAGCCTCCGGCTCACAGATGGGCTACACTGATAATTAACATTTTGTTCCCAGTCAAACTTAATTCATGTTAATCAGCCACAGTTCCTAAGGAGAGATGAAATATTTGTGCTTGTCAATAATAAACAACATATGCTGCGTGGGTCTCATCTGTCACAATATTACGCCATGGCTGGTCGCATGCTTAAGCTTTTTCATGTCTCAATTTCATGTTGTCCTTTGCAGCCCCAAAACTGATGTGTTAAGTTGTGTCATGATGTTCCTCAGACCCAACTAAAATGTTGACCTGGCTCTGACCTCGGTTGACCTTTGGACTTGTTATTGTTTTCTTATTTTGATCCAGTTTTTATTTTGGGCATCTGGTGTGAAACTGCAGGTCAAGTAGTGATTATCCCTTAGTCACCCCTACGGCGACATGATTTTTGGGATCAATGGGCACATCTTTATTATTGTAAATACATAGCTCTTTGTTTGTTTGCACAAACATGCTGTGTGTAATGTGTTTGGAGGTAGGATCGCTCTTTTCATGTGGATATTGTACTCTTGGGGATTATTTAGTAATCCATGTGTTTTTGGCATTACATCTAAACCGATTGGTTGGGGCTATCAAAACAATGTCACGAGGCCTGGCAGAAATGATAACCTTAATATTTGTAATACTACACGTCATTGTGAATGCCAATGTACTTATTTTTTGGAGTGAGTTAAATGTATGCTCATCACTGTGTTGCTTTATTACAAAGCCTACAATAGCAGTCATTTGTACATTTACACATTTGCAATGTTTACGTACGTGTATCTCTCAAATGCATTTAGTGGCTTCATTTACATGTGAAACTAGCTTTTATATTAAGCCATAGCATCATATATTATCTTTATTTTCAGACATTGTCATATTTCTCACCATGAGAAGAATATTATCACAGATGAGTTATCAGAACTGCCATTTTGAAAAAACGCAGAGAAAGACACTGAGATTATTTCTGAGGAAGTGTATTATCCAGAGCTAGTGGTCAGGATTTGTTAGGGATATGTGTGTGTGTGGGTGAATGCTGCAGAGTGGGTTTGGCAACAGGACACAAGCGTGGGTGTTCTGAGCTATGTCCAGTGCCAGACATAGGTGTGATTTGAAGTGTGTGTGTGTGTGTGTGTGTGTGTGTGTGTGTGCGTGTGTGCGTGTGCGCGTGTGCATGTGTGTGTGTATGAGTGAGTCTTTGTGTGTATGTGTGCGCATCTCTGTGTTTTTGTGTGTGGTTGTGCATGTTTACATATGTGTGTGTGTGCATGTCTGCATGTGTGTACCATGTCCAATGATGCCATGCCAGACATAGGTGTGATTCCAAGTGTGTGTGCATTGCAAGTCTGTTTGTGTGTGTGTGTGTGTGTGTGTGTGTGTGTGTGTGTGTGTGTGTGTGTGTGTGTGTGTATGTCTGCATGTGGATGCGTTTGTGTGTGAGTGTGTGTATGGATGTGTGAGAATTAAGTGGTACAGAGTTACTGCAGTCATTACTGTTTTCGGGGGGGTAGGGCATGGTGCCAAGTTCGCCCACCAGGGGGCCCTGTTCTCTATGGTGTTTTTTGCATAGCAGTTTTCCTTAACCCTCCCTCCCCCAGAGAACACTCTCCCTGTACGCTATCCTGACACCATCAGCACTATTGACCAACATCTCACATGCATGACTGATCACTGTAGTTCATTTTTAATGTGGCCGGTGCATGCAAATGGTTATTTTTAAATTTTTGCCAGTTCACCTGACATATGGACTCAATTCAAACTGCTGCCACAAGCAAGGACTGTCCAGGAACGATCATTTAAAATGGAGGAAAAAACCTCACCAAAACTGTAAGCTCAAAGGTGTTTGCAGTTTTGTTGTGACCTCTACACAACAAATTATTTAATTCTGAATGATAGTTTTTTCAATATTCCAGCGTATAGTATTACATGCTCTTGTCATTTTTTCCCCAAAAATGTAAAAAAAATAAAATAAACACCTGATTCAAATGGAGTGCACAGGAATATTCAGAAGCACTATTTTACCGTTCCCCCAAAGTTATGTTATTAATGTCATGGTCAAATTTTCCTTTCATTTCAACAAAACCCACTTCCAGTCAGGTTAACTCTATCCTCTTGCCCTGTTCATTTGAACATATCTTCCATATCTATGAAGTTTCCGATAATCAAGGTGATACTGTATAACTGCATAACTTAATAGTTCAAATAGTTTTTGTACACAGAACACACATCATGTCTCTCCACTGACACTGTGGTCTTTCCCTAAGAAAAGCCCTCTGCATATGTGCCACGTCTAGAGAGCAAACTGCGCTGGCTTCAGGAGCTCGTGCCCAGCTTTGAAAGGAGGTCCCACGTGACTCAGTGTGTCCAGAGGGAGACCTGGCATCCATTGTTGGCCATTGCCTCGGAGGGTATTTTGAGACTGACAGGTGCAGTGGCCCACCAAAAGCAAGGGGAGCAGAGGAGGGGGGTGGGGGGGGGGGGTCATGCTGGCTCCTCTGTAAGTCTGTAAGCCAACATCCATCACAGGCACACACTGGGTGAGAGAAGCCCAAATGGCAGCTGGAAATCTGGAATGGATCCTCCACATCCATTTCAGATCCAGAGCAAATCCGTGCAAGATCTTAGCCATACCAGATCCGTGCCAGGTGCGGGCCAGACCAGCTCCAGTCAGCTGCTCCCTGGGCTGGTCCAATCCAGAGTGATGATTCCTTCCCTCGCCCCTTGTCAAATGTCTTCAGTTGGGTGGGGCATTACAGCGTTTCAGCAAGCTCGTGGAGCCTGACGTGATCTATTGAATGTGGCTGTTTTCACGGTGTCAATGATCTTGAAGCAGTCATACTTAAGTAACACTAAATGGTGGGACAGCGAAGTAAAGCTTGCTTTTTGAGTGAGCAAACATGATAAGTGGACACTCAATCTTAAAATAGTTTTTACGAATCCTCCTCATGATCTTGTGTTTGTTGCTGGCAGTTGAAGTTAATGTGCCTGGGAATTTTTATGAGCAAGGCCTGAGTGTGTGTGTGTGGGTGTTTGTCTGTGTGTGGGTGTGTGTGCGTGCGTGTGTGTCTTTGTGTGTGTGTGTGTGCGTGTTTGTGTGTGTGTGTTTTGGTGTGACGGTCTGCTTCAGACAATAACGCACCCCCTCTCCCAGCTCTCTCAGACTCTTTTGAAGCAAAGCCTCTTGGCACTCTGCACATAACTCAGGCCCCCAGTGTGGGAAGAAACTGCTCTTACACTACAGAGAGGTGGAGGGGGAGGAGAGGAGAGGAGAGGAGAGGAGAGGGGAGGAGAGAAAGGAGGGTTTGGGGTTAACTAAGCTGGGATACGGTTGACATGATCTGGAATAGGAGCTGGAACTCTACTGGGGGAATGAGCCGGGCCAACCTGGATGGTGTGGTGTGGAGAAGAAAAGAGATGAGAGGGATAGAGAAAGAGAAAGGAGGGGGAGAGAGGGAGAAGGAGAAAGAGAGCGCTTGAAGCAGAGTGGGAGCGCACCTCCATTGCCAGCTTGAAGCTGTGCCTCTTGCGGTACCCTGTGTGCAGTGTGTGATTCCTGTCTCATAGCAACAAGCAAATCATTACCTCTGTGTAGAGAGCTAAAATGGTCCAGCAGTGTGTTTGTCATTCTCCACAGAGGACTCTAAATGGGAGCGGTCTGCTCTGCTTTTGTAAGGCCATTGCAGTGCTGCAGGACATGTGGGCGAAGTAATGCCAAAGCTAGATTTCTTTCTTTTTCTCTTTTATTTTGGACTCATTTGCAGTTGTCAAAGGTTGGCGTTAGACATTTTGGTGATGCAGTTGTATTTGGAGTATGGAAAGAGTGACAGTATGGATTTAATATTATCCCCTCGCCTGCTCACTCCTCCTTACTCTTGTGATCCAAACAGTGGAGAGAGCTCCTGTGTACGATGCTAGTGTGAGGCTCTTCCATGTCTAGCTCAAACTTAAGATTCAATATTGAAGAATGTCTTGTTTGCTCCAGACAGAGTTATTATATCATTCAAGAGCACTTTCAGAGAGAATGACCCAGGTATCCATTAGTAGGGGCTTGCTAACATGATTCGCTGACACGTAGACACACTGTGATACTGTACATGGTGGTTTCTTTGCTGAGTTACGTCGCCCTGCAACTGGGATTTTCTACAGACTAAACACCAAGCTACCTTGGCCTCCTTTTTTCTTGTGGTGGTTTCCAGTGAAGTTTGGCTTAAGTCTTGTAGTTCCACCTTACCTGCTAAATTGAGGATACCAGAGTGTTCAACAGGTGACCTTTGCTGACCTTGGGGAAGCTACGAGCTCCTGCGCCACTGTATCATTCTTCTGCGTCCAGAATGCATCCATCTTGGATCTCCATGTAGCTCCTATTTCAACAAGACTGATTGCAGGACTATCCCTTCTATCTGGTCTGTAGACCAAAGGGTCTCTGTTTGCTGCAGTGTGCTTGCCTCTCTGCCCAATGTGTGTTGACCACAGTGTGCCAACCTCTCAGGAGATCTAAAGGGGCTTTTCCACTACAGGAACTTTGGGGCACTTCCCAGGTGGTGCAATCGTTTACAGGAACGGCCCCCTAATTGGTCCTTTCAGGGGGAAGGGGCTGAGATTGTATTAGACTGAGAGTCTATGAATATCACGATGTGGAGAAGTCCCAATAATGTCAGCATCGGCCTTGTGCGTTTCAGGATGATTTTAAACAGTAGATGGCGTTTTGAGCACTTTTCAACCCATAAAATACAGATTTTTATAAAAATTGGAATTTTGTCAATATTAACAACAGCTTTGATGTGATTCCTCACACCTCAGTCTTATAATTTAGTTCATAGCCGTTAGTTTGAAGAAAACACATTCAAGTTGAAGTTAACATATCTGTTAACATTGTGATGTGCTACATCAGATCTTTAAACTTGGAGGAAAAAACGAGCGAGAGAGAGACCGCCTCTTGCTGTGCTCTTTTCTCCTGCAATGATCCTCTGTGGAAGAATGTTGGCGACCCCCACCGCGGACACCTCTCGCCCCTTGGCATTCATCAACGCATCTCGAGGAGTGTATATCCCGCCCACCGCCCTCGCCTGGCCTTTTGTATGCGTCTCCGGCTGAATTGTAATAACAGCGTGGCTTGCCCGCACAGTATTAATAACATATTTCTTCCTTATGGCTGGTTATTGTAAGGTCCACTCGTACGAATTCATTGGTCAGTATTTTTGACAGTTAATTAAGATAAGAAGATAAGCTTTCATTTCTTATCTGTGAACGTTTCATATTGTTTTTATTTAGAACCTGTCAACGTACCCCTCTCCATCTCTCTATCTCTCCCTCTCGTCTGATCTGTCACAAAAATTAAACAAAATGGCATTATTAGAGCAATTCCCTTGCACGTGAAAGAGCCTTTCGACTGAGCTGAAAAGAAAATTATTGAAAGGGAAAAAACACTGGGAGGGGACGTGGAGTGGAGGAGAGGAGAGGGGAGGGGGTGGGGAGACAGTGGGAGCTCGCATCACTGTCCTAGAAGCGATTTGCTGTTCCGTGGTTGGGAGTGCAATAGGTCTGATTGAAAATAAGCGGCGCTGCTGCCTCCGTGCGCTCCAGCGTATGTGGAGAGGAGCAGTTTTCCGTGTCTTTGCACGGTGTCTGTATTGCCGTCGTTACGCGGCAATGGGACCCTAAAGCCATCTAACTGACACTATTTTAAACAAGAGTGAAGGGTGAACATAAACAAGACACGAAGAAGACAGCAGTACGTCAACTTGCCATGGAGAAGCGCAGAGGAGGAGGAATATAACGTGAACAGACAGAAAACTTGAAGGATTTACCACTTGTTTTGAACACTGACTTTAAAAGGGATTGCAATTCCGGATTTTTCTGATATCTTGTTGTGCAGAACATTAGCCTACACATCGTTGCAATGAATGGAAAGGTGGTTTACACGGGATGCTGGAGACTGCCAGCGCTCGCTTTCGTTGTGATTCTACACTTGATTCCATTGTTTGCACATGGTAAGAAATGAGAAACAGCCTGCCTACTCACCAAAATGTAAAACCGTGCAAATTAAGTACCACATCAATGCAGTTGCATAAGTGAAAGGGAAAACTGGTGTTTTGTTATCTAATATAACTAACAATCGATGCACTTTAGTTACCACCGATTAGATGCTGCCGTAGACACATGGTTAAATGTAGGTTAAACGACGTGAAAGGATTTGAACGTTACAGCATCGCCAAAATGTGTCTCTTATTTTAGTGGACATTTTGAAACAGCCAATTGGGTCTGCTGCTTGAAGGAGACCGTCGTTAACTGTGCATCTGGCCGTCTCTTATTTGGGCTTGCACGCTTTTGGAGCCACCTGGCATAGTTTTGGTGGCCTTAAAACCGTGTCAGAGAGAGGGGACGAAGCCTGTGTGGTGCGGTGATGCACTGTGAGTACTCCCCTGGAGCAGCTGCCGTCTCTATGGCAATGATGGAGCCGCACAAAAGATGGATTACGACCGTGGCTATGCATTCAATTGCTGATGCTAGTGTCTATTCGAATGTTCGTTTTGTTACAATTACACTGAAAAGCTTTTAGGTTATTTTTTTGCCTTTAGGCTGGGATACAAGGTCAATCTGCCCGTTATTGTCGCAGTCAGTATGAGCACTCACCGCGTCTTTGAGAAACTGACCTTAACATGAACCTACAACAACTATACGATTATTGTTAGTGTTATTTTTAGGATGATTCGGTCGTCTTTCTTAGATCCTTTGATCAGTCATTCAGTCCACTGGGAGGTCGTCGAATGGTGTGGCAGAGCTGAGGTTTTGTCCTACATTTGTCACCTCACATTCCAATGGAGTGCATAGCCTCAGTCACACTGGAGCTCTGGAGTCCATTAATCCACCGCTATCATCTAAGTGTTTCGCAAATCATTGTAATTATGATTGTAGTTGCATTGTTGGGGAATGGTGCATTATTGTCCTGTCGACTCTATTTATGAATCGCCGCCCAGCAACAGGACAGCGGTGTGTACTACTAATAGAGAGGCTGCCAGTTTGTCAAGATGGCAAGTGTAACCTAAAGGTAGTTTTAGACATCATGTGAATGCATTTTATTCGCTGTACTTTCGGAGAGGTAGGCTATTTGCCGTGGCAACTTACAAATGAGCATGATATTTTACGCTGGCAGCAACTCGAAGCTTGAGGCACAATTGTTATACATTATAATATCCCTTAGGAAGGGAAGTGTCCTGATCCTGTTGTCGGCATGTTCCCTTTGTTTTCCATGGATTTTAGCAAACCTATTTTGTAAATGGGCCTGTAGCTGCAAGCAGCGATTAGGGGGCCAAGCAGTCCATCAGATTGTAATCACCATGGCAACTTAATGTCACCATGTCATGGCCATGGCCGTGAGCACTCACAGCAAGTGTCCTGACCAAAGATTGGGCGAGATATGAGTGCAGTTCCTGTTTGGTGGCTTTGGCTCTGATCATCTGTGCCAAATTTGGTGAAGATTGGGCAAATGTTTTGGCTACTGAAAAAATTGTAAGGTTTTTGAATAAATCCAATATGGCGGCCACATCAATTAGGTTGACATGAAAAAATGTATGTGTTGGTCTTAGGACCTCCTTATTAGCCTAAATGCATTTTGTTCTTATTACAGTGCCCCCTAGTGGTGAAAAGACAATTTTATGATATGATATGACACAACCTGTTTGACGGCTTCACTGCCGATCTTGATAAACCCATACGATAACTTTTGTGAGGCTTGGTCTGAAGATCATCTCTGTCAATTTTGGGGAAGATTGGACAAAATTTGAGTCTTGGTTTTGAGTCTGGCTGTCATCATGTGAATTATTAATAATAGGTTGGGATGGAGCGTCTTGTCTGGTCATTGATGGGTGGAGAATGTCAAACATAGGCTACTAGTATTACCAAATGCATCTCCTTTTTTTGCACATAGATCAGGGTCTCAAATTGTTTAAGAGACAGGATTAGACGATCGTCGAGAGGTTTTATGATTTTACTGTTGAATGATTACAGCAGTGGTGTCATTGAATCTATACATGGAACCTACTATCTTCCTGTAATCCTGCCCAGAAGCTTATCCATCACACCACCCCTCTCTCTCGCTCTACAACAGCTGGGTATCTCCCTCTGTATGGCAGGTGTTCAGTAGCTAGGGACCCTGAGCTGAGCCAGATACACACCAGATATGCAGCCTTTAGAGTGAACTGCCCTGTGGTTTCAACCCTCATTCCCTCGATGGAGCTCTCAGTGCGTCATGATTACACTTCATATATCAGACAGCTGGGCTGCAGTCTGCGATTCTAATCCCATACACGTTTTGTCAAATTCAGTTCAAGGTCCTCTAGCTCTCCATTCAGTGTTTGCATCAGGTGTTAATACACAGTCGTGGCTCTGTAATTTGATTGGCAGTTGAGCGCAAATGTCAACAGCCTTTCTCAAAACTGAAACCGAATCGCAGGCTGCACCTTTAAATGGACCCAGAGATTGTCTGACTCTGGATCAGATCTGACTGTCTGAGGATCCTGAGCCGGTGTGAGCCTCCAATCCCCTCTAGAGCGGCAGAGTAAATCTGTAAAACACACTAACCACAGCATAGCCTTCAGTCTTCTCTACTGTACAGCATATCGTATGCCAGTCACAAGGAGAGGGGTGGGGTGTGGGGGTTGGAATCAATTTTGACCCTTGCTTGCTCGCTGTATAATCCTTTCAAATGAAAATGCACATTTTTTCATGTCCTTGGGAAATTAATGTAGAGAGCAGTCAGCTCATCCATCACGTGATCTGGCAGCCAGTGTGTGATGCTTAGTTAAATTGCTAAGGAATTGCACAAAGAGGACTGATCCCGTTTTTATGACAAATATTGCCACACTGGATTAAAAATACAGAATGTATGTTGAGGCATCTTTATTTAGATAATTATAATATAATATTAATATTTATAAAATCGATGATTTAACACACAGTTGCCTTCAGCAGAACTGGGCTTGATGAGGCGGCCATTTTATCTCGAAGATGGAGTACAGGGTTCTGGTCCTTAAGTCTGCACTGAAATGACAGGCTCTTAAAACAAGAGCTTGGCAGTGATGTGACAAGACAGCTTTGTCCCATGAGATAGGGAAACGGAGAGAGAGAGAGAGAGAAAGAAAGAGATAGAGAGAGAAAGACAGAGAACTGTGTGGCAAGTTCACATTGAGTCTTGGGTTACATCATTTATACAGCTGCCAAGTGCTACCATCACTTAAGCGAGTGGCCATGACGGTTCACTTGTAGTCAGTGCCAAATTTACTAAAGCTTCACGTTCTTGAGAAAAAAGATGCAAAGTTTAAAAAAAGAGGAATAATGAGATTACCGACGGCTGGATTAAACGAGTCTGCATGATCCCTTCTCCTTCATGATGCTTTTAAAAGCCAGGAATTTATGGAGACCCCAAATCCTTCAGTTTTAATTAGTCTAATCGTTTAGAACAATCAGTAGAAAAGCTGAAACGCAAATATAAGCGGCATGTGGTCAAGCTTTCCTACAGACTCCAGTTCTCTTCAATCCCCTCTGTATGTTAATAACCCCCTACCCCCACCAAACACACACACACACACACACCTCGGGTGGTGTTTATGGACATCTGAATAGCCATCAGTAGTTGATGCGCTGACGATGATCGAGATCAGATCAAACTAGACATGTAGGCTCCAGATTGTGTTACCTGTGTTCTGGTGTAGGATATTCACTGAACAGCTTTAGAAAAAGATTAGACTTAACCAGTGTCAGAACCAATGGCAGTTTACCGTCATCGTTTCATTTACACCAGTAATTAGTGTGATGCTCTCTGATTCATTTATACCTAATTTGATTTTTGGATCATTCCACCATATATTCTGCCCAGATTTCCTGTTAATCTGTGTTTAAAGGTATGTGTGTGTGTGTGTGTGTGTGTGTGTGTGTGTGTGTGTGTGTGTGTGTGTGTGTGTGTGTGTGTGTGTGTGTGTGTGTGTGTGTGTGTGTGTGTGTGTGTGTGTGTGTGTGTGTGTGTGTGTGTATGTGAGTGTGTATTTGACTGTGTGTGTAAGTAGTAGTGTGTTTTTGACTGAGTGGGTGTGTACATCTGAAGCCGCCATGTTAGCTTAGCATCACCACATCCAGCCCAGGGGGAGCAAGGATGTTCCCATAGCAACACATCCCTCCTCCATTCCACCACCTGTTGAGCACAGGAATGAAAGGATGTATGCAGAGGGGAAAGAGAGAGAGAGAAGTGGGCGGAAATCAATGTTGAGGCGTTAGCCAATTAATTCAGAATGGCTGCCATGTGGTTTATACCACTTCTAGTTATTATAGGATGTGGTTGAACTAGATGAGAATGACTCATGAATCAGTCATGTCTGAGTTAATGTATTTGCTTACTCCCTCATACAAAGAGGCTATCATAGGGGAAGAATCCAGTCCAGGAGCAAATTAATATTTCCACAGTGAAACACGCCGCCAGTTTATCAGTTAGTCAGCTAATGAACTGTGATATCAGAGAGCAGCCAACATTTGAGGAGGATCAGTATTCTAATATTAATTCTTCAAAATGCTTGATGGAAAACACATTGTCTTACAATAGATGCATTGGCAGCTTTAAATCATCTACATATCTGCAGATCTCCTCCCTCCCACTCTGCCTTTCTCTTTCTCTCTCTCTCCACTCTGCCTCTCTCTCTACACTACTCTTTCTCTCTCTCTCTCTGCACCACTCATACATTACCTACCTTCTGTTCTTCACCTGCCTTTCCGCCTTTTAAACATGCCCTCATTTTCTCTCCCTCATGCTCTATTACACACGCACGCACGCACACGCACGCACACACGAACGCTTGTCCCTTAGCCCTTACTCAGTTGTGGTGCTGTGAACTGCACACTGTGAAATCAATCCAGCTTCAATCCTACCTCACCAGAAGTTGGATCAATTCTGTCTTTGGCACTCACTTACCTGCTTGGCAGTGTTAAATGCTCCATGTCCAGAGAATACAAATATATCCCAATGTTTCCCGACAAACCCACTTTGCTAATTTAGGGTTATTCTTTTGGCAGCATGTATCATAAGCTAGTGGCATCAGAAGGCATGATGAATGACTGGAATGCATAGAGGATGTGGAACTATATGTGGTTCCTTTCTCTTTGGATCATTGAGTTCTTGAGAGGTCGCTGTTACAACAGTATCTCTTGAGTTGACTTGATTCATTCACCAACTCTGCTCCATCATGGTTGGTATCCTTATGACAGTTACCAATGGGGAATCTTTTCTTTGGTTTGAGCACCTGTGGATAATTTGACCACACTGAGGAATGGTTACCATTCACTCTGTAGGGATGCAGGGATGGTTTGTATGATAGCCTTTGGACTGCGATATGTCCATCGACATTGCTGGAAGATGCCCAGTTTCATTGAAAGCAGTGTGAAATATCTCTCACAATTTTGTGCCATCCAGTCTGCCTACCATCTGAATCGTCTCTTTCTAAATATATGCCCCCTAAATTAAGTCCCTCCATCCCTGAAGCCAGATCTTAAGCACAAAGCCAGACACGTAGCCTGGCCCCTCATCAGGTTTATGCAACCCACAGCCCCTACCACCGGCGGCTCCTTGCATGAGCCAAGACCCCCAGCTCCCCCACAACAAGGGCTGGCAGTCTTCCTCACAACCAGCTCACTTCCTCGCCCACCTAGATCACCATGCCAGCACTAGCCCACCCTCCTCCGTCTAGTGTGAGTGACCCCAGCAGAAAGAATAACTGATGGGGGTGAAGGGTGGGGGGTTCACTGAATGTTATGCAATGGGATTTGACTGTCTGGGAGAGGGGGAGCACAAGGACCCCTTTGTGTCCCATTCAGGGCACTCGGACCTGGGCCCCATTTTGGCTCCTTTGTCCCCACCGCTGACCGGTAGGGGATAATGAGATGCTGCCATATATTTGGGATCATGGGAGGACTCATACAATGTCACCCGGACTGGGACACAGACTGCATGTCTGTTCGTCTGTCTGTGTCACTGTACTGCCAACTGCTGACCGCTGCCTCTTCCTCCTCGTCTGAACTCGTTGCCCTCGCCGAGTCCAGCCCGTCCAGCTTTCATGTCTAAAAGAATGCAGGGCCTCAGCGGATGAGTTTTTTTTCCCCCAGTGCCTAATTTAGTCAGCTGCTTTGTTTACGAAGGCTCGTCTGGCGATAGTGAAAAATGACCGGGCGTTAATTCCTCGGTAATCAAATAATGGTGCCTCCCTCGGCACGGCTCGGCTCCTCATCTCCGCCTCGTCCACCCATTTTTCCCGGCCCTTGGTGTTAAGTAACATATTAATTCCATTTCACCAGGCTGTCACAGGCTCTCAAAGACCACTTCATATTACAGATATCTGATTTTTCCTGTGTCTTGTCCATGTCATAGTTTCCATTGCCGGCCTCATGGGAACCTGACAAAGACCGTGAGTCTGTTTCTCAAGAATAAAAGAAATAAAGTTTTAATCGCTTCACATTTAGAGGTTTGTTTCCATAACTGATGACAGAGCGAAGGGTGGTGCAACTGCATTGCATTTACTGTGTCACAGATATCTCTCTGATTTCCTCCAATTTCCAAACTCTGCATGTATCCCAAAGCCCAAAACCATAAAACCACCAGATTTATCTTCAATATGATCTGAGCCTGAAGTGACAGCATTAATAATACAGAGGGCAAATGCAAGCTATTCAAGTTGCTGACAGTCACCACATAATTTTCTAGATGGGGTAATTAGTCAAATTAAATTCATTTTGGATGTGTCCTGAGCCCTGAGTCCCCACACAGCATCATGTGTGTTGTGTTTCTACTGCAGCCTGATCATTTGCACATGCTTATCTCTTGCATGCTTCCAAGAGGGAACTGGAAAATCAGGCCTTGATTAATGTGGTGGCTTCAACATAACAAGCATCAACATAAAATAACTACTTGTACAAGATCTTTTTTAAGTTTTAAGAGCTTTTCTCAGTGCATGCCGAGTTGTTCCTTGAAGGGTTGTAGAATCACAGTGGAGCATCTTTGGCCAACAGTTGGCCGCCAACTCACTTTTCACTGGGCTTATAGTGAAACATATGTGATTTCACATACTAGTGCATACAGCTCTGGTTCTGTACTGTATGCTGAGTTACCAGTGCAGTGTAGTGCAAGACTTCTCGCAAACCCAGACTGTACATAAATTGGTATGACTGAAACTGTAAGGATTACTTCAGTTTGATTTAATTCAACAAAAAGCTCAAAATTCAAGCCCTCGTCGGCTAGTGAGGTGCATTGAGCCGGTAACTGCGATTAACCTCGCCTTTTCCTGACGTGTTTTGTTATTGCATATCTTATTTCATCCCAGGAGGTTGAGCTGAAGGTTATCCAGTAATCCAATTACCTCATCAAGGAGGGGCACAGCAAAAGGCGTGTTTAATTGAAATGAGCATCAGAAATACATAACTGATTCTGGCAGGAAGGTAATCCACAGCTCGTAGAGCTATGGGAGCCAAGAGGATTACGAAGAAACAAATGCAAACAAATAATTTTTTGCCCAAAACGATTGAATTTGAGTCAATCGGAATCAATTTGGATACCCAAACAGCAATCACAGCATAGACTGACCCCAACCGAATCAGTCAGCCGAAGCGTGAAGAGGAATGTATTTGAACATGTGAGTGTTTCAGAGGGAGAACCCTGGACTTCTCCTCCACTGGGCCTGTCCTCTAAGATGACTCAGAGGTTGTTTCCACACAGGGAGACCTGTGCCAATATGTTCTGCTCAGTGTTTCCACTCAAGCCACCAACCCCCCCCCCCCCCCCCCCCCCCCCCCCCCCCCCAACACACACACACACACCTCCCTCAGGACCCTACCCACATGAAGAATTAACTCTGGCGCATATCTGGCCTTCATGTGGCCCAGGTCTGGTGCGGACTCTGCTGCAGTCTTGGACCGAAGCCCATATTCATATGAGCGCAATGATACAGTATCAAATGGCCCCTAACAGACCTGTCACAGTTACTCGGCAGTGGTCCTCCAGACGTGTTAATGAAATCCAGACCCAAGATGTCTTTCTTGTATGGAAATCGACTCTAGATGCCTATACTCTCTCTCTCCCTCTCCCTCTCTCTCTCTCTCTCTCTCTCTCTCTCTCTCTCTCAATGTCTTTGGGATGCTTTCATCTTGTTTACGGCTCGTTGGAATGGAAAGCAAAATCTGATGGCGTTTTTAGCTGTTTGAAGACACCCAAAGGCGTGCAGCGCTCTGCTGAAGCGCCTTATTAGTGAGGAAACTGTCAGATGAGAACACAGGGTAGTTCCCCAAGAGAGAGGAGGGAAGGCACTAGCAGGAGAGCTTTTTCTTTCCTTTCTTTCTTTCCTTCCTTTTCTTTTCTTTTCTTTCTGTTTGTTTTTCTTTCCTTGGCTAATGTAACATGGAGTGTGATGGTCGTGTGTGTGTGTGTGGGGTTTCGCCATAGTTTTTCCGCTGGAGCGGTGCCGTGGTTCTGGCAATGCGTTTTGCAGAGGTGGAGTAACGGAGGCTGGGGCATGGATTAGCCTACATTCGACCCTAATTTTAAAAGCCAGCTTTTCAACAGCTGCAGAACCACGAGAAAAATAAGCACAATTGTCGTTTTGGCAGGATAAGCGTATGCACCTCTGTCTCAGAAGCAGATTGATCACTCTGTAATTTCAGTTTATTCCCTCCTCATAGCCATGACTTTCATTGCTGCCACAGGGACCTTTTCCCAAAGAATTATTAGTTTAGTAATTAATTCCCGGAGTATGCCTTTTTAGTGGAATTATGTTGTCTCTAGTAAATTGTTATTGATAAGGAATTCTTAGGGGTCCTTTTAATGGTCGTTTGTGGTGGGACCTGCTGCTGGATTGAGATTGGTTGAAGAAGCTGTCTGTCTCTCTCTCTCCCTCCCTCTGTCTCTGTCCGGATCACTATGACGCCCCACAGGGAGCCCCTGGGCTCTTAGTCCCGCACCCTAATCCCTAATCCGAGCTCCTTGCCATCCCCAAGTACATTAGTAAAATTATTACTCTTAATCCAGGGGCTTGGCAAAGCTGCTTTGGAAGGAAATGGGAAGACTCGCTCGTCTGGAAATAATTGATGGAGATCAAAAATCCTCTCTTAGTGGAGATGTGATGGCCGGGTGGCTGTGTCCGTGCAGTGTACTGTCAAACTGGTTTTGTGTGTCAGATCACTAGCACTGATTGATGCCTGTTTATCATGTTAAAGATTAACAGCAATTAATGCCAATTAAGTCCCTTCCCAGAAAGCACAAATTTACTGCTGAATTGTACAGCAAAGTCAGTCACAAGAGAAGTGACTGGCCCACACTCATTGTTATATCGAATAAGGAAGTCTCTGGCATTTTACACCCCTACTCCATTATGTGTCCTCAACTGCTGTTGTTGATATTTACGTTCAATGTGCTGTTTGTATTAGTATGTATTTTTATATTCTTGGCATTAGAATTAGGTTTGCGTTAAGTTCTGTACCATCTTATAATGTGTATAGGGATGAGAAGTATTATTACATATGTAGGTACATTGTAATAAGGATATTTAATATGAAGTTGGCAAAACGAAAGTGAAACTGTAATTAATGTATACCTCTTTATCTCTACAGGGAATTCCATCGGAGCAAATGTGACTGTGTCACCGGACACCGCTGTGAACGTGACCTTACCGCTCAGCGGGGACGAGGGCGAGAAGATGGCAGATCTCACCAGGGTGGTTGATGCTGACAGCCAGAGGGCCGGACGCAAGCCAAGAGATGGAGAGGGCGCTGGGAGCGGCATGATGGGAGGAGAGGGCTTCCCTGTGGCCGGCGAGGAGGAGACCGGAGCTGGGGGCCGCCATGCACTCAGTCCAGACTCGGCGGAGACGGACCACCTGCTGCCCCACTCCCCCGGAAACACCCAGCAGGAGCTGCTTGAGGAGGACGAAGACGAGGGCCGCAAGCTGGCCATGCCCACCGATGCACCCTGGCAGAGTGCCAAGGGGGCCCTGGAAACCACCGTGTTCGACCTGGACCGGGAGTTCACCCCCACCACCACCCAGTCACCCGTCGTGCGCCTTTCCAACTCCGACACCCTCACTGTGGACTTCATGGACTCTGATTCGCGTGACCTTGAGACTCCTGCCCCATCCGCCCATGAGCTGCAAGGTCGTGACCCCACGTCCTGGACCATGCCTGACAACTACGACTACCTCACCCCATACGACGACAGCATCTCCCCCTCCCCCGACGAGTACTCCGACACCACCACCACCGACCTCTATGACGACGACATCACCACCACCCCACCTCCTCGTCCCTACCGGCCCCGCATCCCCATCCCTGGTCTCCTGGCCCCCGATGGCCCCCTCACCAGCGGGGCTGGAGCCGAGGACCCCGCCCCTCCCCCCGGGGTCGCCGACGGCACCAACGGGTCCGACTGCCGCAACGGGAGCTGCAAGTCGCCCTGTGATCAGCTTCCCAACTACTGCTCCAACGGAGGCCAGTGCTTCTTCGTTGATGGAACTGGACCTTTCTGCAGGTAACAGCTTTAAATATCCAAACACGACAAATAATTCAATGACCTCTTGTTTGTGTGAGCCACTGAACACGCTCTCACTCTTTTTCCCTACTGTGAAACAAACACACACAGTAAATGTTTGCATGTGGTGTGTTGTTGGAAGGGTGTCCTCTCTAACAAACAGAGACCTGTACTGCTCTGTGTTGGCGAGACGTCCTGAGAGAAGAAAGGGACTTTTACAAGGACAGATCCAGTGCTGTTCATTTCATACCACCATGTTTGCCCCGATGGTTTATTGGGGAACTTTATAAGGGCCCATTTCTCAGCATCGCTAGTCCATTTCAATACACTTTGACCAGCTCCACAGAGTAACTACTTGTGTGGCTTTAAGCATCTGACCCACTGTGCAGCACTGAATTCCCAGCTAAATCATGTATCTAATAGTAGGCCTGTAGTTTGTTTTCATCATGTGAGTGTTTATGCTCACAGGTGAACTCCTAGGGCCTTAATTTCATTGACAGGCAACAAGCAAAGCAACGAGCAACGAGCAAAGTCTGTTGTGCATGAACTAAAGCTATTGTGTGACGTGTGGGAGACTTTCGTCTTTGCTCGTTCTTTTTGTTGCTTTGCTTGCTACCCGTCATTGAAACTAGGGCCCCTAGAGTGCGAGGAACAGCTGAAAAGGCATAGTGTGGAAAGATGTAAGTCTCAGTATACCACACTTCAACAGTTAGGGTGTGTGAGGGAAATTTCCATTGCATATCAAATCAAGGGCTCACAAATGCTTGTGAAGAGGCAAAAAAATATCTAATCTGGGTTTAACAGGAGCGGCTATCAACTTCAATATGTTTTTCAGAGAATAAGGAGCAAAAAGGGGCGAAAGGTTTCAACCAGCGATTGAGCGATCAGAGGAGAAACCTATTATGTCAGCCTCCTTCACAGTCCATACTTTTCACCTTGGCAATTCTGGTCTCGTCATGCATGCGCGCTGTTCTCCCCAGAACAACCAGCAAACCGTTCCTGCAAATGTGCAAATATTTGCTAAGAGCGGTTTGTCTCTTTGTATTCAGCACTACACCAGTCTGCTCAGAAGAGTCTAACATGGATTCCCCCACATCTGCCTATTAGCATACTAATGCATTCAGTCCACCTTGCTCCAGCCTGATCATTACTCTCTTGGCTGGCACTGATGAGCGTAATGATGGCAAGGTTGGACTGTCAAACTCACACAGAGCCTTTATGGTCATTTATGCTGGAATGAAATGAAAAGTCGTCATGGCAGATCTGTATTCAGGTCACTGGAATGCTTGTAACCAAGCATGTAACCATCATCTGGTGGCTCAGCTTCACCAAGGTCATAAATTAAATCCCCAGGGTGTACAGATGCTGATGAAAATGTATATTTGCAATGTAATGTAAGTTTCTTATGGATAAAAGCATCTGCTAAATAAATAAATATAAACGTAACCAGGACAAAAAGTAATTATTCCAAAGCAGATGTTATCTCTGCATTTGTAGTAAAGGTTCTTCTTTAAGTACAAACAGAAAGCATCAACCAGAAAGTCTGCAACTGCACATTTAGTTCAGCACAGTGATGGTCATGCCAAGGTCAGGGAGTTGGGGGACAAGGATTACTGCTGTGGTTGTGGGTTTACTTGCTGCAAAATGTTAAACATTTTAAACAGAGGTGAGGTACACAGGGCATTCTTGTGTTGGAACCCTCAAAAATGCAATAGCTGCAGACCACAGATACATTGCAGCAGCACTGTGTGATCTGGGCCCGTAGGCACAAAGCATGTTACCACTAAGAGTCACACTAAAGTTTCTAACTAAACGTTTTCTCCTAAATCATATTCACAAAGCATGTTACCACTAAGAGTCGCACTAAAGTTTCTAACTAAACGTTTTGTCCTAAATCGTATTCCTACAAAGCATGTTACCACTAAGAGTCGCGCTAAAGTTTCTAACTAAACGTTTTCTCCTAAATCGTATTCACAAAGCTGCTAAGACCAACTTTTACTAAGGAAAAGCGAGAAATCCTTAGCTAAGGGAAAGACTATGGTTGACGTCAAGTCTCATGCATATGTTTGCCTTCAATGACCTCAATGATTGGTTGATGAGTGACAGGTCTGTGCCAATGAGTAGGCATGCACTTCATTGCCTACTGCAAAGAACAATAAATAAATGAATATGTGACATAGGTTGCACATTAAATAATAATGGAATATGTAGAGTATCTTTGCACAGTCTTCAAAATGCATCTGTATGATGATATGTAGACAGGAGCTAGTTTAATTTTATCCTTGTGAATTATCCTTAGTCAAAAAAGGTTAGGACTGACTCGCCCACTATTTTTAGGAGTTTCTTCTAAATCAGCAAGTTAGGAGCTACATTTAGCCTTAAGATGCTTTGTGAATTCGGGTCCTGAGCACCTACACCTAAGTAAGATAGTGTGCTTGTGTGAAGCCCATCTCATGGGCATCTCTATGGCATTGACTTTTACATCTTTATGAGCCCCCAGCATTGTCAACCCCCTATATTCTTAAGGGGTCACAGATCAAGGACTTTAATATAATCTGGGAGGGTCCCCCCTTCAGCACTGATGTCCTCTAATGACACTGATCTAAGAGCCTGTCCGTCAGCTCGGCCCCGCCCTCTAATCTCTTTGAGACCGTGACCTTGACCTTTGCCAGACGCCCGGAATCACTAAGACTCTGATGGGCTGCCTTACTTCTAAAACGGTCTGGTCTGCCTGATGTTCATGCATTCTGTCACACTTCTGCCAGCTATATCCCAGTTGATTGAGATCACCTTGGTAGCCCCAGACCGCCTTATTTCATTTTCCTTTGCGTTGTAGCCATAACCAATCCCATCAGGCCAGAAATCCCCAGGAACTGAGTACAGCTGGGCTGTGAGTCAGTTGTTGTGGAGGAGCATTTTTGGTTGGGCTATGACACTTTTTTTGGCACGAGTGGTCTTTCTGGTCATTATGGGGTTTATATTCATCAACAGTGTCTGTTGATATCCAAAGATGTCAAGATGTAGGGAGAAAAAGTCCATCCTCAATGGCCTCATGAAATGGAGATGTCTCTCCCTCTCTCTCTGTTGCTCCCTAATCTGCAATGAAACCCACTAACACTCAAAATAAAATCTGTGACAGATCCATTTAGCTCCTTTTTGAACATCGACTTGTGGCTTTTAGCTTTTCAGTGAGGGGAAAAAAGACCCAGAAAAAGACTCGGACCGCATCATCCGGGCTTAGCTCCCGAGCACATTTACGCTGACGGACGGGGGCCTCTTTGAGGACATGTTGTCCCGCTCGGCGCTGGCCGGGGCTGGCCGGTGTGCTGCCTGTGCCCAGTGGTTCAGTGTGCTGGGAAAGTGGGTCAGCAGAGCTCTGGGCAGCTGTGGCTCTACTCAGCTCTGCTCTGCTCTGCTCTGCTCTACTCTACTCTGCTCCACTCCGGCCCAAATCGTTGCTGGGTGCCCTGAACAGGCCGATTCATTCACCAGTGCAATTTGATTATAGTACGATGAATGCCGGTGGGCTTTTGCTCTTTTTATAACCCTCTCTCTTTCTCCATCTCCTCTCTCTCTCTTTCTGCCTCTCCTCTCTCTCTTTCTCCCTCTCTCTCAGTCGTTCTTTCTTTATTCCTCCTCTGCTGCACAAGTGGTCTCTTGTACTGCCTTCTTAAGTTTTCTGTGTGTGTGTGTCTGTGTGTGTGTGTTTGTGTGTGTGTGTTTGTGTGTTTGTTTGCTTGGAACAGTGTTGGTTTCAATAATAGTGAATCTGTGTTTAACATGCCTTTGCAGCAATGAGATGCTTAAAATAATCCACAAATGCTTTTAAAGTTCCTTTTCCTTTAGTTGAAATGAGGCACTGATTGGCCGGGTATAACCCTGTGATGTGGAGACAAGAGAGTAACTGATTTTTAATTCTGAACAGAGGCAATTGGACCAGCTTCAGGGAGTGCAAATAGGAAAACAAAAGTTCCAGCTTTTTTTAGTGGTGAGAGAAAGAGAAATTGGGGCTTAAAAATGAAGAGCAGAGAGAAAGAGAGAAAGATAGAGATAGAGAGAATGAGTCAGACCTCTCTCTGCCTGCCAGCATGGAAACAGCTACAAAGGTAGGTAAGGTTCACTGAGTGTGTGTGTGTGGGCGGCGGGGGGTTGTTGGAGGATGGGGACATGGATGTTGTGTGTGTGCATGTGTGTGTTTTTGTATGTGTATGTGTCATACTATGTAAGATTAAATAGATTATACTTACACGTGTGTGTGTGTGTGTGTGTGTGTGCGTCGGGCGTGTGTGTGTGTGTGTGTTTGCGTGTGTGTTTGTTTCAACTGACTGACTGCGTGTGGACTGTGTTGTTTATCCCAAAGGCAGACAGTGAGCACATGTCAGAGACTTGTGCAGCTTGTTATAATTAAGTGAAGGCAGCAGTAGTGGGACACACTGGCCCTGGTTCACCCTACTCCTCCTCTCTCAAGCTGCCTAACAAACACAGCCCTGCTCTGAACTCCTCACTGCTCTCAGAATACAATCTACACTACCTAGTATTGATCTACAATATCTAGTATTGACCTACACTATCTAGTATTGATATACACTATCTAGCATAGATCTACACTATCTACCATTGATCTATACTATGTAGCATAGATCTACACTATCTAGCATTGTTCTTACATTTCAAATGTCAGTCATATCATTCACATAGACATTTGCGTGTATGCACATAAGGGTAGGTGTATGTCTATATGTAGAATTGAATACACAGTATGTGTATGTATATATCAGTGTGCATGCATATTATTTCCACCCCAAGATATAGGTCTATATTCCGTCAAGGTTCTTTGCTACTAGAGTGACAACTAAAGGAACGAACGAGGTCAAGGATAGCTGGTTGTCAACACTGGTGATCATACAGTAAATGCATTGCCCATCATTCACACAGTGGATGCACATTTGTATTAGTGTGTGTGTGTGTGTGTGTGTGTGTGTGTGTGTGTGTGTGTGTGTGTGTGTGTGTGTGTGTGTGTGTGTGTGTGTGTGTGTGTGTATATGTGTGTGTTTGCACTAGCTTGTAAAATATGCAAGATATCCGGTTCTGAGGATTTTGTGTGGTGTCTGTGTCTCATGGACAAGCCTGAAAGCATGGCAGGATTTCAAGTTCCTTAGAGATGGTGTGTGTTTGTGAATGTATGTGTATGTGTGTGTGTGTGTGTGTGTGTGTGTGTGTGTGTGTGTATGCATGTGTCCATGTGCGTTATATCATACGGTGGAGCTGGGCAGCCTGGTGAGATCGGCCTCTGTTGTGACAGACGGGATGGGACCTTATTAATAATAACCCCTAATCCAGTCTCTGATCCACGACCCCCCTCCCGCCCAGTCCAGTGGGGTGTCCCCCATAACAGTACACTCCATCTGGGGTTCACCGTGCCACAACCTTGGGGGCATCCGTGGGGGGACATGGCG
>NC_045162.1:18939623-19039623 GCF_900700415.2 Clupea harengus | reverse complement strand
CACCACAGACATCCAAACACCGGTCTTTTATGACTCACTGTCATTCTGTCAGTCTCTGACAAAATGGACACAATTATCTTGTTGAGAGTGCAGGCTGTTTTTCAAAAGCCACAGTACAGCCCTGGATGCCCCACTCGTGCCCTTGAGTGGACTTGAGAGTTTAAACGGAGCCCTCAAGTCCCCCTCTCCCATTATCCACCGCGAGTGAGCGCGGAGGTGGTCTGATGGAGCTCACCTCCACCCGAGTGACTGAATAAATGAGCTAGTTGGGGGCTGGAGGGTAAGGCATTATCAGTCACCCCCGGAGCAGCACTCCCACTGTGTCCCATGCATTATTCAGGCAAGCAGACGCGGGAGAGGGTGTTTATAGAAGGTCAAAATGAAGACGGATGCAAGGATTTTAGCTGTACAGTACGTTTGTCTTTGTGCTGACGGAAGCGGTGTGTGTGTGTGTATGTGTGTGTGTGTGTGTATGTAAATCAGGAGACAGTAAGACACTTAAGCTATACATTTGGATAGCATCTGTGTCTGATTGTGTGTGTGTGTGTGTGTGTGTGTGTGTGTGTGTGTGTGTGTGTGTGTGTGTGTGTGTGTGTGTGTGTGTGTGTGTGTGTGTGTGTGTGTGTGTGTGTGTGTGTGTGTGTGTGTGTGTGTGTGTGTGTGTGTGTGTGTGTGAGAGGATGGAGCTGTGACAGTTTTTTCTGGACCACCTCTCTCTGGGTGTCTCTCTGGGAGGCTGTCTGGAAAGAGACAGCGGGACATGGCTCAATTAACCTCCTGTTTCCTCTCTCCTCCACCTCTCCCCTCCATCCCTCCATCTCTCCATCCGTCACCTCTCCCTCCCTCTGCCCCCTGCTCTTGTTTGTTCTGCCATTCGGTGCATCCCACTCTCTGCCCCCTCCTCCCGTACTGCAGAGCAGGAGAGAGCTCAGTGTGAAAGCAGAGAGGGCTTGAGGCAGGTTAGAGTGAGGGAGGTCCAGAGGTTAAATTGGCCCTTATGCACATATGCAAGGACGAGAGGAACAGGCCAGACATGCAATCTGAAAAGTCAATCTGTTCAGAGTCCTTTCTGGTGGAAAATAACACACACAAACACACACGCTCATGTGCCACTGATGGTAAAAAAAAAAACGAAAATCCCTAGGGGAACAGCTGGCAATTGAAGGACACTGGCGAGACATAACTTCCAGAATGTTCTGGGGGAAGACCTTGTGAGAGAGCTCACTCAGTCCTTGACTAATGCTCACACCACAGGAAGATAAACACAGAGACAGAAAATGACACTCATGAGTGATTACTCAATTCATTAAAAAAATATCATATCATCCCCATCAAAAAAACTAAGGCTGTGTGTTCAAGGCTGTGGTGGCCATAGACAGAACATGTGCTGATAAGATATCTGTCTTCACCAGAGTTTCCAGACTCTTCCACAAGTGTGTTGGTATGCTTACCCAGGTGTTACATACAAACAAAAGAGAAAAAAAACTGCATCCTGATGTGTAGTGAAATAAGATGTCGAAGAGGGTAGTCTGTTCTGTTGAATTTAACTCTGTTGAAACCTCACCATCTCACCACCTAGACCCTACCCTTTAGTTCCTGCTTTAGATTCTACTCAGACCAGAACCATCAGTCACCAGCAAAGGAACATTACGGGGAACCTTTGGCTCTTCAAAGAAGAGCATTCTTAGAAAAAGCATGGTTGGCTTCTGCCTTAACATAAATGTACTCTGCTCATATTCCAGGAGCTGATGTGTATACTGACCAGGTGCTAGAACCGTGCGTATCTTGCTAAATGCTAGTCTGACAAAGGGTTCTCCTCTTCTCCTGTCACAGGTGCAACGTGCAGGAGTACGTGTGGAACAAGGGTGCGCGATGCGAGTCGGTCATCACGGAGTTCCAGGTGATGTGCATCGCCATCGGCGCCTCTGCAGTCATGCTGCTGCTGCTCTTCATGATCATCGTCTGCTTCGCCAAGCAGCTGCACGTCCTCAAGACTGAGAACAACAAGCTGCGCAAGCGCAGGTCAGACTCCACACCAGCAGGGGCGGTGGAGAGAGAACAAGCGAGAGAGAGCGAGAGAGGAGGGTGTTGGAGGAGGGGGTGGCGAGGGATGTGAAGAACAAAGGGAAGGGGTGGTAACCATAGACATATATAGATGTCTATGGTGGTAGCTGTCATTTAGGCTGTAGTGGTTGTTTGATTGGACACACACTCCTCAGGGTTTTGTAAATAACTGAAGTGAGCCATCAGAGAAGACCAAAGAGGGATATGGTGGTTGTAGAAAAGGTAGTAGTATGTGACAGAACAGAAGACATTAAGGTAACACTTTATTTGGACAGTCCACCTACAGAGACTTTACAGATGATTTGTTGAAATTCAAGTCCAGAAGTTCACTGGATTCACAAATTCACCATAATTTTAACCAAACCCAACCCCTAACTCTAACCTTAACCATAAATTGTAGTGAACATAGTTTTAACAGATAGTTTGTTGTGAGCATCTGTAGCGGACCATCCAAATAATGTGTGACCAGAATGCAAGGAGCCTCACCTGATCAAACTAGCTGACAGTAGCTGATTCAGGACTGGACACATCCGGCCAGGGGAATATGAGAGACAGAGCGAAGAAAGGCGGAGGAAAGACAGGAAGAAAGGAAGTAAACTTCCCAGATGACAGAGAGCAAAGTCACAAGGGTTGGCAGGGAGCAAAGACCCAGCCAGGCCTGGAAAGAGAGAGAGAGAGAGAGAGAGAAAGCGGGAGAGGTTACAGGGAGAGGAGGAGCATGGAATGGGCTGATTTTAAAAACAGATGGTGTTGTCATGTATCAGGGCTTGTTTTGCGGCTTGACTGAGTGAGTTAGTGAGTGAGGGAGAGAGAGAGGTAGAGAGAGAGAGAGAGAGAGATAGAGAGAGAAAGCGCTTGGACTGTGTTGTCGTGATTGCAGACTAACTGTTAATCACATTATTTTCCTCAGTATTTTTGTTGTGGTACCTGCATCAGCTTGGCAGAGAGGCACAGGCTGGCTGCAGCTGATGGCATTGAGGGTAATGATGATGATGATGATGATGAGAATAAAGATGATGCAGGAGAGTGAAGCAGAGGCTGGATGGTGTGCTAAATTAATGCCTAGCGTACGGCGTTAGCAGCTCAGAGCAGCGATGCCACAGCAGTTCCAGCTGGAAAGTAGGCCAGTGAGCAAAAGGGGGGAGGATAGGGGGGGTGGGGGGTGGAGTGACCTACATACAGCTGTGAAACCTGGGGGGTGTGGGGGTGGGGCTGGGATTTAAAAACTGCAGACAGCTTCATAAAAGAGCTGGCGCAAGGCAAAAAAAAAATGTGGAAGATGATGCTGCCGAAAAATGGGTGGAAGAACGAGGAAAGAAAACAAAGGAAGAACAGCACACATGGATGGAGGATAGGGAGAGGGAAAAGAGAGCAGGCATCTGCCATTAGCATTAGCAAGACCAGAGATAATGAAGAGAGGTGATGGATGGATACATGGAAGAGCAGAAGGGAGAAGAGAGTAGATGAAAGAGAGTGAAGGACAGATAGAGAGGGAAGAAAAGAGATGATATGAGATGGACAGTAAGAAGAGATGGTGTGATAGATGGATGGTGTGATAGATCCATGGAAAGAAAGAAAGATGGCATCGATGGATGGAACGGAAGGATGAATGGCTAAACAGAAGAAAAGAGAGATGATATGATGGGTAGATGTAAGGGTAAGAGAAGTGAGATGGTCTCATGCATAGAAAAGAGATTCAGAGAGGTACTTGGGGAGTAAGAATGAACATGGTGTTATGGATGAACTCAGAGAGGAGAAGAGAGATGGTGTGATGGATAGTGGGATGTTGCTATAGATACTTGGTAAGAGATGATGAGGTGGATTGATAGAGAGAGGACAAGAGAGATGGTGTGATGGGTATGTGGAGGGGTAGAGGAGGGACAGTGTGATGGGTGGAAGAGATAAACGGGCTGCAGAGAGAGAGAGAGAGGGATAGGGAGAGAGGGATAGGGAGGGAGGGAAGGAGACAAAGGGAGAGAGAGAGATAGGGAGAGAGGGAAGGAGAAAGAAGGAGGGAGGGAGAGAAAGAGGGTGGGGCAAGAGAAAGAGAGGGAGGGAGAGGGGGAGGGAGAGAGAGAACGCATCAGACGCGCCCCCCCCCCCCCCCCCCCCCCATCTGCTGCGGATTACTGCGGTTGGTGGTGAGGAGTGTGCAGCTCCACCAACGCCATAAGCTGCTGCTGATGCTGACGCTGATGCTGATGCTGCCGTTGCTGCTACTGCTGTCATCTTACTGAGAGGAGAGAGAGAGGGAGAGAACCATTGAGAGGATGGACTAAGAGAAAGGAAAGAGAAGGGCGAAAAAGAAGAGGTTTAGAGCGAAAGAGAGGGGGCTTAAGAAGAGTTGAAGGACAGACGGAGAGAGGGAGGGAGGGAGGGAGGGAGAGAGGGGAAGGAAAGGCAAGGAATGGAGGGAATGACAGTTAGAGAGGGAAGAGGGAGAGACAGACATGGGGGGGGGGGGGGGTGAGTAAGGGGGGGTATGAGAGGCAGTGGAGTGGTGAAAACAAAAAAGGAGGGTCTATCTCTCTCTCTCTCTCACACACACACACACACACACACACACACACACGCATGGATGCATGCCTGCACATACAAGCACACACACACATACACACACACACACACACACACACACACAGAGATACTCACACACACATATATATATGCACTGTGCACACTCTGGTTAAGCAGTCAAGAAAATTGTGCTCTTGTATAGACTCAGCATGTAAAATCTAGAAGCTCCCATGCTGATGCCATTAAATTATGCAAGACATTTTATCAGCACACACACACACACACACACACACACACTCACACACATAGACCTCTAGAGACAGGGCTAATTGGCAGCCTCTCTCTTCTACTTACTCTCAAGCATCATTAAAGAAGGTTTCACTAGCTAATCGTTAAATATATATATACAGGAGGAAGAGAGAGCAGGAGAGAGTGGTAGAGAGAGAGAGAAAAAGAGAGAAAAATAAAAGAGAGAGAGGCTAATAATGGTGGTCAATGATGGGAAAGTAGATGAGGGATTGGGTATTGGGATAAAGGGGTGTGTTAGTGTCAGCGTATATGCTTGAGACAATGGGTGTTAAGGAAGACTATGCACACACACACACACACATGCGGGGATATTTCATTGACAGAGCGTTTTTTTCAAGAAATGTTGAACAAGAAGAAAGTGTGGGTTTTCACTAAATAAAGTGTGTGTGTTTTTCAATGTTCCTTCCACATCTGGGGGCTCAGAATGTGGCCGTGTTGAGCGCTGGGTTGTGTCCGCACATGGTGACGCCCTGCCTTAGCAGAGGGCCGGACTCCGGGTGCAGAGCTGACCAGTGCTCTGTCCTTTGGTCGCGGTCCGTCAACGTGTTTGTGTTGCATCACAGAATGTTTATTGTTTATTGTGTGTCTCCAAATCTACATGTTAGCATCCGAGTCTCTCCCAGATTTGCACTAATGCTTCTCTCTCTCCTGCTTCCTCCCCCTCCCCCCCCTCCTCTCAACCCTTCCCATTGTGACATCACACTATGCTCTCCTTCTCTTATTCTTCTTTCACACTTCTTTCCCACCCCTTTCCATCCTACTGCTCTGTCCATCTTCTCCTCTCCTCATCTTTCCCTCTCGATTCTCTCCTCTTTCCTCCGTGTCCTCGACTCTCGGGTTTTCTCTTCACTGTGCTCTTCTCCCGTTGCTCCGCTCCTTCCTTATGCTATTTGAGATTTCTCATCTCTCGCTTTCTCCTCTCCTCCCTCATCTTCCTTTCTCATCATCCTCTCTTTCATCTCACTCCATTTCTCTCTCCGTTTGGCCCCCCCACACACCCCCCTCCCCCACAGCAGTAAGTACCGTCCTTCCTCGGAGCAGCACAATGATAATTTCTCGTTGTCCACCATCGCTGAGGGCTCCCACCCAAATGTAAGGAAACTGTGCGACACTCCTCCTAACCTTCCTCATGCCCGTGCTTTGGCTTACTATGATAACATTATCTGTCAGGTAACGTGTTTCTCCTCTCTCTTCCCCCTCTCTTCCCCTTTCTGCATGGTTCTGAGAGTAACCTTTTTTATTTGAGGGGGGGTTCAATGGAGGGGGTAGGCGTAAATAATGGAGAGCGAGGAGGGTTGTGGGGGGGTTGATCTCTCTCCCTATCTCCCTCCCCTCCTCTCTTTCTCGCGCTCTCACTCCATACGGCAAGTTCGCTCTTCAGACAAGAAGCCCCTCGGTTGCTGGGGTAACCACTGTTGCCATAGCAACAGGCTTACTGTAAGGAAACCGGCCGCCACTCTCTCTCTCTCTTTCATGTGGCGTGCGTGGACTCGGCCCCCAGTAGTGAGCAGTGGGTTAAGGGTACGGGTTCACTGAGTGTAGCTGCTGACCACAGTAAATGATCCCCCATCAGCTCTCCTCTCCTGTTTCATTCATCTGGCCAGCTGTGTGTGTGTGTATGGCACTCACACCTGTGTGACAGTGAGGAGAGAGCACGCTAGCGACAAACTCTCTCATCACACAAAGGGACCCATGAAAAACCCACTGTATTGATCCCTCAGTAGACAATCGGTGCTTAGGCAGACCTCAGATGGTCACCCACCATGTCATTGACACTGCAGCATCCACACACACACACACACACACACACACACACACACACATACACACGCACACAGACATACACACACAGACATAAAGTGCCCGTTATTTATAATTCATAGGATGGCTCTTAAGTTCTTTTCTGCTCTTGTCTGGTGGTCGCCCTGCCTGTTGGAGTGTCCCCCCCTCTCTCCAACCCCCCACCTCTTTCTGCTTTCCTTCCTCTTCACCTCTGCATTGGTGTGTCATTGCATGCTATATCGCTCACATGCGCCCTCTAGTGGTCATGTGAGCTGCTGCTGCTGCCTGCTCGCTGCACCGCACCCTTGCCCACATATATATATTTATATATTTATCTATATATTGATATATCTGTATGTCTGTTTCACTCGTTTATCCTGGTTCTGGGGATCAGAGGGAGGTGGGAGGTGGGGTGTCTTGTTTGGGACAACAGGTGAGTGCCTCTTTCAAAGCAGGATAAACATCTGCGATGCAACGTCTCCCCGCCACCTGTAGGTGGCACTTGGGGGGGGTCAGACACACACCTACACACAGACACACACATGTCTAACATGGCTGCAGCATGGGGGAGTAGATGTAGCGCTAACATTGATGTTGTTCTCTGTGTGGGATAACCATAGCACCTCTGAAATAACCTCCTCAGTCAACCAAGGAGTCTGACAAAGATCATGTCCATTTAACACGGTAACAACAATCTACTGCACAGAGGGACAGAGAAGAAGACCTCTGTCATCTTTGGCATCCACCTCAGCAAGAGGTTTGCGACTACAGGCAATCAGACTGTGCGGCTACAGTCATGGTCTCAGCTCAGAAACTAACAGTCATTCGCTAATATACCGTCCTCCACCGTTAGCGCCCACCCACCCTCACACACACAGTAGGCATAAACCTAGAGATGAAGCTAACACTTTACCCGTTCCATGAAATCTTTTGTCTTTTTATTCCTGATGCAAGTCGCACTCTCAGTTCCTTAAATAGCCACTCTTCACCTCCAGTGAGGAGGAATCACTCTCTGGTGTGGGCCAGCACTCAGGGCTTGGCAACAGCCAGCCAGCCAGCCAGCCACACCAAGCAGATGGTACCCAGATCAGGCCCATATCCACTCCGGTGTGAACTGCTTAACTTTCTGTAAATACACTGGCTCCTTTGAAGTCCAGGGGCCTGGGTGCATAAAACTAGTTTTTGACTAGTCTTAGAACTTAATCCAGCTCCTATTGCTGTGATTGAAAAGGGTCTACTTGGCCAGTGAGGTCCCCTTTTAAGTGCCCTAACGTAGGGTGAAAGGAAGGGAAGGTGACGATCAGGGAGACTAATTCTTCTCACAGCATAATCCTGTCGGAGGGATCGCCTCTCTACCTGTCTCTCGACTCTATCTGTCCCTCCGTCTCTCTCTCTCTCTCTCTGTTTCTCTCTTCTCTTTCGACCTGCCCCATCCGTCCGCGTCCTGTCTCTGCTCTGTTGAAGGTGTGTTTGTGTATCTGAGGTACATAACCCTCTGCCCTGCCCCCACCCCTTAGAAAACCATGAGCAGATACACCTGGGAGTGTAAGAACAAAGAGGACCCCGACTGCGAGGTAAGATCAACAACCCTCCCCCCACAATCACAACCACTACTACTCCCACCCCCCCCTCCAACCCAAGAGAGTCCCGCCATCACAGGAGCACTGGCTCCTTTCTCATTGTCCTGTGGCCCTGTCAATCATCCTTTTTCAAGTCAGTGGACCAATCCCTGTGCCGTGATCATTCAGAATGCAGTCGCACATCCCCAGAGTCCTGCAGAAGAGTGGTCCATAGGATGTCTAATGTCTGGCCTCTAGAGAATAAGGAAAACAAGGAGAAATAGTTTTTGTCTTGTTATCACAGCCTAAAAAAGCACATACCATTTTAGAACGTTCCCACTAACTTCAGAGTGCGAATGTTATTGACTTAACAGTGATAACCTTGGAATCATTTCAGAAAGAAGGATAAAGAAAATAGTCCCCATGCCGTTAGCATTAACTTAAACAGCTACTTTCAGCCTACACAGCATTTCAGAGCAGTCCCACTAAATTTGGCTTACAAATATTATTGACTCACAGGTTAATTCTCATGTTTTTGTATGTAAATGCCGTCTGTAAATGCTATGTGCATTGCTTGTTCTGCTTCAGAGCCAAGTTCATACGGTCACTCAGGGGTCTCAGACAGAGAGGTAGAGCAGTAGAGGAAGAGGCCCATCTCCTGATCTGAGGGACTGATAAGGGGGGAAGGTTCATCAGAGGGTGATGGTGCTGAAATCAATCCCCTTCTCAGATGAACTGAGCGCTGCTCCCTCCGCTCAGAGATGAAGTCAAAAACACAGAGCTCATCCTCATCTCGAGCGCAGGCTTCCTCTCGCCGCATGCGCCGGGTCTGACCTTCAGGCCCAAGAGGACGCGGACATCGATCGTCTCCGCAGCACAAAGGGAAAGCCGAGAGTTCCTCGCGTAGCGGAAAACACTCCTGAAAATGAAATGCATGCAGCAGAAAGGGATGAATCTCTCAGGATGGGGGAGGGATGAGAGTACACACACACACTATCACACACACACACACACACACACACAGACAGACTGCCAGGCTCTTTATTACCGTCAGCCAAATGCTGCCGCTCCGCGATCAATATCCGCTTGAGTAAAAAGTGCGAAGCCTGGGAATGCAGCCAATCTCAAATGCACACACACACACACACACACACACTCACATGCACACACACGCATACAGGCACTTGTGAATTTATATACATACACAGACACACTCTCTCTAGCTCGCTGTCATACACACGAATGCACACACACATACACACAAACTCATACTCTCGGATTTACCCTCCAAGTTTGACAGGAATATCTGAATAATGTTAAAGCAATGAGAAAAATAACTCCTCTCAAAGTCAAGAAAGTGAAACATAAGCAGAACTATCTCCTTAGGCATTCTATGGACCACAATTCTACAGAAGATGAATTTTATGACTAATGCCTAAACCTGAGACGCTGTTAAGCGGCCAGCAGTTTCACTCTTCAGCCCTGAATTCCCCTGTCTTCTCTATCCAGTCCTGCTTTATGGGCTGTGCTGTGCTGTGCTGTACTGTCCCAGTGAAGTGAGTGAAGTCGTCTCTTTACTGAAGTCCTCTGTAACGTCCCTCGCTCCTGTCCTCTTCGTGTCCTTCCTCTTCTCTGTCTACAAACGGCTTACATCAAAAACAGCATACGGTCGGCCGACTTCAAAAAAACATCCTCAGAAAGAAAAAAAAGAGAAAAACACCCACACACAAACAGACAACCGTTCACTTACTTTCCCCGGCTTCCCAAATCCACACAGCTCTCTAGAGAGCCACTTAAACTCTCACGGTAGCTCTAACTCGTTATTGTGTTGTGTCTGCCAAGTCGCTGCCACCGGCCCACATCTGGCCCGCATCTGGCTGGAAACTGGCCCTAATCTAGCATGCATCTGGGTTTATCTTAGACCACTTATGATAAGTAAACACATTTCATCTCAAGCAACTTACAGTTTGCGGAAGAAATAGCACTTAAGAAATGGCCTCGTTGTAATATATGAGATTGAACCTCTCGGCATAATGGTAAAATTACAGTTCTAAAATTTGTTAATGGGATTGCCATCTTGTACATTATTCTACCACTGCTATGCTAAAAAAACGGTATCAAAGTCACTTCAGGGAGGTAGGAAGAAATTGCATATGTACAGCTGCCATCTGCGTGCGTACCTGTCAGTATTTTCGGTGTGATTCTGGTCAGGCAGGGATCTAATTAAACTGCTCGGCCCACTGCTTAGAATTTAAAACGCAGCTGGCGACTCCTCTTAGGTTGTCCGAGTTGGCACCCACGGGCAGCTCAAAGGCAGCACCCTCGCGCAGGACCGGCTAATTTAGCCTGAAATGAAAGGCCAGTGTAACAAATGCAGGTTAAACCCCCTCAAGAGTGTAGAGCCAGGTGAGGGAACCGCAGCAGTCTGACATCACCTCAGCATATCTGACATGGCGTTAAGCTTGTTTCAGGGCAGCGCAAAGAAGACATTCTTTTCACCAAAATAGACAAAAACAGTCTGGTTTATCTGATACTGACGTTGACATTTGTAGCGTTTAGACATTCAGCATTTTCAAAACTCTGCCTAATCTCTGTGGACTAATCTTATATTCAAAAGCCAAACAAGGGTTAGCATCTCTGCTCCATGTCATCAAATGTAGAGGGGAAGGATGCAAAGACAAACACATTCATCACCTTCATCATATATCCCTGTGATATCTCTGTTTCATCTGCACATAAATGATCCAACTCCCACCACCACCACCACCACCACCAAAAAAAACCACATTTTAAACCCCTTTCCCCCCGCCGCGCCCCAACCCCTCCAGATCCCTTTCCAAATGCCCTGAAAACAAACCCAAAACCAAACCAAAACCAAAACAAACACGTTTTCCAGTTCCACGCTGACGGAAAGAAGGACGGCCCCTACCCCGTTACCCTGGAGGTGGCGTACCCGCACGTCCTGCCCGAAGTCACTATATAGGCCTGCGCTGAACGGGTAAATCACTGGATTACACTTTACGCCTCCTGATAGATGTGTGACACACTGACACACATGTGCCTTAGTCCAATTACAGGATTATTACATCTGCCTTGCCCAATCAGTGGCTTGTGAGAGTGTGAGTATGTGTGTGTGTGTGTATGTGAGTGTGTGAGGTATTGAATGCAAAAAAAAGAAACCCCTTCCCTCTCGTTGGTGGTTCCATCACCGCACTCAGTGACCCACACAAGCATCATTAATTTTCATTGCCAGCAAACCTCTATTGTTTTTAAAATAAACAACAACTTTTCTTTATCATCTCAAGACATGACTCTCTCTGCAGCTAAGTGAGAGAGACAGAACACAAACACACACACACACACACACACACAGTCCTTTTATGTGTGGTTTCTTCCTTTCTCCTTCAGTTACTGCCCTAATTAGGGTCTGTTTGATGGTTATTCCACAGAGAGTAAACTGGGCTTGGTTGGCATTGCAGTAGATTGCTAGTACCTTCCCTGCCTACCTCAAGCCTTGGTTTTGTTTGGGGGGGGGGGGGGGGGTGCGTGTGTTTGGGGGGGTTATCAGTTAAGTAGTGAGGCCAAAGGAGATGCATAGGGCTGTATGAGAGGCTGAAGGGGTGGTGTTGCATGTGTGCATGTGTGCCTTGTGTGTTTGGGGAGGGGAGGGGTGGGGTGGTGAGACCCTGTGCTTTTCTTTGCAAAACAGTCTCTTGTACAGTCCTCTCGCCATCCTTCTAAACCCACAGGTGCAAATAGTGCATTCAGTCCCCACCTAAACAACTCGTTGTAAACTCATTTGCCGTGACATGATGGGAGGCCTGATGGGGTAAATGTGGTTCTCTGTGTGCTCTTCTCTTTATAAACGGATTTATTCCAGCAACCTGGATAAGCAGGTAGTATCCTCTCTCTGAGAATGATTGACTTCTGATGCATTTACAGAATGTGTCAAAGATACACACTGAACTTATGAAATGAGTCATTGTAAGAGAGCGGCCAATTAAACAGGTTTTGAGTAAGTTTGAGTAAGTGCATCAGGTACATTATTTGTTATATTATCCTCTGTAACTTTTAGATGATTCTCGAGCACATTCACGATCATGATCTTGTAAACATAATCATATGCACTTCATATAATCAATGCTCTACGCATTGATGTTACCTTAAATAAGAGGGTGTCAATGATAGAAGGACCCAGATGTATGATAGTAGATCACAACAGATAGGACAATAACAGAGGGGGGGCTGTGTTCTAGATCAAAAAGATCTTGAGACCACACCAAATGGGAACACACATGTTTGTTTTGTGGGGGGGTTCTAATGGAATCTGTCGGTTCTTCAGGATGATCCTCATGCCCAGAACAAGCTGGAGGACTCCGTGAAGGCCCCCCCTCCCAAGGAGGACGAATCGCTGAACATCCAGAACTCTCTCACCCCCAAGCAAGAGAACCACAAGGGTCTCGGCGATGAGAACTCCTCGGAGGTAAACTCGCTGCAGAACAACATGATGTAGAGCAGAAAAATAAAGCAAACGAAAAACAACAACAACAACAACAACAGCACTCAACCACTGCCACCCCAATTCTCGACCGACACCCTACCCCCCCCCCCCCCCCCCCCCAAACCTCCACCCTCAACAACAGCAACTACAACCAGCCCTCAGGCAAACGACACTGCAGCTACAGTACTGTCACCACCAATACCAACACCACAAACAAATAACGCTATACCCTCCAAACTTTCAACCGCCAGCTCAGACCCCCACCCCCCGCCTCACCCCTTGACCCCCACTCAGACTCTGCATCGCAGCCACCCACCCGCCCCCCCCCCCACACCCCACCCTTGTCGTAGTCTCTTTTTTTGCTCCTGTAGACCAGTCTTTAACCTTTACACACATATACACATAATCACACAAACACACACCTACACACACACACACACACACCTACACACACCACACACACACCTTCCCCTGCCTTACTGAATACTGGCATGCGTTGGTGTATTTTGTAAAAAGTTAAACAAAAAAATTACATATATACGGGGTCTAAGATAAAACATTGTCATAAATAGGAAAAAAAGAAAAAAGCTACTGAGAGGTTTTGATGTTTGTCTGACTAATTCAGTGAGTATGTATAAATATATGAAAAAAAAATGCTTGGATTGATATTAAGGTTAAAAAACACAATGTGTCTTCGTTTTCATTGATGTGATTTCTAATCCTTTGATGTACTTGTTTTATTTTGTACTTTTTTGGGAATACCGACTTTAAAGAGAAAAATCAGTCCGTTGTTGAAATAAACCTTTTTAACATTAAAACCCTTGTCCCTGTGATTCCTGGATGATGCTTTTACCCAGTCTTGTTGCTTTTTGTGTCTATAACCATGAGGGCTGTCTTTTCTGGGCAGAGGGTAAGCCTAGAGCTGGCTTAAATTGCTTGTCTGTCGCCTGAGTACCATCATTCACAACGCAATTTAAGCCAGCACTAGACACAATCCCTGTCTGGAAGAGCTGCTCTTTGCCTCTCTTGCTATGAAACGGCAAATCTGCATGGCTTTTCACTCCTTGATGGCTCCCTGGTCTTTGCTCCCAACCTTGACACACAAACTCACCCGCAACACAAATCACCAGATATAGTATTTGAACATGTGTGCATCAACTCTTGGCACAGATGAAGGATAGCGTCCAACACACAAACACTGACACTTAAAGGGTTTGACTGTCAATCTTGTCAGAAACAGAAAGAAGTCCATCGCAACAGTTTGGTGATCAAATGATGACACTATGATTGTAGAAGGTTGAGTATGATCATGAAATTAGTTGGAATCTGAGAACATCACAACAAATATTTGAAATCTTGACCGGAACATCTGTTGTGGGCATTGAAGTCACACACACACACACACACACACACACAAGTTTCTTCTTGGAGCATCTACCTACACACGCCCACGCCTTTCTATTCCTGCAGCTTGCATGTTCCTCACCTTTGTCTCTCTCTCTCTCTTCATACACAACATCCTCCGACTTGTAACACCCTCAACTGGCATGCTCTAATGAACGGCCACGCCTTAATCCAGCTGCCTCCAGCATACACACACACTCACAAACAGTCTCACAGAACCAGTTTCACAGATCTGGATACTACTTCACCTCTTGAAAACTGCACAAGTTGTGTATGGTTCAAATTAATGAAGTGTAATTTAAAAGCATGAATGAAAAACACAGTTGACACCTCAGATGGAAACAAAATGGCCTCTTATTATCTCTGTCTGGGTCCTATTTCTCCTACGCCTTTTCCTGTAACTACAGTGCCACCTTAACAATTTCTATGTTAGAGAATTCTGGATGAACTCTTGCATGAGAGCTCTTTTCACAGCCTTGTATTTTGGCCTCTTAAACTCTAATGTTAGGCAGCCTGGCTGAGACTCTTCATCCTCTCTCATGGTCTTCCTCTTAAGAGCCTTCCTTTCATGTGGCTGCTGCGTGTTTGGATGCAGGCCCCTCTTGTGCTTCTTCTCCCCATAGCGAGCTGAGAGAGAGCGTTTACACAGGAGAGGACTAATTAGGAGTGGGCAAGCACCAATGAGAGTACTAATTATAAATCCCCCTCTCTCTTTCTCTCTCTGTCTTTCATTTTCTCTCTTTCTCTGGCTCTCTGTTTCTGTCTTTTGATGTCTCTTCCTTTTAATCTCTCTCTCTCTCTCTCTCCCTCTTACACTCACTCTCTCTGTGTCTTATTTTGTCTCTCTTCATTTTGTGTTGTCAGTATACCAGAGGCCCACGGTCGGTATGTCTCATTATATCACTACATGTTTACAGTATGCCCCTAGTAATATTCGCCATTTTAGCTGCAGAGGAAGGAAGAGATTGAATTAAAACCTTGCCTGTGCTGCCTGGATAATGCCTCCTGGCAGTGTAAAAAAAGATACGAGTACATTTTGTATGTTTACATGTTTGTGTGTGTGTGTGTGTGTGTGTGAGTGTGTGAGAGAGAGAAAGATAGAGAAGAAGGGCGAAAGAGTGGGTTGGGCGGCTTGGAGGGGACAGAGGATCTAAATTTAGGTTGATTTAGCCTTTGGAATTTGGGATTATTACAGAATATAACCTCATTGACACTCACCTCACTCTCTCTCTTTCTCTCTCTCTCTCTCTCTCTCTCTCTCTCTCTCTCCATCACACACACATACGCACACAATTTCAATGAGGAACTAGTTGGTGTGGATTGTGTGGCCCCTCTCAATATACCATTTCTCCAAATTGAATTACTGAAGCCCTAGCAGCTACCATGGTAACGGCATCCGTTAGGTTTAGGTTTTCAACTGAGGAAACGCAAATTCTGGGGTAAGACGCACTGCAGTCTCCGAGTGCCTTTGTGCTGGTAATAATGGCGGTTTGCTCAGCCTGCTATTTCACAGGCCTTGAGTTTGAAAGGAGCGACAGGAAGCCCTGCTGTAGTGTTGAGTGAATGCAGCACAGCCTTAGCATCCGCTAATTTGATTACTATGAAGCCTAACACAAGTTGATGACATGCTCTATTGCTGTGTTGTCCCCCAGAGGTGAGATCAAAAGACATGGAAGGGGATGGGCAATGCATGAGGTTAAGGCTGTTTTCATCCATAGCCTCTTGGGCTTTCAGTGTGCAGAGAGAACATTCCCAGGTCTAATGTTGGTCCAGTGCAGATCAGGGCCAAATGGGGTTCGGGGTTGTCACCTTGGTGACTGATGACAAGGATGCTGCGCATGCCCACCTGTCTCTTATCCCAGTTTCCTCTGGCTTCATCCTCAGTACCAGCAGCAGTACCGGTCTCATAATGTCTCATTCCGTCTCCCTTAGCCTACTTCTCACTGAAATATCTCACTGCAGTCTCTTTCCCTTTTCTAATGTACGCCCTTTGCTCTCCGCCCCCACCCCCTCATCCTCCACCTCCTCGCTGTTGCTTCCAAGCACGCTCTCACACAAGTGGCACTCCATGCATAGGAGGTGTGGTTGTCATAGAAACTCGCTCCGATGCTATAGGTCAAAGTCAGACAGAAAGGAAGACTGCCTGCTTTCTCTTCTGATCAGTCATGCGGAAAAGCGCCAAAGCGTTACAGTATCAGAGCAAAGATTTGCATGCAAAATGATCCTGCTGCAACACATATAGTGGGTATCGGTATTATGGGTATTTACCACTATAGGAAAAAGATGACAGGTTTGCCTCATCTATATAGGCTCTTATTAACTATCATAGAAAACCTTCACATACTGTATACCTACAAGCGTCAGGCCACTGAGGACAATGTCTTACTGCATTAAAACACTCATCATGAAAACCCTGACTGGCTTTGTTTCCATCGCCTAGTTGCAGCAACTTCCTCCTCCCTTCCCTCTCTCACCCACTTCTACCCGGTGACCTAAATCTGTTAGAAGCAGTGGCGCATCTCTTGAATAATGCTCTCGGAATAAGTCTGATGCTGCTGCATGCATAATGGGATTCTTTTGCATGTTTCCCTGTATCTCGCCACACAACCCCCCCCCCCCCCCCCCCCCCTCCTCACACCCTCCCCCCAAACGACTCGACCCTGTGAAGCCAGTGGTGAGGCGGTGGGGCGAGGCCAGCCTTTGCCACTGGGAGACCACCAAAAGGAGAGAGAAAGAGGCCGGATCCCTGCTTTGTCATTGGCTGAGGATCTGGTGGCACGATGACACACTGGTTTCAAAGGAAGCACTACTATTGGACTACAAGCACACACACACACACACACACACACACACACACACACACACACACACACACACACACACACACACACATAAATACACACACACATCCAATGGTTTAGTAGCACACTGTTGCCCAAGAGACTGACTCGAAGTGAGGGAGAGAAGTAGTAGAGTTTGAACTGACTGAACTCTGTAGAAATGCAGTGGATTGTAAATTAGGTTCTCTTTTGGAATGTAAAATCTTTTCAGATGGAGATTAGACATGTAGCCATTAGGGGAAATGTGTCCTAATAGGGTGCATGTTTCAGGATCTGTAATGATATTTGGATTTTGATAGATCATAAGGTTTCATAAGGTTCAAAGGGGTTGTGAGAATTAATGGCTGATGTGTTTTGATCATTTTAAGAGGACCGAAAGAATTAGTACCACAGAGCGGTTGTCAGTCAGGAATATTTGCGTGTGCATTTGATTGGGAGTGTGTGTGTGTTTGTGTGTGTATGTGTGTGTGTGTGTGTGTGTGTGTGTGTGTGTGTGTGTGTATGTGTGTGTGTGTGTGTGTGTGTGTGTGTCACACTCTGTGTCAATGTGAATTTGCTTTCTGTGTGTCCTTGTGTCTGTGTGTTTTTGTGTCTCTGTCTGTGTTTCTTCACAGGGGGATATGAGCATAGACGTAGAACTGCACTTGCCCAAACAAGCCAAGGTCTTGCCCAGCACCAATCCCCGTGTCCACTACGACGTGTACCTCTACAAGGTGCCTAAGTCCCCTGCTCCAGGCAAAATAAGGAGCCGTGTCCGCTGGGACGACCGCCCGTACCACCCCTACCCCCCGTCTCCTGGCTACAGTCCTGTCAGCACTCGCTCCCTGCCAGTGGCCAGCCCCAGCAGGCGGTCACGGCCACACACGGCAAAGATGGGCACACCGTAAAAAAACACCACTATGACAACCACAGCAACTACCATCACCAGCAAGCCAACCAGCTCAGAGTCCAGCACAGGCTGTGTGACACGTGCTACAGTGCGCAGAGGGGGTCACACTGAACGCACACCTGTTCCCTTTCTCTCACAGAAAGAATTCAGGCCATGCAAAATGAACATGGTGAGACAAAACCAAAGAACTACACAGAAATCCGTTATTCATTCACTGAAATGCTTCAGAGACATAAGACTGAGAGAATAACTTATCAGAACACATCAAAGATGAGTGAACAGTTGCAATTACTGGACATTGGAACAAACATATTGGCTTGGTTTAAGCAGGGTGCACACTCCACCGTTAATAATGACTTTTGCGGTTGAATGTCATTCTCTTTTGCCAGTCTTTTATCAGTCTATCACAGTCTCAGAGGATCTACAAAAAAAATCACCTTTCATAACAAGCCAGAGATGGACCAACCGCTAATGAACAAGTGCTGATGTTGAGTCTTCATATGATAAAAAAAATCTTTATACGTTATAATATAAATATATATATATATTCATGTAAAAAATAAATCTTTAAAAAGATCCATGTTCTACTTCCTTTTACTCTGCCTCTGCCTCCGAGTTAATTTTGAACGCTTCACATAAAATATGAAATGGGTGCTTTTGTCCCACATTGTGTGTTCCCGTTTTTCAGTCTGGGAGGGGGAAATGAACAGGGTGTGAGGTGTGGCGGAGCAGCTGGCCGGACAGCGGAATCAAGTGAGTCATGAGAGAAACGCTTTTGTGTGAAAACCAGGTCACAGGATCCATTAGCTGCAGTGGTTGTTTAGAGTGGAGAGAGTGTGTGTGTGTGTGTGTGTGTGTGTGTGTGTGTGTGTGTGTGTGTGCGTGTGCGTGTGCGTGTGCGTGTGCGTGTGCATGTGTGAGTGAGTGGAGTGTGTGTGTGTTTGTGTGTGAATGTGGGTGGAGTGGAGTGGAGTGTGTGTGTGTGTGTGTGTGTGTGTGTGTGTGTGTGTGTGTGTGTACTGGTTTTCGGTTACAGGGTTAATCTGCCTGTCACAACTGCTGAGTGTTTGCACCTTCACTTCAATCATCGCCCTGTTCTAAAATTTAATCTGCCACCTCCTTCACGTTAAAGCGCTTTGTCTAACTAAATTGATTGACCTGCTGCACAGGTCAGGTTATCAGCACAATCCCCTTCACAATGTCAGTTTAGGGGCTTTCCTATGCATCCGTGTGCTGATTACATTACCGTTATGTAGACGGCTTTGTAAAGAGGCTTACTATGCAGTATACACAAACGCACATATTCCTCGTAGTGTACGTTTAAATGTACACGTGTTCCCATGTACAGTTGCCCCTGTGTAGCCAAAAACCATGGCTAACACACAAAAGACACTGTCACTCTCATTCTTCTGTGTGCCTTAGTTCAATCCTCCCGTCTTACTCTCCTTTATACTGTCTCACGCTCTGGAGCCTTACATTGTCTCTCTCTGCTGGACCTCCTCTATCCATTGCAGGCTAAATGAAAACCGTAAGAACCTCTGCAGTCTTTTCTTCAAAAAAGCGCCCCTCCCTCTCTCTCTCTGTCTCTCTCTCTCTCTCTCTGTGTGTCTCAGCCCCCTCCCTGTCCTTCTTTCTCCGTCCCAACCCCCAGCGCTGCGGTAAGTGTGAACGGTGGCGTGCGTCCAGTGGGCCCCTGACGCAGAGAAAAGCTGAGGGGCCGTCTCCCCGGCGGCAGGGGGCCCCTGGGCCTTATTGTGACACACAGGATTAAATTATCACACTCCATTAGCTTCTCTGTGACACAAGGGGCCTGCCAGGAACACACACACATGCTCACACACAGACTCACACATTCCCTCACAGTTTCTCTTTCTGTCTCGGTGTCTCTCTCCTTCTTTTATTCCCCTGGTTTGACAATGTCCCTAACATTGTCTCAGAGTCACATTTTTTCGAAAACATTGACACAAGCATTTGGACAAAATCTATCATCTGGCTGAAACTTGCTAATAGCAACCAAGCTCTGCTCTGGTCTCAACATTGACAGCCTGGAGTGGTTTGAGTGTGAAAGCAAGAATCCGTGGTGTAGCCTACTCATCCTCAAAGCTACAAGCACAGAGAAAAAGAATTCCAAACGCAGACTGCGATGATAAAATTTAGGAGGAGCCCGAACCCTGTCCAAGAAGAGCTGCTTGCTAATGAGCCAACAATGATTCTCATGATGAGAACACAGCATGCTAGCTGCTGGCAAGCAAGCCTGGGGAACGAAACTTCTCATGGCCTTCCACCATAAACATCACATGGGTCGCCAGTCTTGAAACCAAGAATAGGACTGTGGATCTCTCTTTTCGGGGTAAGTCGGCCATGACCAGAGTTTGCCTCATTCCTCTGTGTCTTCCAGGAGACTGGGGCTGCGATTCAAGCCAATGGTTACTGAGGCAGAGGATCAGAAAGGGGTGGTGATGCCCTCTGGTGGTGAAGAAAATATACTGCACCCACACCTAGTCGGCATTGCAACATAAAAAGGTTATGGACTTACAGAACGGCTGAGTATTGCATGTACAGGTTTGAGAATTTAGTCTTGATTTTCATCAGTGGACCCAACCCAAGCTAAATGCATCTCTTTAAATGCATTTTTCACAGATTAAGTCCCTCATTTACTCCTCCCACCGAAATGTATTTAACAATGTCCTACATGAATTCCAACCCATTTAGTAATAAGCTGACACCCACAAAATCCATGAAGTGCATCTTTGTACAATAAGATGATCATGATGAAAGGCTCCTGTAATGCGACTTACCACTAGAGGCTTCAAAAATCCTCATGTTATGCCATGCAGGTTCTTCAGTAAATGTTCTATACAGTAGAACCTTTATACTGTTCTCTACAGTAGAATACATACTCACCGCATACATCTGATGCATGTATTACAGAACTGATAATTGATAAGGTTATAACTAACACCACACTTTTGTGAGTGTGTGTGTTATGTGGGTTAGAACACAGCATGCACATGCAACAATGCGTCAGATCATCTGTCAGCGTCACAGGTTGAATAGCATCATTCCATCTCCAGCTGACTGCTTCCCCAGGCCTGTCCCCCCCTCTGCCTGAACACCAGCAGACCATTTGCATGAAGAAGGAAAGGAGAGGTTACGGGGGGTGCACCCACAGGAAAGCGCGTTTCGTTTCCGACAAACCCCTCTTTGTGTGCGGCCCATTCAGACCCCACACCCTACCCCCTATTCGGGGTCTGTTTTGTCTTCCCTCTTCATCTGCTCTGCCAATGAGACTAACTCAATAAGGAGACCAAGTTTCAGACATTCTTGATGTAGCCCTGCTTTCTTTACAAAAGGTCTTTTCATTATAAAAAATATGTATCACCCCAAGATCTTAAGAGTTCAGGTTGAAAAAGTGAGTTTACATGTACTTCATGGTGTGTGTGTGTGTGTGTGTGTGTGTGTGTGTGTGTGTTTAGCAAGCCTAATTTCAGTGTCTGACCGGCGCATGACTTCCAAATTATACAACGGCATCAAGGCTGGGCATTACCATTACCAGGCTTCTAGAAGACTTTGCATTTCGCGTTTTACATATGGTATGTCCCTACGCGGTACTTGTAGTGTATGCCATGTGGATGTATTCGGTTCCAGTGACACTCAAGTTGTTTTGTGCAGAGCTCCAGTATGATTTTCTGTAAAGCCAACCTCAAACGGATTTGACAGAAGCAACCAGTTGATAGTGCTAATAATTTATAAATGTCTCCGAAAGGCAAAACCTTAGGTTGCCAGCTACCACAAGCTGTTATTGAGCAAGCTGGCTAGCTGATGCTAGGCGATATCCCTGACAGTTACATTATAATGAAGAGGTTTTGCGTTTTTCCTCGATATATTCCTTTTAAGTGCCTAGTTTGCGAGCTAGATAGGTATTGTTTTCAGCGTATGTTCGCTCACTTACTTTAGGGCTAATGCAATCAGTTAGTTAGCTCGCTAGATGTTTGTAAATCGTGAAATATCCCATTTGTTCTATTACCACGTTTGCGTCCTCTTGAAGTAGTTTCCCCAAAGGAAACTAAAGAAAGTTATTCTTTAGACATCATGTATACGGAACTCAACAGCATCCTAAATAATAGTCCAGATAATTGCAAGCAGGTATGTTAGTCGCTTACGTTGCATGGCTTAGTGAAGAGTGTAGTGGTACCTACTATAAATACTTTATGGAGCCACTTTTCTTTCATGTTGTAGGGGGAGTTTGTCCTCATATCGGACAGAAAGGCCGACGCTTCATTCCTGGTGCATCATTTCCTTTCTTTTTATTTGCGAGGTGAGTCCATCTAGAAACAGTTCAGTTCTCACAGCTCAGGTTTTCTGATTGAAACTTAAACTAAACGATTATAATTATATATCTGTAAGGCAATTAGTCGTCTTATGTCTTTGTTGTTTTCCAGCGGGCTGTAAAGTTTGCTTCTTGGGCCTTGTACAGTCTTTTAGTCACTACAGTGCGGTCAGTCAAAGACTGGTGAGTTCAAATACTTATTCATCTGCATTTTTCTGCCTGGGTCCATCTCTAATGTGAGAATGTTATTTGACTGTGCTGGGGACACCAAATAATGGTATTGCCCAACCTCGTCTCCCTCAAGGGTGTGAGTTTGCTTCAAGCAAAGGAGAAGGGCCAGCTTGTGTTCCTGGAAGGACTGAAGGATTGCCTGGGAGTCGTGTTACCTGACGGAGCAAAACCTGAAAGTCCCACATTAGACTTTTTCAGGTGATCCAGCATGTCCTCTGGGCAACACAGCATGGATGCTTAGAGACAGCCATCATCTTTTTTTAGTCACACTAAAGAATTTCCTTAGGTTTAAGTCATTTTAATGTTGTGCATGGTGTGTCAGTGCTGTTTATGTACCTGTTGTTCGTGTCTTCCATCCTTTCTCTCAGGCCCCAGTGCTCGGATCTGAGAGGTCTGTTTGAGTTTGTGCTGAGTTCTCTGAGTCCAGTGGGTGGCGCTGTTGGCGAAGGGGAAATTGGGTCAGGACCTCAGAGTCCCCCAGTGCTGATTGTGGACGACCTGAGTGTCCTCCTCAGTCTCGGCGTTCGCGCCGGAGCTGTGCTGGACTTTGCCCACTACTGCAAGGCTAACATCTGCTGCGAGTTAAAGGTTGGTCACAAAACTGGTGCTGTTACTCTTTCAAACACCCTCATTGAATATTCTTGACCCTCATTGTCGCATGGCTTGAAATATAAAATACTAGTCGTAGTGTACCTTAGTTGGTCAGTTTTAGGTCTGTTTTCATCTCTGGTATCAGCCATGCAATGTCTTTTCATACAAGTAAACATCGGTTGAAGACATTCAGACCATCAGACCAACAGACAGAAAATATAAGTAGCATGAATACTGGGTGTCAAGTTCAAAGCATGCTCTAAATATGCTGACATTTCCACTCATCCACATTTACATCTTGTCTTAATGTTATTGTCTGCATCCAGGGCAATGCAGTGATGCTCATGAGGTGTGAGGAGGAGGAGGGTGAGGAAGAGGAGGGTGAGGAGGAAAGCGCTGAAATGCTCCTGAAGGGTCTAATGCACCAGTGTACCCTGGCGCTGCAGGTCCAGGGCCTCCCCACTGGCTACTGCAGGGACATTCACGGACAGGTAGGACACTCCACCTCACGGGAGGAGTTATGAACAGCTGTGGGTTCTAGGGGTTGACTAGGGGAATTTAAGCATAAACGCCTAATAAAATAGCATCTAACCTCATGTTAATACGAATAAACCTGTTTCCATCAACCGTCACTTTTTACCCTATGCGAATCAGGTGTTAATCCACTCCATTCTAGCAGCTTACAAGCTCTATTCAGCTTACAAGATTTTATGCAAATTTCAAGCATTTCCGTTCTGGATGTCCTGTTCGGATGCTCAAAATTTGCATTTAACAGTTGGATGGAAACCCGGCTTGTGACATTGTCTATTTTTATAAGACCTACAGTATTTAGGGTTTTAGCACAGGTGACTTGCGCACTCTAGGTGCTCCAGTGTCAAAACTCCTTGCCTCTCTGTGGACAATAAGCATTATAAGTAATCCCAGGTCGCTGATTCGGTTGTCAGGGATTGTAAACATTGTGTTGAAACATTAATCATACATTGATTTTCTTGTGAATTACACATCTAAAGTAACAGTACAACAATGCTCATATGAATTGGAAAACATGTCTGTCTTCCAGGTGGACATTTGGTGGCGAGGTCAAAGCCAGCAGCTGCAGCAGAATCAGAGGAAAGTCTTTCAGTACAAAGTGCAGGACAAGGGCGCGTCCTTCTTTGCTCGTGGGACCTCTAGCGCTGTCCTCTGATACTCAGGTGGTGAATGTCAATACACAACTTAATGACTGCCTCACCCCTCTATTGATAATGGACTCAGTTCTGTCATATTGTCATGGCGGTTGTAGGTCACACTTATAATATTGTGTACATAATGCTTTTCACTCTTGTTGAGTTGGTATGTTCAATCAAGATTATTTAAATAAAATCACTGATTCACACAGTTGAACTTGACAGTATTGCCAGCAGCATCACTATGTTGATTGACAGTAGGATTGTAAAACCGGTTACAATTATCCAAAATATTTTGGTTTGATGTTTGGTCAACAGGAATATGTTCAGTAAATGAATTTTTTGGTTTCATTTATAACAATATGAATTGCATTTATAGCAATGTGAATTGTATGTGAAATTACGGTTGTGAAACAGTTTCATTAAAGGTTTAGTCGGTGATTCTGATCCAGTACACTTGGTTGGTCAAATTCAGTCCTCTCTCTGCTGTCTATTTAGAGTGTGCGCTCAGAAAAACTCCAGTGTTCTTACACAGTCCTGGTTCTGTTAAAGGGAAACAAAGATAGTGGCTCGGGCCGAGCCAGAAACCGTTCAAGCCAATCAACGCATTGCTTCAGGAGAATGGAAGAGGGGTATAATTTCATTGTCTGTTGAGGTCGAACATCATCGATCTTTCACCTGAATCGCAGGCTCTACCTAGTCCTGAATTTAGTTATGTCAGCCTTAACAGGATATTGGAATCTTGTAACGTATTCAGAGCTCACAAAGTCATTAATATATAAATATGTAACATGGCATTCTGATGTTTTGACATTTCCATGCAAGAGAAGACTCATTCTCATTACACCCCATCCAACAAGGTTTCTGCTCCCCTGATCATTGGCACAGTTGTGACTTAGCTATGCACCTGTCATAAATACCTCAACATCTGTTTCTGATACTAATGCTCACTGCATGTGGAAATAGCCCTGGGCGTATGGGCCAAAATAAAAATTTCAAATCTGAATGAGATTTCCTCTAGACCGCATACTTATATAGCCCTCAGATACTGCTTTGCGCAGTCCACGGTGTCATTGTCTCGCCCAATAAACAGTCATACAGACATCTATGCATATCGAACTGTCTCTCCATCACATATGAGGCAATTCTAGTTTTGATGTCTTGACACTGACTGTCCAGCAGAGGTCGCGCGAAATCACTGGGATGCAAGCCTCTTAGATGACAATGCAATAAACGAACCAAGAAAACCGGCGTGTCCTGCCTATAAACGTACACGACTTTACAATACAATGTCCTGTCATGCATCAGGTATGTGTGCTATCAATGTGTTATCAAAAACAAACCGAGTACAGTTACATTTATTCAGAGTTTGTCACATTTTCGCTTTTTGACCTACTAAGACTTCGTATCCCAGAAACCACTGCACCGGAAACTATAAAGTGCAACGCTGGGTGATTATACGTCGGAAGACATGCGGAAAACACGTTTATGTCTACGTTAGCCGCAGCGTTGAACTTCATTTATAAAGTTAGCGATGTGACTGTAGTCTACTCCAATTTTTTGTGTTCGTAGTTCTTTCTAAAGTGAGTATGTTGTCACTCGGAGAGTGTCTGAGTATGTTGTCACTCTGAGCAAGTTGTGCATGTAAAAATGTGTGCCATTACTGTAGAGGCAACAGTCATTAGCGGGGGGATATCGCGAGCCAACTTGAAGCGAAGTAACCTTTTTTGATAGCTAGGAAGCGACACTAAAAGTTAACGTTAGCTATTGCAACGTAGGGTAGCTACCCTGTTTATATTCTGGATTCATGATAATACGTTGTTTTGAAACAGTAAAGAGGAGAATCTGCAGCAATAATGTCGGGGGCCAAAAACAGGATGCGCAATAAAAAGATGAGAGATCAGCCCGGCAATGTAACCTACTCATCGCCAGGCTGGCGCAACGGTGGAGACACTCCTGCTGGTTGGTATCATCCATACATGTCGTTATTAACCATCATTGTACATACTTTAACTGCATGTCCAGCAGTAAGCAATGGGAATGAACCACGACAGAATCAGCGCAGCGTTTGGCTGGTGTTAAAGATGAATAAACCTGGTTGTGTTGGTCTTAAAGGTCGGACCGGTGAAGCCCAACATGTGAAGGGGCACGGCTTGCCCCACCAGGGCGGTGGGTGGGTCAGAGGCCATCAGTCAGGCGGCTCGGTTTACCCCCAGGAGCTTCCCAAATACATCACCAGTAAGACACGTTCATCAAGGCTGTTCATTCACAGATTGTGGTACAAGGGAGATTTTATTTTGGCCGGCGTTTGGCTCTTACATTTGGAGAGTATGGCATGTTGTCTAATTGTTACTCGTGTTGCCTTCTCTAGGCTCCTATTTTGCCAGGGCCAGGGCTGCTGAGGTCAAGGCGATGCTGAAGGCCGTCAACAAGAGGACGGGCAGCTGCCATACCTTTGGCGCTCTGCCCAAACACATGAGACGAAGAGCCATGAGCCACAACACTAAAAGACTTCCCACCAGGCTACGAGAAGGCGCACAGAGGATGGTGCGCTGCCGTTAGATTAGTCCTAAACATAATAGATCCATAATCCAGCTACATGCTCTCTAAGACACTTGGTACTTACAATGCTGATGATCATCAACATGTTTGTGCCATTACATTTGTGCCAGTAACAAACAGTTTTTGAATCAAGGGTTATGAATGTAGTCAGATCAACCAGCCTGCCTTTGATCCATTTGTAGTACTTATTTGGAAGCTTGATCTGACATTCCTAAAATTGGAGGCGTATGTCAAGGCCTTACTGTGCTGTTGTTATAAATATTTCCAATGCCTCTCTCTTTTTAGTTGGAGAAAAGCCTACTAACTGGCAAGAAGAAGGAGGAGTCAAAGGCCAAGAGCCGCAAAGCTCGCCGTCGCCACGGTAACCTGCTGCTGGAGTTCAACCGCCGGCAGAGGAAGAACATGTGGCTGGAGACACACATCTGGCACGCCAAGCGCTTCCACATGTTGAAGAAGTGGGGCTATTGTCTGGGGGACAGGCCCACCTTTAAGTGCTACCGGGCCTGCTACAGGGCTATGAGCAGCCACTGTCTCCTGCAGGTGAGGAGGAGGCCACAGGCCCATAGATAATGCCTCCTATAGATTGGCTCTTTTAAAGGTACAGCCCGCAATTCTTATCCAATAAACATTTGGTCTAATTGCTCCTTACGGTCCTCTAGCTGGCTGTTCTGTGTATGCGCTCAAAAAATTCCGGCTCTGTAAATGGGGAAACAAACAAAGTGGGTGGGCCGAGCCATACACCATTTCAGCCAATCAATTAGCTCAAATATCAACAACTTTTCACCTGAATTGTGGACTGTACCTTAAATAGCTGAAGCTATTAAACATCACCCACAAGGGTTCCTAGCTTCAATTTGCTTTTAGATGCTATGAGATATTGGTTGGTTAGGTTACAAGGTATTCATATATTTCCCTCATCTTTTCCAGAAAAATGTTGACGGTAAATGTCATCGCTTCACTAGCCTTACTGTATTGTCTTAAATTTTGTGTTGGTAGGACCTGTCCTATTATTGCTGTGTGGAGCTGCAGGGACCAGAGGAGGAGCTCCTCAGCGCCCTCTCCAGGCTTACCAGTAAAGACGCAGGTGAGTGAAGAACCACATTTCAGATCTTAAAACTGCAGTAGGGAACTTTTATAAAAATAACCTTATTTGCCAAGACTGTCATTATGTCCTGACAGTAGTACATGAGACCGATAATCTGGGGGGGAAAAGATAATGTTACTGTGATGATGCAGTCGGGCTAACATTAGGTTGTTTGTGATGCTAAGGCTACTGTTTAGCGTTTGTTTAATTTAAAAGTTGCTGAACAGATCTTTGTAAAGTGCCCAGGCAGTCGGTTTGGTGTTTGTCCGGATATTTTTGTGTGACTATTTCTCCCACAGCCAAGTGGTTTACTGCATATTTGGCTCCATCCACAACACTTTCTGTTACCAAACACAATATAGGGTAATTCACCCAGATGTTTTCCCAGGAAAACTCAAATAAGGTGCAAAACGAAACGAAAATATACTATAATAGACATCAGCAAAGTTAAGAATAATTATTTGTGTGTGAAATAACGTGCTTAAAAATGTGCTTTCATTAAATAATCCCCTATTTGCAGCCCTTTCAAACATTGCAGCGTTACAACTTGACTGCCTCTTCACTAAATAGGTCTTGCATAATTTAGAGCAATGCTTTGGATCTCTGTCTTGTTGTAGGATAAAATTGGCTGCAGTGAAGGGCTGTCCACAGGGTATTACATGGTGATGGAGTTATAGCCTTCCTTAGTAACGATTCCTTCTACTCTGTTCAAATAACATACATTACCATCATGAAGGCAGCCCCAGACATTCACTTTTCCTCTGCTGTGTTTGAGAGATGGTGTCAAGGTGTAATTTTCATTCAACAATTAGACCCAATCTGTGGAGTAAAGAACGCAGTTTTGTGTAATTGTTGGAAGTGAACAGGCATGGAAATTTCATTAAATGCCTTTGAAAAGTAATAGAAAAGGTTTGAAATGTTGTCAATTAAAAAGGTGGGAACCCTGTTAGTATACCATTTGTATCATAGTCCATATATCCTATATATATCATAATTTTGGATCATTTAGGCAAATGGTTCATAATCACCTTGTCACCTTCATTTCTGACATACCTACAAAGTTCATTATAAGTAAGTAAGTGTCTAACTGACAGCATTGTAAGTGTTGCCATTTTCCTGTACCCACTGTGAGAAACTGCAAGATATGAAGAGGATTCTTTCTGTCCCTTCACTGGTATAATTTATCTTGACTTTCATCAGTTTCCTCATCACAGCTCTATGTGTTTGTGTGTGTGTGTATATACAGGGCCAACCTTTGCTGCGGTGCAGTGCCTATCCGGGCGCAGGCAGGGCAGTGTGGTTCTTTACGGATCAGATCAGTACCCCGCCCAGCCTCTGGGCCCTGTGCTCTTCCTCTGGAGACCCCGTTGTGAAGGCTCTACTGACAGACAGCTGTGGATTTGGGGCCATCCCACGCTAAAGCAGGTGAGGCTCCAGTTAGCCTCTCCTAATGGAGTTATGCTATAAGGCTGCATGGCTAGATCTGTGGTTTTAATATAAATAATAGCATGGTCGATGAGAACTCCCCATCGTGGTGAACTGAGTTTTACTGTGGTATAATTTTCATAACCCACTGCTCCCTGCTCCACTGTACAAATACCTTGTGTTTGTTTTATGCTCTGCCGAAAGCGCTTGTGCCAGTGGTATTTAGAAAAAAAATAACTACTGTTGCTTAGTAATAATATATCAGCCCTCTGATGTCTTAGTTCAATATCAGTGTGTAAGGCACCAGCACACATGGGTTGTCAGCAGCCTCTCTTTGTGGCAGAATGATGACACTCTTGCTGTGACCTACTTGTGTAGGATCTCCTGTCTGAGCTGAGAGCAGTGTGCCAGTGTTCAGAAGCTGTGTTGCCAGTGCCCGTGCACGTACCCGTGCCCGAGCCCACTCCAGCAGGGGCAGCAGAAGCAGCAGCAATACCACCCAAAGGCCCCGCTCAGAAGCAGGCCAGCAGCCGGAAGAGGAAGAGGGCAGAGCAGGACTCTGATGGCCTGCCGGCCAAGAAAATCTTTGGGGATGGGACTCGGTCACCTACCTGCCCTGTCACATGGAAGTCAGCCTTAACTGGAATAGTCATTAAGTAAGTATTTGGCATTCACACATTTGTATGTATCTATGAAGGTATTTTTGTGCTATTTTTTAGTATACGTCTTATCCAGACCTTACAAATGGTAATTTACCCTTGATATAACGTGTAGAATTATTTTTCAGTAATACTTTGCAGAATCATTTTGAAATCTTTCTGTATCTGTTTTTCCTGTGACCTGTAGTGACCTCACCATGGAGATCGTGCGGTATCGTCTCATTGGTCCACTCTCTCACTCAGTCTTGACGGAGGCTCTGTGTCCTGCCACAGACTGTGATGTGCGTAAATCCACTTGGGTATAAACCTGAACATGCACATTTGCAGGGCAGGGCACCAGAGAAAACCACTGTTTTTCTCTTTTACAGGTAGAAGCCAAGAATAGACAGTCATGCTTCTGGTGGCCAGAGCACTCCAAACAGGAGCAAAACATGGCTCTTCACAGGGAGCAAACCGATGTCTTCCAGCTGCTCAAAGGTCCGTGCTTGTCGTTTTTTTTAGCCTGGGTCAGTTACAGGTGGCGATGGAGATGGTTTCCATACAGCACCCAGACATCTTTACCTTTTTTTATGTCTTCTCATTTTCTGAAGCTGTGAATGGGACGGTGTGTCTTAAAGCAGCACTAAAATAGCTAATATAAATAGCGTAAAGATGCTGTGAATGGATAGTGTGTCTTAAAGCAGCACTAGAATAGCAACTGCGTAAAGATGCTGTGAATGGGACGGTGTGTCTTAAAGCAGCATTAGAATAGCTAATATAAATAGCGTAAAGATGCTGTGAATGGGACGGTGTGCCTTAAAGCAGCATGTGTATTCCTCAGGTGTGTATTCCTCCACTGAGATTCCTGGGGGTTCTGTCCTGGGCCTGACTGTAGATGACCCCCGACTCACCCTGCCCCGCATGAGATGCAAAGCTGAGCCTGACCTCCAGCAGGCCATAGGTAACTTCACAGCAGAGACTCATTTCCATTCTTCTCTTTAGCATTGCATTCTTCATAGAGTCCCAAAACCAGCACAAACGAGTGGATACCCTCTATAGAAGCTATGACAGTAGTCTATGCTACAGTATACAATAACTACCATAATGGTTATAATATTCTACTAATTGAGTACTAAAAAAGCAATCTATTGAATAACTTTAAAAGTAGTTTTTGAAATTATGTAGGGGTATTTTTTTTCTGCCTGTGTTTTGGTTGTGGTGATGGTTGCGGTGATGATGGTGTTTGTGATGGTGCCGTCTCCCCTGAGGCTGGTTCTGTTGGCATGCAGTGTTTCTGGTTCTGCGCCCCTGGGGGGCCTCTGCTCGCCCATGCAGATGACCCAGGTTCGAATCCTGGCAGGACCCTCCTCCACTCATGCCCGGGCCACACGCCTCACGCACTCTCTACCACTTCCTGTCCGGGCTCTTCCTCTTCCTGTCCTCCTTCATTTACGGGATATGACAACAATAATAGACTATCCAGTGTAAGGTGAATGAGGAAGGTAAACGTATCATGCTCCAGAAGGCCAAAACAACTTTAGTCAAAATTGTCTTTGATGGATTAATTTAGCAGTAGTGTGAGTTTTACATACTTATCCCAAATGTTGTGCATTTTGTGTAATGTGATGTAGTTAAGTCCAGCCCCATTGAGAGGCTGGTGTAGGTCAAGCAGTGGGTGATGCAGGCCTCTGCCCTACGTGTGTGTGTGTGTGTGTGTGTGTGTGTGTGTTTGTGTCAGGCGTGGACGAGGAGAAGAGAAGGGCCCTCACCCTGCAGGGAGTACCAGAGCACTGCTGCCAAAGCGCCTTGTGGGACCGGAACGTGAGGGACAACGCCACCGACAACAAGATCACAGAGAAGGTAGTCTTCCTAAGCGAGGCTTCACTGAAGAAATGCTCATTTACTATGAACAGTATCAAATTGAAAGTGTTTAGGCTATGAGATGGCTAAGACAGGCAATTAGTGGCACTGCTAATCCACATGAAGCCCTAGGGAGGGACACCAGACCAGAATGATTGCAGTGAAAAGTGTGGAAAGGCAGCACCCATCTGGCAGCACCCATCTGGTCCTACATGACGTAGGCATGCAGAAGATAAGCGATCTTGTTCTAAATGCCAGCGTGGAATCAGAAGATACAAATTATTTATGGGACTGGTACTGTACTTTGGAACATTTGAGAGCCCGTTCCCGTGTGTCTGTCTGACTGTGTGTGTGTGTGTGTGTCTTTCTCTCAGGAGCTGAATCGGATGCGGAGCGAGCTCCTGGTGCCCGGCTCCTGCCTGAAGCCCACCCCTCCACAGGGCCGAGTCCCCGTGCTGCTGGTGCACCAGCCAGGCAAGCAGCTGGGCCAGGAGATGCCCTCCTGGGGGGCAGGATGGGACCTGCTGCTGCCCAAAGGCTGGGGCATGCCCTTCTGGGTGCCTCTGGTACGTACAGTACAGTTATCCCTCTGTGCTGAGCAAGCTAGTATCTTTATCGATAACTTTAATCAAGTAACTTTAATCAACGATTAAAGGCTGATTAAGGCTTATCAAGATATTTAAACTGTATCTTGATGAGCCTTGATTGTTCCAAATCGGCGTGTGCATGCACATACAGTATTTGTTCCGGTGTGATATCCTGCAGATCCAAATAAAGGCATTTGAGGGTCTTTTCATGACACCTGTTGGAGTCCACTTTCTGTGTGGTTTCTGGAAGCTTCCTGAACATTTGGAACAGCAGCTGCATTGTGCTGAAGTTTCTTAGTGAACACAGAGCCTCCAGGGGTCTTTTAAAAAAAAAGGATGTATCAGCGCACCTATTTCATCGATGGCTGAAAAACAAGCTGTAAAGACAAATATTTTTAATATTGTGAAAAGTAGAAACCTAAAATAGCTTGTGCAAATTACACTGTTTGTTCTCTGTTAAATTTAGGATCCTGTTGCTTATGAAATTACAGATCAGAGATTAGTTTACACCTATTTTTTTTGTCTTGTTTGAATGTGTGTGATTAAAGAACACATATTTGTAATATTTGTCACAAAAATGGCCTCTTGGTTGTGTGTTAGGTGTATAGAGGGGTCCGTGTCGCCGGCCTCCAGATGAGCGCGAAGCACTCCCAGCACAAGGGGGCGCCCCACTTCCCCCACGACTACCCAGACTGCATTGCGGGCGCCCGCTTCCAAGATGAGCAGCAGGCAGAGCTTATGAACAAGTTTACGAGGTAGGTGCTGCACGCTGACATACTGCCCAGGAAGTACCCACCGTTTAATCACGTGCAGCGCCATAGACTCACACCAAACGCAGTAGATCAGTGTAATAGCCTCTCGTATCATTTGATGACCACTTTTAACCTGGATCCTATTGAGTTAGTACACGTATAACAGGCTGTATGTCTGTGTAATGAGTCGGCGGCCACTGGGTTGTAATCAGATCATCCTTCTTCACTGTTCACATGTGGTAGATTGATGTAATTGACCTTTCACCCTGCCCGCAGGCGTCCGCCTGGCAAGAGGACCAATTACATCAAACACGGCTGCCTGGCGCCGTTCCGATGCCCCTGGCAACAGCTGGTGGAGGAATGGGTGGAGATCGTCAAGGAGACCGGCGAGGGCTCTGATGCCCAGACTGGCGTGGAGACAGACGGCGTTCCACCCAGGAGGTTTTCTGTGCTCAGGTAGGTGGCGTTTTACTCCAGTGTGTCTGCTGAACCAGATGCTGGCAAACTTGGGCAATGGGTTTATGTTGGCTGTTACTGCACTGCTTCAGAGACATGGGTTGTGCTTGAGGAGATCCTGTCAGGTTTTGAACAGCGCTGCATCTGAAGCTGGTGTTGAGTTTAAAGTGCTCTGCTGTTCTGCTATGCGCTCGGTTACTCCAAGTTTGATGCTCTGTCCTTTGCTGTAAGACAAACTGTTGCTTTATTGCTTATATGGATGACTATAATTCTGTAATTATAAGTAATAATTTAGTTTAACATTACTTTGAAACAATTAGGACTTCTGGTTCATTATTCACAAAAGTAATGCAGAATGCATGGATTTACAAGCATCATAAATTAATCACTTTGACAAAGTTGTTATTTTTTTTTAAACCACTTTGACAAAGCATTGTTTTTTAAAGAAAAAAAAAACTTATTTGTTTAAAAAAACATTGATTTGATAAAGCATTGTTTTTTTTTTTTTTAGCAGCATCACATCCATTTCATCCAACCCCTTCATGGTTTTCGACTGCGTGTTTTGCTTGGAGCATTGTGTTTTTTTATTTCACGCTGACGGATTTTGAGAATTCAAAGCGCTCGCTCTAATACCTCTGACAGTTGAGATTCATGGCTCTGCTGGAGATTGCTCAAGATTTCATGCCGTTCCAAATGAGAGCGCTCAGTGCCGGAGCCCCCGTGAGATATAAAAGCCTGTCTTCCCAGACAGCCTCCTTAACAGCCGTGAGAGATGATCTTCAGCTGCCAACCTCCAAATCGTTTGAAGCTACTTTGGAATGGCTTTGCCAGGAAGCCTGGCGGGAGGCCTAAAGCTGAAGTATTTGGCAACAAAAATTGTCATTTTACTCAGAGTTCAGTTCAGTGCTTTAGTGCTGCTGCGGAGGGTATTGATCCGTCCTGGCGTAACCCCGACAGATGGCTTACGGAACCACTCTGGTTCTGATGCGGCACAGGTTCACCACACCTGGGCCAGATCTGCAGCCTTAGTGAAGGTGTGCAATGTGAATAAAGTCAGGATATGAAATCCTATGAAATTTCGTCTTTAGTTACACCCACCATCAAATGAACCAGCGTCACATCTATGCAGCTATTTCAGAAGATCCTGTTCAATTTAATTCTAATTAATTCTTTAATTTAATTCTTTCTTCATTTCTATTCATTTCCACTCATTTCTATTCCATTCTTTCCTTCATTTCCACTCATTTCCATTAACTTACTTCCTCTTTTTTTTCTCTCATATTCTATCTTCTCTCCAGGAGCAGGAAGGTGATGAGGCAGCTGTCTGTCTGGTGTAAGCCCAGCTCTTCTAAAGGCCAGAGGCTCCAGCGTGCCCCTCAGCCCGCTTCACTCTGCCCCGCCACGGCCGCCTCTCTCTGGGCATCGCACGGGCACAGCCTGGTGTGGGCGCGCTTCTCGCTGCTTGCCAAGGGCCGTCCAGAACTGCATGCCATGGTGTGTGTGCCCACGGACGAGGACCTGCGGCTGCTGAGCAAGGAGCCCCGCTGCATGGGCCCCCAGGAGCCCCTGCACGTGGACCATTTCAGGAAGCGCGTGAAGAGCGCACGCAAGGGCAAGAAGAAGAAGGGAGGTAAAGCCAAAGGGGCCTCAGAGGAGCAGGTAGTCGGTTCTGATGGTGTCGCCGAGAAGCCGGACTCGACCTCTGACCCGAGCCAAAGGCCCACTGAGCAGCCAAGCTCTGTCCCAGCCCTCACTCAGAACCAAGAGGTCGTTTCCACGCCCAGCAGAACTTCAGACGGCGACACGGACGCCACCCCAGCTTCTGTGGCCCCCTCTGCTCCTGCTCCTGCTCCGGCCACAGAGGAGAGGCTGGTCCTGGGGCTGTGGCCGGAGCCCCTGCCGAGCGTCACGTCCCACTGCTCACGCGTTACCCTGGGCTGGGTGACCCAGGGCGACTTCTCCCTGGCGGCGGGCTGTGGGGAGGCGTTGGGGCTGGTGAGCCTGACGGGCCTCCTGCAAGCGCTCCTGCGGCAGCCCCCCGAGCAACGGGGCCTGCTGCTGCTCAGGAACCCCTCCTCTCTGCAGTACCGCTTCGCCAAGGTCACCATCGAGGCCTGAGCCTGCCGGCGCATGTGTCTATGCCAACACGGACCTGAGGACACACACACACACACACACACACACACACACACACACACACACACACACACACACACACACACACACACACACGTGACCAAAATCTGATCAGTCACAGGGTACTGGCTATTATCAGTAGGCGAAAGCAAAACCTGCAGACCACTAGTTTGCTACATTCTCCGGGTTGCCATTGCGCGCGCACACACACACACACACACACACGACCAGATTCTGCTCACTCATAGGGTACTGGCTATTTTCCATGGACAGCTGCAGAGGACTGACTGAAAAACTGAACGCTGATCAGCAAGACAGCACTGTGTAGTCGCCTACGTGTGAACGAGGCAGAAGAGCTTAAATCCCCGCGACTTAGACGTGAATGCGGGGGCATGGTTCAAACTTAGGTCACATTCAGTCAAAGCTTTGGTCATGTCTGCCATGTAAAAGGTGGTATATCTGCAGCCTCTATTATTAGATGCGACAGGCATGGGCAAATTTTGTGCACTCCAGCCTTTGGTTTCAGTGACGTCGTGAGGTCGTTGTTGTTGTTATTCACTTAAAGCTTGGCTTAAGGTTCAGCCCTTCAGGGTGTGGGTGCTCGTTTGAGTGAAACCTAAACAATAAACCCTTCCAGGAAAAAAATGCTTTACTGAAGTACAACACAATGCGCAGTTTATCTTGCATGACATTTGGAAAAACTGACCACCTTTCTCAAAGTAATGGCCTGACTAAGCACTAGTGCCTCTGTGTGTCTCCCCTATGCTATGCTTGGTCAGAGTCTCCTCAGAGTTTACCTGGAGATTTATTGGCATCGACGTGTGTTTGGTGTGACTTGGGTCATCCACAAAGTGACAGACTGTTTGGTCAGAGTGTGAATGAACTGGAACAGAAGCTGTCCATCGCGGGGGAAACTTTCATCACTCTGGGTGACCTCGTGGTGTGTTAAGAGTGATGGGACTAACATTAGGTTAGAAACGTGTGTGAGGTATGGCTTATGGTGCATGTATTTTCTCATGAAAACGTTCAGTGCCTAAACCTTTGGGCAGAGAACATTTTTTTTGTTTTTTTTTAGGTTTGGTTCAAATGCTCTGTGGGCACTGAGGCCTCTCTCTCTTATTTCCAAAGGGACTTACATCTGGGTCAGATGTTTTATTCATTTGGATTATAAATAATTAGGTTTTACATGGTGTTTGGTTTGACTTTGATAGATGTGTTATGTTGGCCTCAGCACCAGTCGTTTTATTTCCCGCTTCAGTAGTGGTTTTCATGTATTTGGCACCGGTTTCCTTTTGAAAATGCTAATAAAGTCTACCTCTGTCCCAACCGCCTCAGCTTGTCCGTTCATCCTGCATTGGTCAAATTCTAAGAAGAATTAAAAGAAAAATGTAATCAGATGTGTACCAAGCTAATAAACAGAGTTGGAAATAGAATAGTAATGTCGCTTTACTTTATGCTTGGGTCACCTTTAAAACGGGTCATGTGCTTTTGCCACCTTTTTAAAACGGGTCATGTGCTTTAACCATCTTCCTCGTGTGTCCTACAACACTGAAGAGTTCAAATAGGCAAACTCTTACAGTCTGATAGGTGTTATAGTTGTGGACTTGGAAGATTATATTACACATGAATATTTCCGATACACTGAATGTGTCTGTTGTAGTCTCACAGGTGTCTCCATGGTACCTTAATTTGGGGGTTTTGTCAGATTTTATCTGATTTGGATCAGCCCAAAGAAAGATGGGAGTTACTGAAGAAACAAAGCTTGAGAATGCTGGCAGTTTTGCTGTGGCCAACATTTTTTATCTTTGATACATTATATATTTGTATTAATCTGTGCTAGTTGGATACCAAAAAATGGGGAAGATACTCAAAAATAAAATCACTTGTGACCCTCTAATGACGCTGTTCTTCCCGTAATCCTCCTCTGTCCTGAGTGTCTTTAATCCCCATGTGGTCAGGAGGTGCAGCTTCTGTGTGGCCCTTTAACCGTTGTGTCATCCAGTCGTTTGATGGCTTCAATTAGGCCACGTCGCTGTTGCCATGTCATCTCGGAGACACTGCATTTGTTTGCCACAGTTTGTTTCGTTGCTATGTGATGCCGTCGTTGATGTAAATTCCATTGGCGAGGTCTGAAGGGACACACAATCCGTGTGTGTCCTGACATCGCTGGTGGTGCTCGTGGAAAACGGACTTTCCTCGCCTGCAGCCGAAGTAATTCAACGCTCTTTTAATGAGAATATGAGGAGCTGCGTGACGGACTGAAGACGTCACCAGTGTGGTTAAGGTCACGGCTTTAATGTTCTGATCTCACTGTAAATTTGACCTGTTTGAAGCGCTCCAAAAAATGACATCAAATCAACCTCAACTTCAGTAATATAAACACCTCAAAGACAAAATGTGATTATTTTTCAGTGACTGATGCACGTGAATTAGTTCTCCACTAGGTGGCACTAGTTAGCTAAACTTTTCTGAGACACCTGCAACACTTCATGGGATAATATGAAGTTGTTTAATACGTTTCAGTACAGAAGTTAAATATTGCCATGACAACAAAATAATATTATTTTTCCATGAATATTTCCCTTTTTCTTTGTATGTGGAGTTCTGAGACTCAAGTTATGGTGTTAAAGGCTAAAACCTTTTTTTCAGTCAGTGTCTTAGGGTTGAAAACCACACAGCATTTTTATTTTTCGTCAGCGTACTCTCCTAGGGTTAGTACTGACTCACTTCACTAAACCCTCCATCTCTGTCTACACACTCCACCCCATTTTCTCTCCTCCCATGTCATGATGCCCCCAGTGCACTGTCCTTGTCGCCCCCCCAGTGCACTGTCCTTGTTGCCCCCCCAGTACACTGTCTTTGTTGCCCCCCCCCAGTGTAACCCACTCTTAGGAGTCGTCTGTATGCGTTCCTCTGTTGCATATCAGCTTGGAGGCCAAGGATCCGTACGAGCTGCTCCTTGTCTCTGGCTGGACTTTCTCAGTGCACCTCTTCCCTGCAGAGAGAGAGAGAAAGGGGAGTCAGAATCACGAGACTCGCCACACACTGTAGTTGACACCAGAACACATCTGGCCCAGGTCCGGCTCTGAACTATCCTGGATTTGGCTCTGATCAGAGGTACGTTTCCCAAAAGTGTGAAAGCGCCGTTGAACAACCACCATAGTTAAATGATAAAGAGACTATTATTTTGAACACTCTCTCTCCACGGTTACCAAGGTGGTTGCTAAACGACGCCTTCAGGAAACGCAGTCCAGGCGTAGATGTCTCAAACCCATTTCAGGATCAACAGCTATCTAGAGTACCATGGACCCTCTCTGGCGCTATGGAAACAGGCATGTTGTGTGGCCTTATCTAGGTAGTGTATTGTAGTGTAGTGCAGTCGAGGTCCTACGATGCAAATGCCACAGGGAGAACTGAGATAAGGGACTACAACCTGCAATGGGCAGGGAGATGAGTATACTAATGTGAGTTAAAGGCTTTCTTACACTCTTTCTTACACATGCAGAAGTGCTTCATACAGAGTGCACGAGTACTCAAGTGCACCAAAGGCGCGTCTTACGAATAAACGGTAATTGTCTGGGCTGTGTAGTTGCCATGGTAATGACGGGTCGGTGATTAATACGATTTATAATTACACAGCTAAAGTGCCTGCAGCACGACACACAAAGAGTCAAAGAGTAACATTTGTTACAGGTGATAAAACAACTCAATTGGTAATGACAACCACCCACCTGGGATTTGGCCCATACTAATGAATACTCGGTCAGTTTTGATTTTAGGCCTCGTTCGGGCAATCAGAAAGACTCCAATGAAGGATATAACACACCTGAGAACAGAACAAACGGAAAAATAATGTTCACAAATCAACGGTACAATTAGACCCAGCATCACCAAAGTGTATTTCATTCCAGTCATACATACCCAAGAACAAACAAGCAGATGTTGACTGGAGACAAGCCAAAAAACTCCTGATAGAATAAGATACCTGTGAATATCAATGACACGCTCGCTTTAAGGTGACGTCATAGCACTGGACAGAAGTGTCAAACATTTCAGCATCATTTATCTCCTCTATTATATGCTTTTGCATACTTCCTCACTACTTATGTATGGTATAAGCTTTTGCATACTTCCACACTACTTATGTGTGTTATATGCTTTTGCATACTTCCACACTACTTATGTGTGTTATATGCTTTTGCATACTTCCACACTACTTATGTATGTTATAAGCTTTTGCATACTTCCACACTACTTATGTATGTTATAAGCTTTTGCATACTTCCACACTACTTGCTATATACTGTGGCACTGTTTCACACTTCTTACATTATATGCTTTTGCACACCTCTACTTTACTTCCATTATATGCTGTTGCACATGTCTACACTATTTCTGTTACATGCTGTAGTACGCTTCTACGCCATTTATGCTTCTAAATGCTTCCTTGAGTGAAGTGATAGCCCTCTACATGACTGGTTGCCACTGTTGTCCTAAAATCTGATTTCATGACATGATTCTGGCAACAGGAGTCACCAGGAAGAGTCTCCTGGTGTGACAAAGCCATTAGCTGAAAACATCCATGAAGAACCAAGAAAAGGTACCTGCAACTATTGCACTGGCTGTGAAGAAAACATAATTGATGGGGACGACTTCTGTAGCATCGAACATTTTCATGGCTTGATTGAGAAACCTGTGAGGGGTTAAGGGGAAAGTGGTTAAGCTCGTTTGGGCTACGGCTACACACCATATGCTTTCCCAAAAGATAACAAGAGTTACCTAGAGTGCCTAACCTTTCACCTGTTCCCTACAGATAGAGCCAAACCCACATCATTACGAAGCTGAGCTGAAGACCCAGAAAAGAGTTTTTCAGACCTTGTACTGACCCAGTAGCCTCGAATCATTAATCCTGGTGTTGTGATATCGGATTAATGTGGATCATTAATCTGGCCAGGTGTTATGATATCTGATTAATGTGGATCAGAGCGTGTCATAGGTTACAATTCCAGAAAGTGTTTTAGATGCCCTAAGTCCGCAGTGCACCTTCAGACGCTTCTAACACAGTTTTATGCTTGCCTGTAGCGAGATACGTCATCTTTACCGATAGCTCATTAATGACTTAATGACTCTTTCCAGGGAGGTGGCAGACATGCCAGGAGTTGAGTTGTCTTGCCAAAAGATGCACAGTAAATACAAGTGTGTACAAGATGCACAATTTTAGCCAAAAGATACACAGCAAATACAAGTGTGTACAAGTGCGGAGTGTAGTGTGACTCACTTGATCTGGAAAGCACAGGAGGCCACCATGACGATGAACATGACGTAGAAGATGGGGTACGTCAACTGGAGATGGTTCCCCTGAACGGACTCGGTGATCATGCCTGATACAGCTTTGACCGAGATGACTGTCACAGACGCTGTAATCATACACACGCACACACAATGACACTCATGCAGTGTGAGAGGGAGCTGAATGAACAGACATTGTTATGCCCATGACTGGTGATTTGGGCTTGTGATGATTAACTGTTATCATGTCTTTATCTAAGGAAAGCTTTTTAAAGGAATCTTAAGGCATCCTATTATAGGTCAAGTACGTAGGTTTATACTTTAAACTGCTACTCTATCCAAAGCAACAGATGTCTGAAGACATTATAAAACAATTTTCCTGATGTTCCTATTTATTATATTCATCTTGATTGTTTTATGGTTTTTGATACACAAGGAATTTATTTATCACATTATCCACCATCTACTTCTTCAGGTGTCATGGATTACTATATATAATCCACACTCTGGCATCTGTGTTTTGTGTAAATGTTGTTCCTTACCAAGCAAGGCAACGAGCAACATCACGATCACAATGTGCTTCATCTTCCTGCACTTGTAGAGATACAGCAGGATGCAGAACGCGATCACCTCCACAGACTGACAAAGAAAGACAGTGTGGGATTAACATTGCACAAACATCACGCAAAAAAAAAAAAATGGTTCACTTTTCATGTTCACTGAAATTCTTTTTACTTTAGTTTTTGCTAGAAAATGGTCCAAAATAGTCTGGAGCACAAGAGATTCTGTACAACCAATCAGCATGTTAAGGTGCTTGGTTTAGGTGTTAACAGCTCTCAAGGTGAATCATTCACTCAACATGGCGCTCTTCAAAACAATCCAATGGAACCACAATGTAATTCCTGAGAAGGTAACCCCTGGCGACTGACTCAGACAAGCTCCATGCAGGGTGTCTGTAGAAGGAATCTCTGAAATGGCCCTGGTGTTTAGAGAAGGAATAGGGTTTCCTCCTAGTACTGCTGCTGTGGGCGCTGAGAGTCTAACCAGTGCACGGTACCCAGCGTGTAGCGCGTGGTGGTCTAATTGAAACAAATTACCCTGGCAGACAAATGTGTGAGACAAATGAAACATTTGAGAGCTGGCATTATTAATGAGCCTGGCCTCCGGTCGCCTGGCGAGTTCATCAGCAATCAGAACCAGGAAATTCAACGGCGACACACAGCGGGGAGAGCTACCTCTCCGGAACATTCCTCTGAGCAGAGTCAAGGACACAAGGGCATCCAGTCATTAAATATCTCCACTCGTTTTTTGTTTTTTTAATAAAACAGGCCAGTGTTCCAGTTTAAGTGCGTTTCCATTATTTATGTGCTTTCAGTGTAGGCCCTCAGCCTTTTAATGCTACAAGATCACCAGGCTGAGGGCACACACACAATATGGTTTCGGCAGTGAACTGCCGTGCTTTATCCGCACATCCTGTAGTCACTAGAGCTGCGGATTCAGTAGGCTACGTTTCACACCTAAAGTATGATCACACTTCCCAGAGCTGGTATTAAAAGACTTTCACACGATGATTATTTCACATTCAGCACCACTTCAGCACCGCTGCTCAATTGAGCTCAGAAGTAACAATGTGAGTAACACCATGATGCAATGTGGGTAACACAGAAAGCAGGAATTAAATGAACTTGTACAAAAAAACTGGTCACACCAGATCAAATGCATTAGGGAAGAAATGTAACCCCCTAGAAGAATATGAAGAATCTGTGTTCCTGTGGCGCAAAAGTACAGCAAGATCATGTATTCTAAAATGTATGTCTATACTATATTGTCTATAAAGTCTTGACTATGTAATATACTGTATATATATATATATATATATATATATATTCTATATTGTCTATAAAGTCTGTAATGACTGTGTAAAATATCTATACTATACTGTCTATAAAGTCTGTAATGACTATGTTAAATATCTATAGTATACTGTCTATAAAGTGGCTATGGCTATGTAAAATGTTGTCTATCTATCTACACTGTGAATCACTATGGATAAAGGTATCTGCTGAATGAATAAATGTAACTTCTCAGGCAGAATTAACCTTGATCAGGGCTATTCAGGGCAGCAGTATCACAGCTCCAATCATGTGAGCAACAGGTGGCGTAGCACCCCCCACCCACCTGGAACATTATAGGAGTAAAACCTGAAAACCCCATACATTTCCACCACAGATTCAATTTGAATGTGCGTTGTACTCTCTGCAGTTATCATGATAACTCCCACAGCTGTGTGTCTGCTGGGTGAGGACAGACACCTGTTGGCACACCATCTATCTGTGGGTAAGACAGCCCAGGTTTGGCCTATAGGGAGGGACAGGTGTGGTGATTCCTGACGTCATCCAGTCATTGGTCATACTCACAATGTAGGTGAGGAACTCCCAGCTCATCAGGCTCCTCTCCACCATGTTTGCAGTGACATGAGGGGCGAAGTGGGGGGCAAAGGTCACCAGGAGGTATGTCCCTGCTATCGCAAGAGCTCCCCCTGCAGGCAACACACAAAGCATGTCATTAACCAGACACACCACTGAAGATAATGTTAATCCTTTTTATTGGACAACTAAGACAGATTCGAACACTGACAAGGAAAATACAATAATGTTAAAATCTTATTTCTCTTATCTTATGGCCTGTGGCTGCGAAAAGAGCAATAGAGATTCATTATTTATGAATGAGGTTACCCTGCTATCTTCTCAATTACTACTAACGAAACATATCTTTACCAACAATTAGTTTAGAGCAACACTGTTTACTGAGGTAATATGCAACAATGCAAAGCAGGTCAATATTATCTGAGAGGTATTGGCATTTACAAGAAAACAACATCCATCCAGTGATATTATATGAACACAGCTTTCCAGGAAGCTTAATTATAGCTTTACCATTTCAGCTGGCTTGAAACCACAATCAACACAATAACATGACTTTTAAGGTAAGACTGGATAGCAACAACATGACCTCTGTGATATGTGATCTGTGATCTGTGATCGGTATGAGTGAGTAGCCACAGCAAAAGGACTTTTCTGAAAGGAACGACTGAGTGGCAAATGTAACAAGACTTTTTGTGAAAGGTATGATCAAGTAGCAACAGCAACAAGACTTGCAGCGCACACATGGTCTTACCAAGCAGGTCGGAGGCACGGAGCGTCTCTTTGAGGAACACCACAGAGATAATGGCACTGGCTACAGGAGGGTGAAGAGAGAAGAGAGGCACCAATGAGACACTTCACTGAAACAAGGCCAAATAACACCACCGCCATCACCACAGAAAGCCGTGTAATATCTGTTACACTTGGCAGGCTGAAGTGAGAAGCAGAGCTGCTTTCCTAATGGGAAAATGGATTGCGGTTCAGGAGGTGACAGTTTCTATTTCATCCAACCACACTGCTTTTGGCATAAACCCACTCTAAGGGTGGGGGCTGGAGGGGTGGAGAGGGGGTCTGTTATGTAGCTAAATGCAGGAAATGTGAGCATTTCTCTCAGCCATATGGTAGAGGTTTTTTTTATTTGTTTAGTCAGGTTCCAAACAGTTTTTACAAATATCAAACAATCGAACAAACAATTTTTACAGAAATTATTTCAAAGATACTTTGGGTAGGAGAAGTATTCTGGGATTTTAGCACACACACCATCTCATTCATGAGGAACACTGAAAGAGTGTACAAATCTGCACAGTTGGGAACAGAAAGCTCATTTTAAAAATCAAACAAAATTACCAAGATACAATCTCGCCCCAAAAGTCCCCCCAAAACAAGAGCTACAATCTAAGCTCCATGAAAGAGCTACTAGAACTGTGGATATAAACAGTTTGTCTCCATCAAATCATTTTCATATGAAAAAAAAAAAAAAAAACTTAGTGAAATGTTACAGTGAAGGAAAAGAAAAGCAATCATATTCACAGTGAGGGGGTGATGGAGTGGATTAAAACAACCAGGGGACACGACACACTGAGAGAAAATGAGAAAATGACGGCACAAGTCCACAAACAATAGTGCTGCCTGAGCACTCTCCACACATAACAACCAAGGCAACCAAATACCAAGGCGGAAGGGTGCCACACGGCTCATCTGAGTGCCTATGAAAGACAGCAGAACCAAAACACTCTGTCAGGGTCACGACTTCATCATGGCTTCAAAACTGGAAAAGTTGGTGAAACGCTCCCTGGGGTAAAATCAAGGGGAAAGCCGAGAGAGTGCACTGTTTAACAAATCTGCATGGAACAGCCATTAACGCTGAATACGCCAGGACCTGTGATTTGCCAGTAGGACAAACTCATCATTAATTATTCAAACAGCTCGTTTGGCACAGGCACAGAACAATGATGTTCCTTGCCTTGCCCCCCCCCCCCCCCCCCCCACACCCCCTCGGAAAAAGGAGGTTCGGAGCAGGTAACCATGGTAACGCCACATGCAGCACGATGGCAGGGAGGTTGTTAATAGCGGGGGTCACTGGAGCGGCGGGAAGGTCAGCAGAGACTTAAGCCAGCGCGAACGATAACCCACCACATCCATCAGCCAAGACCACTCCATTTCACTAGCCTGTCTGTCATTCTAAGGTGTTTGTTTAAGATACATATGGACGTGTGGGGATCACACAAACCAGACCAACGACGGAGTGACAGATTGGGTCAGCTCACTCACAAACGCACAAGTTGTTTTTCTGAGAATTGTTTGCAACCATTTACATTTCAATGACTTTGGATGATCTGATATCTCTTTCATACGCCCATCAAGGCTGACGTGGGTGAGGCCCGTCAATGAGTCAGGCAACCAGTGAGGAGATAGATAAAGACACCAGTCACGTGATTTATAGAGGCCTTCTGTCAACACTCAGCTCTCTGTTCCAGGTGAAACCAGAAACAACAGCTTGGATTCTATAGTCACTGGCCAGTGTTAAGGTCATTCACTCACTCACATGACAGCAAACGCTCAGAGTCAACTCTGACTTTGCTTTCTGCACAGTGCTTTGTCTCCAGCTGACTTCAGTGTCATTCTGACCTAAGCAAGAAGTGTGGATGGAGTCTGATCTTTTTCTTCGCCTACACGGAGCTATGTCATGCCATGACGCTGCTCCAGACACAAGTCAGTCAGTCAGCACAGTGTTCAACAGCTGGTGGGCAAGTGGAAACAGAACACAAACACACACACACATACACACACACGTCTGAAATGAGGGGGAGATGTGAGTAATTGCTCCCAGCGCGTGGTTCAAATGTGTCGGCCACATGCCAATGCAGGCACAACATCGGACAGCTCCATGACAAGCATATGGTTAGGTCCTAACGCGCCCCTAACACAGCTCCATGACAAGAATATGATTAGGCCCTAACGCGCCCCCAACGCATCTCTCCCAGGTGTCAGAGGGGGTTATTCCCGGGAGGGGTAACAGAGCAGAAGATGGAAGAAAGCTGGTAGTCACGCTCAATAGTGTTGGTGGCAGGGGTAGGGTGTCATATTCTGACTGAATCCTTTTCTTGTTTTCAGCAGAAAAGGAGCAGCGGTGATGTGCTCCTGGGTCTCCTGGGGCGCTTCCCTGTCAGATGTCAACCCCTCTTCTGCTCTCTCTCGCTCAGAGCCTCCTCCGAGGCACATCACTCCCTCGTTCATTATGGGAGACGGCTTTCGTCTTTAACGGCAGCTGTAGCGGGTGCCGGAATACACATCCGTCACACGGAGTTGAAATGTGTCAGTCTCTGCAGAACCCATGAGCATTTTAACTGCTCATCTCCTGGACAGGCTAAGTATGGTAAGGGTCTGGCCCGGGGTCTGGCCTGAGTCTGGCCAGGGGTTGAGAGGATCTGGCAACTCCACATGAGATCAGGGCCAGGCTCCCTCCTTACCCCCAACAATAAGACAAGACAGCAGCCGAGAATGTGGGAGAGTGAGGGACTCGGACATTACACATGACCCTAACAGGCTAAAACCTCTTGTCTTTATCACAGCATTAATAATGAATTAGCCTTTACTTTAAATGGCTTTCTGATGACTAATTGTTTCATTCCCCAGTTCTGATGGCTTTAAAAGCACATCTGTGCTGGCTTTATCGGTGTGCTCACTGGCTCTGAATGGCAAGTCGCCAGAGGCAACAGGCACAGCTGAGGCCTAATAATAGGCATCATTAACACAGGTGACTCACTGCCACGCCACTGGCATCAGGAGGCACAGGCAGTGCGTAATACTGCTTCAATATTTAACCTGCCATTACTCTGTTTGCTCAGAACACCTGCTGTTAAGATGGGAGGGAGCTGGGCAGGGGTTCTGCTGTGCCATTGGCTGGAAGCAACCTTATCCACGATCCTAATTGGTTGACATCACACAGATGTCAGGACAGGTCAGTGATGGTGATGTGAAAGTGGGGGGGAAGGGATAGGTTTGTATAAAATCTCTGCTGTGTGATTGGCTGCTCATAAACTCAGGCAACACTGTGATTGGTCAGTACGTGTGCAGGCTGTGAGGACTGGCCAGCAGTGGTGGCGATTGAGGAATGCTGTTTACCTATCACAGAGACACAGCCCAGGGGTGCGATGAGAGAGGCCGGGGCGAAGCCGTAGGCTGCAAAGTTCCCCAGCTCCCCCAGGCCCATGAGGGAGATGCCCAGCCACCACAGCACGCTCTTATAGTAGGGCTTACTGGAGCCGCGCTGAGACAGCCGGACATGTGTGTATTTCTGTGAACACAAACAAAGAGAAACCCGTGATGAAATTGCACTGCTGCATACAGGCATCATACTTAATTATCATGCATACTAAAAACAGACTACCACTCACAGCTCATTCTATCACTGCTGATATAAAACTTTACACAATTCAAGAAAGAATGGAATACCAAGACATTGCAAACATACCTGAATATTTAAAGATATGCTGATCAGAAAGTTTCCACATATTGCGATGATGATTCCTTGGGTGTACGTCTACAAACGAGACACAGTGAATACAAGGAACAGCAGTGATTAGTCAACTGAAGACAGATGCTACAAACCTCCCCCTCTCTCTGTCAACTCCCTCATTATCCTCTATGAGAGTGCAACACTGAGCAACAGTCTACCCACTGTTGTTCATATGCTGTCAGTATGGGCATGTCCCTGAGGAGACAGCACAGAAAGATGAATGCTATCAGGTCTGACAGGAAGCTCCATTTTTGCTATGAGGTCAGGGCTTCCATTAGCTTCTGAAGAGGTTTGCAGCATTATGGGTTATTTAACACAACACTTATGCTGTGGGAAATATCTCTGTCAGGTTCACACATGCGCATACACACACACACACATATACATATACACACATATACAGTACAGATAGAGAAATGTATGAGCACACATACACTGTTGCATACAGACACAGACATAAATACATGCAGATAACTTTATGTGCATGCGCACACACACACACACACACACACGCGCGCGCGCGCGCGCGCACACGCACATGCACACACACATAAACACACATTCAGCTGACTCATTCATTTGACACATGTAATGAGCCACTGATATAGCCTTGGTAACACGGTAGCGCGAGAGACATAGCAACATTAACACCAACATTAGCACGGTTATATTACCACTGCCAGCTTAAGGCCCCGGGAAACGTGGAGGAACTATCAAGCGGTTTCGAGCCAGCCATAATTGCAACATAATTGATGAAGCATAAATGAGATAATTTGAGCAGCCAGCTGTTTCAAAGCTTCTACATGCCAGGGTACCCCCACCCCATCCCACCCCGCCCCCGACCTAAACCTCTTCCCTGCAGCAAATCCAATTTGGGGATGCGTACCGAAGACTGGGTGGGTAAATTCATACGTGAAAATGAAAAAAGCTGAGAGGGAACAGATGCGAGGAGGAATCATGAATACGGGAGCAGTGGATTTATTCATCTGGAGAACGGAAGCAGCTGCCCGGCTCATCCCTAAACCTCCCATTAAAGTAAAGTGGAGGATCAATAACAGCAGAAACTCCCACGGCACCCAGAGCAGTGGCACTTGTACTGGTACTGCACCTATTACTGCATCATATGCCACCTACCCACAACTACCTGCTCTAACCCCCTACTGCATCATATGCCACCTGTCAGTATAAAGACATGCATGCTAAAGACTGGCTACTGGTTGTGAAGAGCCAGACAGAACTCGCTCACAATAAACTGAGCAAATTTACAGAGCAAAACAATTTAATAAATTAAAATCACCTAAGAATACATACACACTGGCACACATCAGTGCCATAGTGATACATCTATGTTTTTTCCAATATTGTATCAAATACCGAGGACGTACTTATCTATGGATGTACAGAGAAATCTAATTGAGCGTCAGATACATCACAGGCTGCTTGCCCAAACAAATGTCTTTAGTATGGGTACCTGACACATGTATGAGACACAAAATACACCTGTCTGTGCAGAGCTGCCATCATTACACATGCTAACACAATGCACACGGTTTCACACAATCACAGCACAAGACCCAATTATCCAAGACTGCAGTTACCACATTATACAAGAGAGATACATTTGTGACACAGAACATTGAGTAGTGACAAACTGGTACGTTAACACATCATACACACATTCACATACACACGTATACACACACATTCTCACCATATTTATCCATTCTATCAAAAGACACAGGTATACACACACTTCCTCACCATATTGACCCATTCTATCAAAAGACACAGGTATACACACATATCCTCACCATATTCACCTATCCTCCTAAAATAAGCTGTGTCAAGTCCAATTACTTAAAGACTATATGCTGTATGTTATAGCTGCATATGAGAGATATCATTTCAAGACAACATGCATTACTATTGGCACATAAACATGATGTGATTCATACGTTTCATCATGGCCATTTAAGACCCTACCTCTAGAGGGGGCCTGCAGATGCCTTGTGTGACACATCTTCTTTATGTGAACCTTTTGGTTTCAAGGAAAGTAGCTGTCGTGCTTTCGGCAGGCGGCACAGAAGGCTTTTAAGTGTGCCAAATCATCGCTTTTATGGTGATCTCAACTCTAATGCCAAAATAAATACTGCCCTCCCAACAGGATGAATGTCACGGTTGGAGCAAAACTAACAAAAAGCCAGGCCTGATGAACTGCCATTTCAGCTATCAATTCCCAATGGAGCACTGGGAAATGTAACCCCATAACACACCATTACATTTTACATTTACATTTAGTCATTTAGCAGACGCTTTTATCCAAAGCGACTTACAAGGTATACACAATTTTTACATTTACACTGATGGCACACTGCACATCAGGAGCAATTAGGGGTTCAGTGTCTTGCTCAAGGACGCTTCGACAGGGAATCGAACTAGCAACCTTCTGATTACTAAACGACTTCTTTACCTCCTGTACCACTGTCGCCCATGCACTGTGCATCAAATCCAGTCTACTTCGCGGTTTTGATACCGTCACGGATCAATGCACAGCCTATCTTAAATCCGGCTGATGAAGTAAAGGGCATCGTGTGTCTTTCGGCAAAATCTTCTATGGACACGGAACAGATGAAATGACTCGCCCTCGCAGTAAACAATGTAATGAGCGGCTGTGAGAACACAGGATTGACAGGATTCACTGGGGTGCCATCAGCCAGGTCAATGAAACAATCCCAGAAGTCCCAGGGCCCTCAGTTTAAATTTCCCTCGGGATTAATAAAGTATCCATCTATCATCTATCTAAGAGGGAGCTGACTCTGTCATAGATACTGATACTGGAAAATAGATGGTGGACATTGGTGGTGTGACCTTACTGTGTGAGGTCAAGAGAGATAAATAGATATTTAAAGGTACACAGAGGGAGAACGAGAGAGAGAAAAGTGAGTATGCCTGTTTGCTCAGTTAGTGTGTGAGTTCATTAGGTGGGCATGTGTGCATATGAGTCTGATACTAGGTCCATCTTGTTTGTGCGTGTGTGTGTGGGTGTATGTGTGTGTGTGTGTGTAATTCAATATGTGTGGTATGACACATGTGCAGTGAAGCATACCACACGTCACCCAAGAGCACAAACTCTGCCCAAGTAGAAACTACAAAAGCCTTGGGATCATGTCTTGACTCCTGCCAGCTTCCCTCTTGCTGGGACTGGAGCTAAAAAAAAAAGAATGGCTTTCTATCTTTCTTCTAACTGTCTTTCTGAGTTTTGCCACAACTTAGCAGCCAGACCTCTGACAGGTTTCTGTTGTTAACAGTGGGCAGGGCCAGCTTTCCGGTTCCAGGAAGAGGATGTAAGAAAACAGGATTGCAGACTGGGAGTGTCCACTCACCACTGGCCCATTTGGCAAACATTACACCGCTAGATAAGCATTCACTGGAGCAACTGGTCAGACAGACAAGTATGAGATTATAACGAGCATATTATAAATATATTTAAAACATTTTAATGAGCAGATGCTTTTATCCAATGCAGCTGGGAATCATACTCAGGATGTTAGTGGTGTTAGCATCTTGCTGCTCGACCAGTTGAACTACATATTTGATTTAGTTCTCAGTCAAGGTTTATCTTGAGGTATCTTTTTGCTAATTCAAACAAGCCAAAACAGTGGCAGGCATTCAAATGATGTCCTAATACAGATCTCACAGAAATGGTTTACTACTAAGCTCATACTGAACCAGCATTGGGATAAAATGGTGCCTTCTCTCCAGATTCAAAGCTGACACAGGTATAATAACGCCCATCACTCATTGCTTGTAGTTCTCACATCTGTATTAAATGGTAATCACATACAAATGCATCCCTATACACATGTGGGCTGATCCTACAACACATGGTGTCAGTGCAAATGGATTCTTCTGGTTCAAAATAAGCCACAATTGGATGACATCCTAAACAAAATATATCCGCCATATGCTGGTTTTAGATGATAAAAGGGTCTCTGTTAGTCCAAACAAACAGCAATGGATGTTACATAATACTGGTGGGCTCCATTTTCACAACATTGACAGTGCTGTCTTGAAATGCCATTATATCTGTTGGCATCCTTTTTTCCATCCAAAAGCACTGATTAGCAAGTGGGGGGCAGGGTAATTACATTATCGAAAAACCCGCATTACAATTGCCACAGCTCTTCTCATCGACATTTTGAAAAGACATACTGGAACATTTGCTGTGTCCTCTGCTAGCCAGGGTGCTGACATGCTGTGAAAATGCAGCAGCCCACATAATGTGTGAATCTGACACACGGATACCTCCATGCTGAGGAGTATCTTCAGCTGTGGCTCCCAGGAAGCATCTGTAAAGACTCTCTCTGTGTGTGTTTTGTGTGTGTGTTCAGTACACACACACACACACACACCCCCCACTCAGAGCAAGCTGGATCTGAGCACTCGACTATCTTCTGCAATAAAAACAAAAGCAGGAGAGGATAAAAACAAATAAAAAGGAAATGCAGGTGAAAATGAAGACATTTCGATTGGTTCTGAACTGAGTGGTTTTGCTGGCTGTTGAGCGTTTGCTGTTCCTGGTCCTTACTGCTCTGAAGGATGACAGGAACAAATGAGGTGCAATCAGATGATAGTCAAACAGGGCATTACTCCCCCCTCTCTTTTTCTCTTTCTCTTTCTCTCTTTCTGCCTTTGGTATACCGGGCAGGCCTTCAGTGACCTTGACACCTCCGTAGGGGTTTCTTTCAAAGGCCACTGGATTTTTACATTGGTATCTGCATGGAACAAAATTACATAGAAAAACAGAGGGGAAGAAATGCATGTCCCAGCATACCTTTCCCATCCCAAAGATGTTTGTTCAACATTCATAGATAATGTCATTGTCATTGTAAAGGTCAAAACAGAATGAAAGAAATGAGTGAAAGTTAACTTAACTTAACTTAACGACCAATAAGAAATATGCAAATACTGCCATGAAAGCCCCCCCCCTACACACTATGACTTCACCTACGCTGTTCTGGATGAGTCACACTCACTCCCTGCCTTGCTGCCTGGCTCCCAGCTTACGTTACATACATACGGCACGGCGGAGGTCCACGCGGTAACAGAGAGAGAGAGAGAGCGACGTGAGAGATGCCAGTGTGCCACGGCGCTAAGGCAGAGGCAGTGGGGCCGCTCTTCGCCAGCGTCGAGGGAAGACGCAGCGTAGGGTGCCACGCATACAGGCTGGCCCTTTGTGCCGGGGGGACAAAGGCCATCTGTGCCCTGGGGTGGGGCGATTTGCGCCCAGGGGCGCCCGAGTCCTGACGAAAGCGAGAGTGAGAAGCTGTTTGAGAAGGACAGTGATGCCATTCTTCCTCCTGCCCAGCCCTCCGACCCCTACAGTGGGAGGCCTACGGGTCAGTTCTCTTGTGTTATTGTTTGTACATGAGAAACAAAATGTATCTGAAGAAAATGTGCAGACACAAAGATGAAGATAAGCCTGTGTGTGTGTGTGTGTGTGTGTGTGTGTGTGTGTGTGTGTGTGTGTGTGTGTGTGAGAGAGAGAGAGACAGAGAGAGAGAGTGAGTGAGTAAGTGAGAGAGAGAGAGAGAGAGAGAGAGAGAGAGAGAGAGAGAAGATAGACCGTGAGAGTATTTGTATGTGTCTTTTATTGTGTGTGTGTGTGTGGAGGGGGGGGGGGGGGGGTTGTCAGTTTGTCTTCAAGAAGGGAGCCTACACAAAACACAACTCATCACATCTCAAGATGTTCCCACATCAATAACACTAACAATAACCCAAGAATGAAATGAAATGCTGGTGTTTTTGTTTTGTTTTCTAATCCAAGCAGACCAAACACCACTCAACCTGCGCAGCTGCCGTGGGGACTCATCTGCGGGCTCCAGAGTGAGAAATGGAAATGCAACATGTGGGCAGAATACACAAGAACCACAGTGCATGTTTGGGTGCATTGTCTGCAGCGGCACGTGACATAGCTGGAGAGGAGAAGAGCTCCATAAGGCCTTTAGGTGTGAGCAAACATGACCTCTTCCTCATTCAAAACACTCCACAACGCTTCCTGAATTACAGCTTCACAGGGATATCTGTAGCTGTAGTATATGCATCACGTTCAAAGCCACTTTCATCCACTGCCTCTTACTGAGCCAGAGACACTTCAATCAGAGCTACCAATGAATCTACAGTGAACAAACAGACGTTCACAGCAGCAGCAAAAAAGATTTAGGCACTTGACTCTCTGTGTAATGTTACTCGGCTTCCGTTCCTCCAGTCTGATGTGATGCTCTGGGATAAAAGATAACTGCTGAAATGCAGTGGGAGTGCTTGCTTTGAAAAGTAGAACATTGTTTCCCAGCCAGATAGGCGCTGTGGATGGATAGTCTTGCAGGACGAATAGATACAAATACATGATAAATGTGCAAGGCTTGAAACTGAACTGAATGTACCTTCTCAGTTGAACAATTTGGTGTTTGTTTTGTTCTGACTGGCGTCAGTCAGTGTAGTTTAAACCGACAGCTGATAATATGGAAGTCTTGTGGTTTACATGAGGAGTAATAATGAGGTTTTATCACCTTAACACTTTCATATTGATATAGTTCTGAAGGATATTGGCTGTTATAGTTAACACTGTCATTATTGATTTTTATTAGTATTATTCACAGAAAGTAGACTAATAATAAAAGGAAAGTGAACTCATTGTCAAATACAAATTATTTATCTTTTAGGATAAAATGATGCAAACTCTCAGATTTGTACATATTAATGCAAACATTCATTCCACAATTGGCACTCATCTTGTTCACAATACCATTTCCAATATTTAGTTTTCTTTACCATGTAGGCATTCTCGCGTATTCCCCGTAGCTCCTCCGGTTGTGAGATGTTGTCGGACGTGTTCTGCGCAAACAACCTATCTGTCGAATTCGCCATCTTTCCCTGGCACTTAAGTGGCACTTTCTCTTCACTCGGCGAAAAGAGTTTGTCCAAGTCTACAACACATGTTTCTGGGTAAGTTTGAGGCCAACTTTAACTTCCAGACATCTTCAGTTGACCAAGGGAGCTGTGTCCCCAGAGGCACACTTCCACGAGTGTGGCCAGTTCCCGCGGTCAAGGCTAATGGGCGTGTACAGGTTAGTCACTGCCCGGATGCGAGCGCAGTGTGGCAGTGAGTCTGATGAGTCCTGATGAGAAAACTGACCACCTTTAGAAATCAGCTTGCACGCATGGAGGAAAGGGGTGGCTTCAGCTGGATTCGTCAGCTCATCTAAATTGAAACCTGCCCAGTGTGTGCCTTTAAGCTTCATAATAATTTGTGTTGTTTCTTGCCAGGAAGTCGAATAAGTCTGTATTAGATCGTAAGTTAGTAGCCTACAGTAGCCACCCTGGTTAACCGCCCTGTTGATCTTGTCCAACCAGTTTGAACAAAGAATCACCATAAGCACACTCGGACGTGATAGCATGGTGCCTATACTTAACAGAAGAAGGAAGAAGGTTTTGCATGCTTAAGCTGCCATGCCAAGTTATTTAGCGTGGCTGCCTACTTATCACCATGCCAGCTGCGCGTCAAGGAGTGAGAACACCTCGATCTTAGTGACCCCGGTGACATGATAACATGCGTTTATTAAGGTGCGAGGGCGATAGCCAACATATCCTTGAGTAGCCAACAATAGGTTGTTGATAAACTGGGGCCAGCTATGCATATGGAGTAGCCTATAAAGGGGCCCACGCAGTAAAACAAGAAATAGTAGGCCTATCTGACTATATAAATAAACCATGTACATAAAACAGGCTACACTCTCCTACATCATGAATTATTACATTACCTGATGTGGATATAACTTTAAAGTCTGACGGGGCACGTCAGTTAGTGGTCAGAGAACGGCATGGTAAATCAGCCCTATCAAAGCTGAAGCAGTTGGAAAACTGCGAAAATAATCCTTAAGTGTTTTCGTTATGATTTAACACATTCTTCTCGATTTTTTGTCTATGTTGTAATGACCAGAAGAAGTTTTTACGTCATAGAACTTACAGCTTTTCATTTAACGTCGACATCGAAACAAACGTTTGGAATGGCCTAGGAATTGCTCAACAGGACTGCATAGTAATAATGCAATGAAACATTGTGAACTCTGCTGGTCAATTTGTTGGTCTTCTACTAGCCAACACATCGTCCACTCCACCAACTTCAATGTCATTTAGAGTCTCCATCTAGTGGACGGTACCTGTAGCTTACACTGCGTCGCTTTAAGCTTCTTAGGTCAGTGAGACACATGGCTGCACCCTGTAGTGTTTCATGCTCATACGCACATTGGCTAGGACGATGCATTGCCATGTCTTCATGTTTCATTGTGCTGTGTCGACGCTTAGCCAACGTTTAATACCGCAATTATTCCCATGCTCAAACCCAAGTCTATTGTCCATTAGAGAAGCGGGCAGGCAGCTGCGTTAGCGGAACGAGCAAAAGCTTTTGATCTAATTCACGTGCTTCACAGACCGCATGTGTAGGCTACGGTGCACCTGCTCTTTATTCGAAGGTGATTAAGCTGTGCTTGTTTCGTTGCGCGGCTTGGTCTTTCTTAGGCAAATAGATGGTTGAGTGACTGCGCTGGTCAGTTCAGGTAAATCAATTACCCGCACAGATGTTCTGTCGCTTCCTTTCAAATGTAAAATCCAGCTCATTCTGAGGCGCACGGTGGATAACGGAGAGTTATGGTCCGTCGCCGGAACAGACACACACACACAAACACACACAGTGGTGTACTGGCCATCGGGCATAGGCTACAGCGACGAATCTAGCACCTGTGCCGGTGGACTATCAAAACAACATTTAAATGTAAATGTCTACTAGCCCTATCTGCCTCATTACTGGTCCTCGGTGCTAGCAACCAAGCCAAGGGCCGCAATTCTTTCCCAGTGCACCCCTGCACAGACAGACAGACACACACACACACACACACACTCTCTCTCTCTCTCTCTCTCTCTCTCTCTCTCATACATACACGTGGCGTGCGCACACACGCACACCGTTGGAAATGTAGACCATTTGTATTCATATCATAGTATAGGTACTCATCAATGACGTGTTCTGTGTGGTTAATGAAAAGGGAAATTCGGCATTTTTTATTTAATTAGTATGCCTGCATCTTAAACAAAACAAAAAAGGCGAATGACTTTTGGTCAATCAATAGTCTACTTCTAGACTTAAATGCAGACATCAGCATCAAACTGACAAGATGGCAATTTATGGCACCGGTGCGCAGAGGTATAAGAGCAGCTTCATTTCTCAGACGTGTGTGTATCATGGCTTAGCCTTAACAGTTTTCTTTTACGGCCTGAATAAATCAGTTTCCATCTCATTTGACTGATTTACTCCACAGGTCCTGAGGTCTTGGCATGCATTCAGAGCAGAACATATGGCTGGCTTTATTGACAGCATCAATCATCACGCTAGCCTGATCACATAGGCCTAACGGTTAAAAAAATCTCCCAAACAGCGGGGGTCATATGTGGATGATCATCATAACCAATGGCGACGAACTCATTCTTGACCTTCATCAAGTAATCTCGTAGCTTTTCTTGGAAATAGACAGAGTGTGGAACGTGAGAGGAAGGAGGGAACGAGAGAGAGGCTCTGCGAGAGTAGATATGTGTATATAGTCCAGAGTCTGACTCCTACGCGCCCTGCTGAGGAAATGAACGTGCCCTGCAGGCGTGATAAAATATGAAGATTGCTGTCTCACTATATACCAAACATGGACAGAAAAAGTAATATTAACATAACTCCACAGCAGGATGATAGGGGCAGGAAATATTACCGGTCTGTCAAGAAGTCAAGAACTTTAACAGGGCCATTCGGTGAAAGGCGGGTCTATTGCATTAGCCATATGCTGAAACAGAAATGGATCTGGAATGGAAGGAATCGTTACAAATTGAAACTCGTACATCAGTCTTACTTAGGCTTATATTGCCATTTTGCATTTAGCCGGTGAATAAAATCAAGGCATACCGCCAAACACATGCAAAGCACTGAAGCATTCGCTGCTGTCAATTCTAGCATGGATATTAGTGAGCTATGACATCACGTCGTTGTATCGACATAAGTGTTTCACTTGGTATTAACAGGGGAAAAAAGACAAGACGTGTTTTTTTCCGCTGGCAATATCCCAACAAAACCTTTTGGCATTTATAGCCGCATTTCAACGTGTCAACACACGCAAAGAATCCCTCAGAAGATGGGAGTCTGATGCGCGTTTGAAACACATTGGCAACGCCTGCCAAGAGCGAGCAGCATGTAAAGTGACCCAGATTTAAAACCTCCGAAGACTCGTAAACTACAGTAGACAGCCACGCACTCATCGGCCTGTCTGTGTCCTATGAAGCTTCAGAGAAAGTCCTGGAAGCCTACAGCATCATGCACACTTCTACAGAAGACACGCTAGAATTGCACGGGCTGTGTTCCCCACATGGAGCTATTTGGCTCAGGAGGGGCCAGGCACACAGAATGACTACCATGATTTGAACATAGTGATGTCAGCCGAGTAAAAAGACGTAATTAATTTCTGTTCAAAGCCTGCTTCTGAATGTGAAGAATCTTCACCCTCTGATTTTATTTTAAAATCACACTCTAAGATATTTATAGTAGCTACATTCAAACAGGGGAGCACAGACAAACTCAGAAGGTTGGCCCAGAACAGCTAAATTCTACAGCCTTCTATTTTAGTGAAATGGTATGGGCAAGCAACCTCATTAGACGCTAGTGAGTAGATAGCATCGTCTTTAAGGTATAATTTCCCTCCTGCAGTGATGTGGAAATAAGAGATTATTTCACTCTTGAGCGTTTTAGTGAATAGAGAAATCACCCCGTCGAGTAAACTAATATCGTGTTAATTTATTAAACCACTATCTATAGTAACAGGAAATGGCGTATCTCAGTATTTTGTCTGAAAGACATCCGTTATATCTACCAGACTATCGCGAATGTTGAATAGGAATTGTATTTCTTTCTGCGCGGGTGTGTGTGTCTGTCTATGCGCGAGCGCGCTCTCCTTCAGAGGTATTCGTGACTCCGGAGCTGTCCCTTTCAGTACCACGGAGGTGTTAAAACCATTCTGGGGGGAAGCGGTCAGCCTACGTGTTGCTGCGCAGCAACAGACAGCGCATGGTATGCGAGGGAGTCCCTCCACCGAGGACAGCCGAGGAGAACGTGACACTGTAAAATGCCTTTCAATAACTGTGAGGTTACATTATGCCAATCACGAGGGAATGGGCTCAATGAACCGCTCTTAACATCTGACGAAAACAACGCGGTGGATGCCGGGCGGGAACCCCGTCTTTCAGGAGACAATGCATGCCAGACATTGAAGCACCTCACTTACTACAAACTGGAGGCACTGTGAGACATTTCTGTAGCCTCAACTTGTCTGTAGGATTTTCAGCATTATCGTCCATGGAGTTTCGAGTGCAATTTGGCAGAAAACAAGGAAACCTTGAAACTGACATTGCTTCCTGTAAGTAGGCTACTGTTTTCTCCTACTGATGTATATTTGACCTCCTCTACTTTGCCAGTATTTGACTTAACATATCGACTACAGGTGTTATATGAAAGGCGATAATGGTTTAATCTGATTCGTGGTCGATTTGGTTAACTTTGAACGACATAAATGAGCAAACAAATATTATAGAGACGTGTTTTTAACTTTGTTGATAAACATATTCAGTGTATTTTCGATGGTTAATATCGGCATTTGCTAAAAGCTGAAATTAGATTATGTTTGTGATCTCAGGGACAACGTCGAAACTCATATGTTTACCTGTCCTGTAAAATATGTATTTTGTGCGTGCTTTGTAGGACCTGTTACCTACGCCACAAGTGACCGCATCACCCTCCAGACATGACTGGCCAGAGTCTCGAGGACCTGAGCGGGGCAAACATTGAGGAAAATGTCATACGTATTAACGTTGGAGGGTTCAAAAAACGTCTCCTGTCCAATATGCTGTCACGGTTCCCAGAGACGCGACTGGCACGTTTGCTTCGATGCCAGTCAAAAGATGCAATTCTGGAATTGTGCGATGACTATGATGACGCCGATAAAGAGTTTTACTTCGACAGAAACCCGGCGCTTTTCCCATATGTTTTGAATTTCTACAACACTGGGCGGTTACATGTTATGGCAGAACTCTGTATTTTTTCATTCAGTCAAGAAATAGAATACTGGGGCATCAACGAGTTCTTCATTGACTCCTGTTGCAGCAACGCATATCACTGCCGTATAATGGAACCAAACCGTAACGAATGGGATGACAAGAGCGAAGAGGGGAGCACTGCATCCTCCTTTGACGAGATTTTAGAATTCTACAATGATGCCACTAAGTTTGACAAGCAGCCATTAGGGAGTGTTAGGCGGAGACTCTGGCTGATGCTAGACAACCCTGGGTACTCCATTCCCAGTCGAATCATCAGCGTGTTTTCCATACTTGTAGTGTTGGGATCCATTGTCACCATGTGTATGAACAGTATGGCTGAGTTTGTTTTACTTGATAGTGACGGGCAGCCTCTGGAAGATCCTCGCTTTGAGATTGTGGAGCTCTTTGGAATTGGGTGGTTCACGTTTGAGCTTCTCGCCAGGATTGCCGTGGCTCCAGATCTTATACAGTTCTTTAAGCACCCGCTGAATCTGATTGATCTCGTGTCCATTTTGCCTTTTTACCTCACGCTTGTCATCAACCTGGTGGCTGAGAGCAGCCCGGCTCTGGCCAACCTGGGACGCGTGGCTCAGGTGCTGAGGCTGATGAGGATTTTCCGCATTCTGAAGCTCGCGCGCCATTCCACCGGGCTGCGCTCTCTGGGTGCCACTCTTAAGAACAGTTACAAAGAGGTTGGTCTCCTGCTGTTGTACCTCGCAGTGGGGGTGTCTTTTTTCTCGGTGATGGCTTACACCGTTGAGAAGGAGGACAATGATGACCTCACCACCATTCCCGCGTGCTGGTGGTGGGCGACGGTGAGCATGACGACCGTGGGATATGGTGACGTCGTGCCTGTCTCCGTAGCCGGCAAGCTCACCGCATCGGCCTGCATCCTTGCAGGCATTCTGGTCGTCGTGCTTCCGATCACGCTCATATTCAACAAATTCTCTCTTTTCTACAAGAGACAGAAACAACTGGAGGTTGCAATGAGGAGCTGCGACTTTGACGAGGACATTAAAGAAGTTCCCTCTGTCAACCTGAGAAATTATTACGCACACAAGGTGAAATCCCTGATGGCAAGCCTGTCAAACATGAGCCGGAGCTCACCGAGTGAGCACAGTCTTACGGAGTCACTCCACTGACTTATACCCTAGGCTTTGCATAGGAGAAGTTGTTCGAAGGAACTGAAACTGCTTAAACGCTACACGCATACTGACACAACACTGCATGAAAACCTATAACTTCCATCGGCTACGCGAAAAAAATCGGTGACCATCACGAAAGTTACACTGATGTGCTTTAAACTATACAACCAGTGTTTTCCGTGTCTGTAAAATCAAGTGCGTCTCGATGTGTTTCCTGATTAGAAGTCTTTTCAAAGAAACCTGTAGCATGGAAGGCGAGAATCCTGTGAGGGTGGTATTAGGGGAAAAACATAGTGGCCTGAGCTGTCCTATAAATGTGCTTTAAATCTCGTGACTCGTCTTATATGACACTTTAACACATATCCTACCCAGACGTCCAAACAGTTTAAATGTGAAATAGTTGTTACCGACTTGTAGTAGACTTAATTAGATACTGTTTAGGCAAGATATTATGTCAATAAAGGTACACATTTGTATGTACTCCTTTTTGTAGACCTGTTCTGTTTCTTTGTGAAACTCTTATGTATCTGAATAACTTTGCCTATTTTTGTGTCAATATAGATCTGCTAAATTCTATTTGAATAACTGATGAGTCAAAATAACAATGTTCATTTTTAGAAAACCTTGAACTCTTGTCTATTGGACTGTTATGTATGTGACATTCACAAGTCGTCCATTTGTCCAGTGATTGTGGTTGGACATTATTGAAGGTGAGTATGCAAAGAGGATTATGCCTGTGGTGACTACTTCACTAATTGCTTGTCATGTCACACTGCAGCATCACTGCTACTGGCTTGCCTGAATAAATGGTCTTTGGCATAGAAACCAAACCCCTTACTGTTACTATTAAAGTTTTTTATTCCATCTCTGAGACATTGAGATATCATAGTGTGAACGGTTTCCCCCCGAAGGCTTTAAAACAATGAACAGATCCTTGAAATCATCATTGCTGTGTAACCCTGCTGTTTTTGAGAGTAAAACTGGACAGTGAATGTCAATCATTAACAATGCAGCTCCTCCTGCTAGACATGTGATGTGTGTATGATCTATTAGCCTTTAGATATCTGCTCTTATGAGGAGATTATACAACTAGCTCACAGTCTTCGCATTGCCTCTGTAATGCTTAGGAAATGTCACACAGATAGAAGCAGACTGAATCCAGACCCTGCTCCTGATCTCCAGATTTGTCTCGTCTGGGACATATCAGCTTTTTCTTTAAACTGCAGGGACACCCCTCAAAAGTAGTCACACACATTTCTTGGACTTTATAGGATTGAAAACAATTTATTATTCTAGTTTGACTCCTAATGGTTCGCTAATATTTGGACTATGTGATTTTTATTGACTGAAGTACGTAGCCTACATGGTGTGTATGTGAGACATTTTCCCTCGTCAGGTCAGTTTTTGATTGGCCCCAGTATTAGAGAGGTGGATTCCTGCTGTCAGGGGCTTAAGCCCTTACGGTCTAACTAAAAGGTTACACAGATAGCAGCAGACTGGATCCAGATCCTGATCTTGTCTGGGACAAATCAACATGCACACTATGCAAGTGACACAGGCCAACTGTCTGCGAAATCCGCACACAGCACACTCCAGCATGTGCAGAGTTCAGGGAATGAGAGTATAAGACTGGCACCCAGTACAACCACATTTGTTGTCCCTTAGGGTTGCTACAAAACCTTGTTCAGTTTGTTATAGATATGTCTTCAAAAGGTTGTGTGGTCTGAATTGAACCATTTTCAACATGGGATTTATTATAGTTTTCTATCTGCAGTAGAATTAACTGTATTTGGAGCCGTTTTGTCAAATTGTGTTTGAACAATTTTAAGTCCACTTGAAATGACATTTTATGAATGGATGGTCCAAGTCCATGCAAACAGCACAGCAAATGCAGAACAACCATAAGAAACTAATACTGTACATTTAAAGTGACATTAATTATGACCTCATAGAAGGTTTTCACTAAGTTCTCCTGAGGAACCCTGAAATCATCAGCATTTATATCAATGCTTGCTTGCACCAATGCAGATATGATTTAATCTTATAATCCTTAGGAGACCAATTAAGAACACTATTTCTCTATTTTTCTGTTTGCTTCCAAACCCCATCAAAAGGCAGGCTACCTCCTTGGGGGAACTGTGATATTACCTTTTATTAGTTCATTTCCAGGCAACTAGAGAGTAGTTCATAACAAATAAAAGTCTTTCATAATAAACATGTCCACAGCATTTGCATAAGGCAGTGAAGCAGAAGTGGGTACATGAATACATCTGAATACATCTAAACACAAAGCCCACATCAAATGCTTCCCTGCAAACCAGCGCTGCGTCTACAGAATTGTTAAACCATGTGATTATTTGTTTGGTAATTTGTGGACATTTTCTTAAGTAGTTGCGTTCTGTGTGAATACTAATGGCCATGAATTAAGATCTACATTTTATTCTAAATTAAATAAAACATGGAATATTTACGTTTTGACCCACAACTTAACAGGTCATCACCAAGGTGCTCATGATTACATGATTTAAATAAAACAATCAAACAACAATATTTTGGGAGTAACATTCCTCTCCTTCTCTCCATTCCTTATCCTTGTTGGATAAAAGTGTCTGTTGTTAAATGAATTAATGCAAATGTAAAGTAAGACCACTTTCTTTCACATTATTCCAGCACCTCTGAAGAGTAAAAGTATTCACCAAGCTCTAACCAGAAAAACATTCACTTCTTCTAATATGCAATCTTGCCTTTCCCTGTCAATGCTTGTAACTTAAGCATAGAGAGGCACAGACACATCAAACCTCAGCACTTTGCACACGTTAACGGTTGGTGACGTGTAATTTATCGCCTCAGAATATTCATGCATGTCTCCTGCCTGAGACTCTTTGAGGGGTGAAAGGGCTTGGGCGTCAACACATGATCTGAGCAGCAAGCCACAACAAACACTCTTGGGTGTATGCATACACTTGGTACATCAGGGAATAACTTAAGAGTTCCTCTGATGTGAACGGCACAGTGCTGCTATAACAAGGCATGCAGAACTTGTCAATGTGCCCCTATTGTCCTCCTTGTCTTCTTCTACACACTGTAGCATTAGTTTGTTTGACTCTGTTTGAGTGCACAACAGCAGAAGCTGTGAAGAGGTGGGAACATCCCTCCATTAAAAGAACCTCCTGTACAGTGTAGCCTGAGTCTCCATAGACCACATGTGCTTTGGGCTGGTGAACACAACTATAGAGAAGAGATAAAGGAGGCCAGGCTCAGTAGTGCTGATAGGTCTGCTTACCGTGAAACAGGGAAGGCCTTTCTTTCTCCAGGCACAGAAGCCTGCAGTTGGTCCGGTGGTACACGAAGGGCTTGTTTCGCGCATCAGAAGTTTTGCTGCCGGCTCTTCTTAGCGTCCACGGTGTCCAGGACGGGTTGGTGTTTGGTGGTGTAGCACAGCCTCAGTTCTCCGATCTGGCACTCCATCAGGGGGTCCAGGGCCTTCAGGCACAAATGCGGCTCATTGTAGCTCATGTTTTTCATCTGAAATCAGACACAGACACACACACAAACACACACACACACACACAGTCAAAGACATGTTCAGACAGATTTTCATGTCAGAACCCCATTTGAAATGTCAAGGACATGGCAAAAATTGCACGCCCTGAAATGTATTTAAATTAATTTTCCAGCATCCACATCACTTGCCTCAACAGCACATGGGCTGTATTGTTGCTAAAACATCGGCAGCCACATGCAGCTTCAGCCTACATCACATGGCTTGTCAGAGCAATGTGGGCTAATATAAGACTATGGTTGCTATCTACCTACAGACATGAGGCTGGCACACACGGATGGGGAATTGTGGCTTATGCTGTGCACACAGCACTACTGTGTGGTCTGATTGTCAGAGGTGGGTAGAGTAAGCAAAAGCTGTTCTCAAGTACAAGTATTGCTACTTTATGATAATAATGACTCAAGTAGAAGTAAAAGTATCCATCAAAATAATGAGTATTAGTAAAAATGGGTCTCATCAAATGACTCAGGTAGTGAGTAACTTCATATGATGATGTTTATTACACCTGTCAAGCACATGTATTACATTCAAATGTGGGGTTATGCCCAAAATAAAACAAAATGCTTGTCTACTAAACACAACTTAACATAGCCATCTGCACACTCAAGTACTAAATCACATTCCACCGAATATAAAAAGAATAAGTTGCAGGCTGGCCTATAAAACCTAATCTTGTAGGCCTATCATCGATATATAGCCTCACCAAAGTGACATAAGCGACTCATCAGACCAATGAAGAATGAGCGAACTAACATCATGTTATCTAGTTATAGTAACTAATATCAAGGGAAATCCAGTATTCTATACGTTATACATTTATATGTACCACAATACCAAAGGCCCTACCGTGAAAGTGTGGCAATAACATCATTCTAATGCCATCAGTAAGTTACTTTAAATAAATAGCAAACTATGGTTAACTTTAACAGTAACTTAACGTTAGCCTCACTCTACTAGCTAGCTCTCAACATAATGTTGTATTCAGAGGTGGACATACCGGCGTTAAGCCAAGGTAAGAAACTGTCCCAAACTACTAAGAGCCCCATAAAACCCCTAATTTGTTTACTCTTCGCTAATTAATTATGTCCATATGGTGTCTGAATGTATAATTCATAAGAGTATCAGCCCCCCATTGGACTATCCCATGATCTTCCTGAACATCTGTGAAAATGATTCAGGAAGACAGCAGCCAACAGCTCAGCGTTGTGTACAGACTGTTGATAAATGAAGCGAAGCAACCCCAGCGGTCCTGAACAAAGGAGGAAGCGGGAGGAAAGCAGAACATTGCTAGCAAAACTGCCAAAGGTAACAAGGTAACTTGCATCAGTACCCCTTAATATATGTGTAGTTGCATCAGTACCCCTTAATATATGTGTAGTTGCATCAGTACCCCTCAATATATGTGTAGTTGCATCAGTACCCCTCAATATATGTGTAGTTGCGCCCCTGTACACGTGTTGAGGAGGACTCCACTCTTGACCTCGCCTTAGGCCCCCAAATGACTAAATATCTGGTCATATTAGGCTACCAAATATAGTGTGCAGCTTTATTTGTAAAAGGTATTTCCCATATATCTGGAAAGTGCTACGATTTGCACATCCCCATGCAGCCCATGTTTACACCAATTTCCACTCAACCAATGTTTTGTTAGTGATTTCCACTTTCCTAGCCCAACTCACGACCCCTCAGATTTATTTGCTGTCCCTGTATATAAAGCTGTAGTAGTAGTAAAGTGGTTCAAACTAGCTCCACCTCCAGCAGCTACAACAGTAATATGCTGCTCACACACTGATTCTTCAGTATTAATAATTTAATGATGTTATATGTAATAATATATCAGTCAGAGGGACCAAAGCAGTAATTTACTTTAATACTTTAACTACATTGTGCTGCTAATACTTTAGTATTTTTACATTGCTGTATTCGTAGTGAAGTGGAGGATCTGAATAGTACATGTACTGGAGTAAACGTAACACGCTACTACCCACCGCTGCTGATTGTGCCCAAATTGTAGTATGTTATTACGATTCTATTTTAGATTTCATATGCATTTACAAGTATGCTTATTTTCAAGTGTGTCTCTCTGTGTGTGTGTGAATCTGTGTATCAATGTGTCACCCACACGTAATAATAACAATATTGAACGATATGATCATGGCCAAGCCATCATGGCTGTGTAGGTCTATGACATTAGGCTTAACAGTAGAGTCTGTCATTGTCACTGTCATTCTGACATGGCCTGAACCTTCCATAGCATTTTTTATCCGGCAACATCACTCATCACAGTCACTGCACACTGTAAACCTGAACAAGTTCAGAGTACTTAAAACTTTTGATGTAACCGATTACATAATAAAATTTGAGCACATATATTATTATTTTTAAGTAAACTTAACTTAAAAATGATACATCGGCTATACTGATTTATTTTGTTATCGTTTTCATAATTTTTAAGTTCTCTGAACTTATATTCAAATATTTTTATACTTAAATCTTTTAACCTCTATGTACTAAATTATTTTCACTCAACAACACAAAATAAAATTAAGTTTTAAGCCTTAAAAATCAAGTTCAGTGCACTTAATAGTTCAACTCAGAGTTCAACTTAATTATTCTGAGTAAATAATACTTTTTTTTAACTCCGCTTGAGTAGGTAATACTTAAATAGCTAACTTTTTTTAATTGAGCACTACTTATTTTCAATTATTGACCACATATACTGATTTTCTGGTTGTGTTTACAAACTGACTTTAAACTGAAAGTTACTCTACAAGAAACATTCAAATCTATGTAAGATTTCTATTAAAAAGAGTGAGATGAGAAAAACTTAAGAGGTATCACATCATTTATATTTCTTGTAAAACAACTGACAAAATAAAAGATTACATTAAAGCTTTAAAGAACAGTGTTACAAAGTTAACAAGTCAACAACAAATCGTTTATTTCAACAAATAATTTTTTAAGGTGAGTAAGGACGGTTTCAGAGGTTTTGTTGTCTTCCAGACACATAAAAAGGTTCTGTATGAGAAGGTGTGCGTGAGTTTTTTGGGATATTCTAAATTGAAAGCATATGTCAGGCCAAACAACAACATAAATGCCTCAGAAATCCTCTGCACCCAATTCAAAGATGTTCTCGCAGCTGAAGGGGTCGGGGCCCGATGTAAGGAGAGCAACAGGAGCATCATCAAAATCTGGCTCCTACTCCTCCTGCAAAACACCATCAATACAATTACCAGGAGAGTTTCAATGGAAACACTTACAAAAAAACTGGCAATTAATAATACATAGTATCAACTAATATTAAAGTTTCAGTGACAAACAAAATGTGATCACCTAGACATACCTGAAGGTCATAAGCCTCAAGGATCACCCGTAGCACCTCTGCTGTCGTGCCAGTCCGTGATGCCTGTACACAAAAAATATCTCCTTTGGTTGACTCGTCTTCTTATATGTCTACATCAAATCGGTTTGTTGTTTATATGCAACACGAATGCTGTCAGGGCAAAAAGAATATTGTAGGTCTTAACTGAAGTTCTCGACCATTATTGTTAGCTTGCTGCTAACACTTTTATCCATCAGATCCATTAAAACACATAGAAGCTAGCTAGCTGCTAAAAAGTTACATATAACCTTAGCATGCTGATATGAATTATATGGTGTTTCTGTAGAACATGAGTTGTTTTCAACATAAACAATTGATTGTTGTTTACTTTGCACATGAACATATTTGGGGGGAAATAACCCACTAACTAGCTCTTTAGCTCTTTAGCTTCCTAGCCGCCAGCGCCAACAGTCGTGCAACTGAACTTGCTACTTGACAGCCAAAACGTGATTACTCAATAATAATTACAAAGAGGGAAATTAGCCACTTCTTATCGCAATTTCACTTGCTCCCGCAATTTTGTCGCAACAAACACCTAAAAAACACTGTTTACTTACCAGATAAGGACGCTTAGCAGCGACAGGATTACTAAAATATCTGCTTTGGTGGGGTGACCAGACGTCCTCTTTTACCCGGACATGCGTCCGGCAGTGATTGCAAAATCGTCCGGGATTTTGCCTCGTCGGATATTTGTGTTTCTCTGGGTCCTTCACAAACTAGTTTTTACGCCCTTACAAGTTTAGGAAAGGGTATCTCCCTTACGTTCCACCTTCTAGCACAAGCTCTGACTGTAGCGAGAACTGTCATTGGTCGACCGGCCTCTCAGTCTTGCCAGATTCACGATAATTATCCTCCAAAGACGATCATTTTGAGCATTTAATACGATACTTCACCATTTCCAAATCTGGCAACACTGAGCACCGTGCCGCTTCCACTAGTTGCATTGTTTACAACAGCACATGACATCTGCATGTGGAAAAGGTGTCAAAATTCCGTCGCGGGGTCATCTGTATGCTACACACTACCACGCCCCTCCCCGCGACGAAGTGTCCTCTTTTTCACAAACTCAAATATGGTCACCCTACAAAGTTGGTCGACTCCTCTTCTACAGGAGGAACATGCTTATAGAAGTCTAACTGATACTATACAATTATTAAGTCTGCTGTCTCTGTCTCTCATCACAAGATCTCTGATTCTGTTCTGAACTAGTCCTGCAACGACGTTGATGACGTCAGACGTCACGTTTGAATGAAACTAAAAAAAATATGAGTTATCAGGCAATGTTTACTCAAACAAATACATTCCAATACAATTAAAACGTCTTCACTTGCTCAGAAAACTAATACATTTAAAGTTGGGTCAACTAAATACCAGGTTTTAAGTAATGAATACATCATTTTAATAAGTTAGTAGAACTGTTTGGGTTTACAGTGCAGGTATAACATGTTAATTTACCAAGACCCCATTTCTGCACAGAGAATATCTGTTATTAACTACCTCTCTTGCCAATGTATGTGGTAAGAGAATAGACTGTGTACTTGAAGTCTACCTCAGTTTCAAGTCACAATCAGCACTTCAGCAGTGCTCCTTAGGCTCGCCTGGATCCCTCCACTGAATAAATATCTGAAAGCCAAAGCTGTTATCGGTGCGGGCATACAGCTCGACAGCCGTATCCCAGCAGCCCTTGCAACAGGACAGAAAGGTCACACACATTTGTGGAAGGAGAGTTTAGATGTAATCATTATCCAGATGAAAAATGAGCTAGTTCTCCCATGCACCTCTTTTTTGGCAACTAACACTGCGTGCAGAAAATGATTGAGGCAAAATAGTGGGACAGAACAAGTTGGAGGACAAATTAGCCACGTTTAGTGCAAAGGGCACTGTGGTGTAGATAGGGAGGGATGACATATTTAATACCACAAAATAAGGAAGATCCAAATGATTAGATTACTTTTTGAGTTTGTGTCAGAAATGAAAGTTGAGTAAACAACAAAAGTGACTGAGATCTTTTATGTGTCCTCATTCGCATCCGTGGCCAATTGGCGTTGGCGGTTTTTCTGTTACTTGGAGGGAGCTTGCTGTTATTACACCATCTGCTAACAGCATCCTGTCGAGATAATGTGAGATGAACGTGTCTCACTCCAGCCATTTTTTTTCCCTTCGCCGCGCCTGCTAACACCCACTGAATGTGATCCCGTATAATCCATACATACCGACGAGTGGGGTGAGAAGACTCGCGTTTCATTAATCCACCAAGACGGATACTCTGTGTAGGACCAATTAACACCTACACATCATATGTTAAGATGCTTCTCTCCTTCACACTGGGTTTTGTAATGCAGAGACATCTATATGTATACTTTTGCATTTTAAATAGGCTCCTTTTCACACTTCATTTGCCAGAAATAAAACACTTGACCTGGAAAATTTGCAACTGAAACGTGGAAATTGTCTTTGCACTTCCTTTTGTACTAATTAGCCTTTACTGTACGTTTCATGTGCTCCATGTGTATCTCCCCAGAGGTTTAAGACAACTATGTTCAGATCGTGTGAATAAAAGAAGGATCAGGGTATGGCTGCACTCATCTGAACAGCACAAATGTTTCAGTAACTAGTTCTTTTGCTGTTTGTGAACAAAAGATTAATGATTAAGAGCATTTAATGTCAGACAGAAATGTCACTGCAGGCAATTAGGGCACATAAGGAGTGCCAAGACTAAGCTCAAAGAAGGGTTTCTACAGTTACCAGTTGTTCACTAATTATTGAGACAACAATGTTAATGAACCAGCCAACGGTCCTGATCTTACATGCATAAAACAGGCATTACATTTTTTTTTTAAATGCATTATTCGCATGGTTATATTGCATATCATGTTAGTGAGGTGGTTTTAATGTTTAAATGTACTCAGGTTTTCTGCCTTCAAATGAATGATTTAACTGCTTCATAACATAATTTGCTAAAAGGTGTTGGAAAGTCCACTTTGCTGCTCTCCAGGCTTAAAACTCTCTACTTTCCTACTGACAGCAGAGGGGTTGGACATAAGAGTCTCCAGGCACACACTCACATAGATAATTAGCTGCCAGTGGTAATAAAAGCTAACAGAAAAACGTGAATTCAATAAAATTTCCATAAGCTTTGCAACAAACCTCCACCTAACTTAAACGAGAAAGCCTCAATATTTGACATAGAATACGTCTGCATCAAAGAGATTGCAAATCTATGCTTTGATAGCTGCAGAAATATCTTGGCAGCTCAACTGGTAGAGCACACTCTACCATAAATGTCAATGGTTGGAATCCTATAGGCAAAAGGTGAAATGTATGTTATTTGTACTATAAGCCTTGCTGGATAAAAGTGTCTGTTGTTAAATTAATTAGTGCAAAGGCAAAGACCGCTTTCTTTCACATTATTCCAGCACCTCTGAAGAATAATAGTATGCACCAAACTCTAACCAGAAAAGCGTTCACTTCTTCTTATATGCAATCCTGCCTACAAAACAAGGCATGCTGAACTCCTCAATGTGCCCTCAATTTCCCCTTGTCTCCTTTTACACATTGTAGCATTAGTCTGATTGACTCTGTTTGAGTTTGAGTGCACAACAGCAGAAGCCGAGAAGAGGTGGAAACATCCCTCCATTAAAAGAACCTTCTGTACAGTGTAGCCTGAGTCTGAAGCTTCAACACATGATCTGAGCATCAAAGCCATAACAAACTCCACATTCATACAGTATGTTCATATACAGTGGGGAAAATAAGTATTTTAACCCCTGCCGATTTCGTAAGTTTGGCCACTTGCAAAGAAATGTGTGATCTATAATTGTAATGGTAGGTGTATTTTAACAATGAGAAATAGAATATCAACAAACAAATCCAGAAAACTGTATTTTATAACATTTATGACTTTATTTGTATTTGATGTAGAAAATAAGTATTTAAACCCCCAAGCAAACAGCAAGAATTCTGGCTCCCAATGACCAGTTATGTGCCCAAGAAGCACACAGATTAGTCCTCATTAGGCCTAACAAGGTACACCTGATCTCAACTGGTGACGAGTTTAAAAAAAACCTGTCCAAAGAATCATACTTCACACCTTCAACCTCACCACCATGGGCAAGACCAAAGAGTTGACCAAGGACGTCAGAGATAAGATTGTAGACCTGCACAAGGCTGGAATGGGTTACAAAACCATCGGCAAGCAGCTTGGTGAGAAGCAGACAACTATTGGTGCGATTATTCGTAAATGGAAGCAACACCAAACAACTGTAAATCGCTCTAGGTCTGGGGCTCCATGCAAGATATCCCCTCGTGCGGTATCGGTGATCATCCGAAAGGTGCAGAATAACCCCAGAACTACACAGGGGGACCTTGTGAATGATCTCAAGGCAGCTGGGACCACAGGCACCAAGAAAACCAACTACACACACTACGCCGTAATGGTTTGAAATACTGCAGCACTCACAAGGTCCCCCTGCTCAAGGAAGCACATGTACAGGGCCGTCTGAAGTTTGCCAATGAACACTTGAATGATTCTAAGGAGGATTGGGAGACAGGATGTGGTCAGATGAGACCAAAATCAAGCTCTTTGGCATCAACTCGACTTGCCGTGTTTGGAGGGGGAAAAATGCTGAATATGACCCCAAGAACACCATCCCCACCGTCAAGCATGGAGGTGGAAACATTATGCTTTGGGGCTGTTTCTCTGCCAAGGGTACAGGACGACTCCACTGCATCGAGGGGACTATGGATGGGGCCATGTAACGTGGAATATTGGGCTTGAACCTCATTCCCTCATTCCCTCCCATTGAAAACGCAACCTTAAGGATTTGGAGAGGATCTGCAAAGAGGAGTGGACCAAAATCCCTCCTGAGATGTGTTTAAACCTGGTGACCAACTACTTGAAAAGTCTGACGTCTGTGCTTGCCAACAAGGGTTATTCCACCAAGTACTAAGTCATGTTTTGCTAGGGGTTCAAATACTTATTTTCTGCTTCAAATGCAAATGGATTTTTTTGTTCATATTCTGTTTCTCACTATTAAAATACACCTACTATTACAATTATAGATCACACATTTCTTTGCAAGTGACGAAACTTGCGAAATCGGCAGGGGTTCAAATACTTATTTTCCCCACTGTAAAATATAACACACTGGAAATGGAAAAGGTGTATACTGATGTGAGAATTAGGATTGAAGGAAGCCAAAGTCGAGAGTGATGCTGAAGGAGTTTAGTGTCCCATGCTGCACACTGGGCGAGACCAATATCAGACTCCAATCACACTAATGTCCTAATGCACTTTACATATCATCGGTTTGAAATGGCCACAAGATTTTATTGATTGCTCAAAAACAAATCTGAGCAAACACACATAATTAAATGAAAGCAACATTATCCCACCTCTTCATCGATACGTTTATTTACCTTTTATCTGCTGGAGCCACAGAGATAGCGTGGCTGAGCAGGGTAAGGGGTAGGAGCAGGAGTAGAAGTAACAATATCTGTCTTCAATCTCTCCGATTAAGAGCCTGCACTCCTCTCTCTCTCTCTTTCTCCCTCTCTCTTTCTCTTTATCTATATATACGTTAATGCCTTTTTTTTAGGTTGTATAGCCTTTTTTCACACTGGTAGGGGGACTGCCAATAGAAACTAGCCTTTTGGCTATAATTGGGTGCATTTACATTTTATTGTTCATGAATGTACACTGTCTCTCTTGATCAAATAAATAAATTGGTTGATTGATGATTGATCTGGTGACACTGTAACCTCAGTCAGGCCCACAGAAGACCTGGAGAACACTGTGCCCTTTACTCCACTCTCCAGACCAGCTTCTGTCACTCAATTATCGGCACGGGGGAGCCCTGATGCGTGACTCTGGTGAACACGCGGGCGCGGTCCCTGCAATGCCTCATGGGATGAATGAAGACTGATGGGTTGTCGGTGCTCACGCGCAGTGACTTGGTGTGCACTGAATAAATAAGGCGTTTGAATGACGGAAAGGACTTTGCTACTGCGCACTGTGGAAATGGGAAAGTCATCTATGTCTTTCAGAGATTCACATTTCTGGAATCTGTGACAAGATTCATACTCAGAGCACAGCAAGATTCAAGGGAATTCCTGTCAATGTTCTAGGACACACTTTATCTTTATTTTGGTTGATATTTCCATTTGCTTAGTGTTGAGGAATCTCTCTTTGTTATGAATAAGCAGAGGTTTGGTGTCCATAGTGTGTATTATGTGGTAGCTGTCAACCTATGGCGATATGTGCTTCTATAATTTCATATTACCTTGACTCTAGACTCGCGCAGATCGAATGTTGCGTGGTTCATATGAACTCAGCACCTTTTGTTATGTTTGAATGAACAGTGTGAAAGGGAAAGCCATTATCTGGAAGGCATTCCAACAGGTCAGCAGGCTACTTCAACACTGCCTGACTCTACTGATACAAAAAGCAGAGAGCAGAGAGCTTTAGCTTTGCTACTTTACTGTGGCTTCAAAGTAGCTGAAAATAAAAAACAAAGGATGTGGAAGGGAAATACTACTTGAATGAGGTTTCCCTGACGAAGACCTGAAGGGTGAAAATGTTGCATGTTTATTGTTCTTGGAACATAAGCTATAACTAGACATAAGTGAATGTGACATTGAAAGAGCTGGCCGGTTACCTGATAGCTATACACGCATAGCCTACAACCACCTACTAGCACAAGGAATGGAACATCTTCTGTATGAACAGAATTGGTTCTTTTTTTTCCCGGTTTACCTTTAACTGTGTCCAACTCCCAACATGGGATGAATGTGCACACCTTAACTAGCTTGTCTAAATAGACCAGGTGCACCACTGGTCTCCTGTCCTCCGATGTCCCTCACTGTTGCCCTGCCCAGCAGAGGACGTCCCTCTAATCTGGGCTGAGCCCTGTGTGCGTGACTACCTGAACTCACAGCAGCTTTGCAGAGGATTCCTTGGCTGCCAAACTGGACCGATTTCTCCACCTGACACACAGGACAGGAGAGATGCGATATTTAATCTGCAGGGAAAGTCACTGCTCAATACCTTTTGACACTGTCAATGACAGACACAATAAAAATCAATGCATCCTCTGCGCCAGACTACAATGTTGTTGTTTTTTTCTCTCCACACAGACTATTTGTTTTCTCCCTTCCTTCTACGTTGATACTATATTAGTCTGGAGAACACATCATAAACAAGCACTGGGGATGGACAGAGTGTCGGGAGAGACAGATGGTGAGAGTTCCAGACAGACAGAGGCAGATGAAGAATCGGCCTTGAGTGATGGAGGCAAAAACAGAAAGATATACGCAGTCTTGGGCTGAGGGTCAGGTAAACCTTTGGCACATCTTGGTGAGCTGTCCACACTGGCACCTGGCTGGCACTAGAAACCAGCCGGCCGACAGAGGTATATGCTCTTCCCGAAGCATCTTAACCAGGGAGCGTTTTAGACTGTTTTAGACTGTCACCATGGCAACCAGCGGTGTTTATGATTATCCGATCGTGTCCTCCAAACATAATGGATAAAGACAGAAACATGCTATTCTGATGAAGGCCCCTATATGTGTTTGTGTGTATCACTGAGTATGACATTTTTATAATGATCATCCGACTGTGTCCTCCAAACATAATGGAGAAAGACAGAAACATGCTATTCTGATGAAGTGTGTGTTTGTGTCTCACCGAGTATGACATTTTGAAAATAGAGGAAAGAAGGAAGCCCTAGAGCAAGACCACTTACAATTCTCACCATGCTGATGACATACACAGATCATTATAACACCAATCTAAATGGGCCTAAATGTGAGAGGTACCATTTCACACATACAGACACAAAACATATTACTGCTCGCCAGCAAATAAATCCCTTTAAAATGTAAAAAAAAAATCACCTACAAAACCCAAATGGAAATAAATATGAACCACATTGCTACTGATCATTGTCGTTGGTCAGTAATTATTCATTGGCAGTCTGAGTTGAAAGCTGATGACTGTGATATTAATGCTGAGAAGAAGAAAACAGTGCCTCCATGCATAATGGTTGAAAACAGTGCCTCCATGCATGATGGTTGAAAACAGTGCGCTATATTTCTTTACTGTGACTGTTTCATTTTACTCCCAACATTGTGATGAGTAGTTCGGAATTGATTGACTGACAGCAAAATAATATTTTTTTTCTCTGAAGGAGAGAATAATTTAACAACTTTTTCCATCCATCAAAAGAAAAGGTCATGTTCTTACTTCTACCTATCAATACCTACCACATAAATATAAACTCAATAGTAAATTCAACCACTGAACGATAATCCGCTGCCGCAAATGGCTGATGAGTTACATCTGCTACTGTAGGCTACTCTCGCTGGTCTGACGACACAAAACACACGTCACAAAGACACACTGCTCATCTCAGGTACTCCCTTGATAGACATTCCGCATCTGTCTTCCCCGGAAAGCAGTTCTATCCAACACCACCATCTCTGCAGCACTATGCAGACGGAAACTGAAATAATCTGATGTGATCTGTTCTCTGGGCTATCTATCCTTAGTACCGATTATGTCCACACCTGAGGGGCATCTGACACTGCAATCATACTTTACTGCACTTAAAGCTGTTCAACACTTCTGCTGATGGTTTGCTTTCATTTGCCATCTCACACATTAGGAGGCCATGAGTGTTTTGACATCCTGTTAGCGGTGCCCTTAAATTACCCCCCCGTGGGAGCAGTGCCAACTAAATGGAATGTTTAACGGCTGCCCCGCGCCCCGTTGCCGGGCTCCACGCACTCTTCCAATAAGCCCTGAAGCGTAATCCCAAACAGGCATACGAGGTAAAAAAAACATACACTGACAACAAGGCGTTTCCTCACAGAGACGGCTGGAATCACTTTTTCTTTTTTTATCCATCCTGTGTTGTGCAAACTCAGAGATCTGAAAAGCAGGTGCCAGCCCGCAGATAAGGTCATCTGGGGAGAGGGTAGGGAGACAAGAGGGAGACAAGACTGAGGCTTTTAGTGGGAGTCACTGGGGACCAGGCAAGCGGGGAGATCCGTGAGGATTTTTTTTCTGTAATCACACAGACGTGAGTCACAGCACACCCTCTCTCGGGGAATGCGGGGGAGAGTCTTTGGAGGAATGCTTCCAATTTTCACATCCTGCAGGAGTGCTGATGGCACACGGTTGGGAAGGTTTGCCAGGGGACATTAAAGGGCATGAGAGATAAAAACCTGTGTGTGTGTGTGTGTGTGTGTGTGTGTGTGTGTGTGTGTGTGTGTGTGTGTGTGTGTGTGTGTGTGTGTGTGTGTGTGTGTGTGTGTGTGTGTGTGTGTGTGTGTGTGTGTGTGTGAAGCAGATGTCGGTTTACCTGGACATGGCTTAAATCAAAATTTTCAGGGCACAAAAATCTGCTGAAGCAAAAGCGTGCACTGCTTGCCAGGACACAACACAGTTCTGCGCAAGCTTTCCCTCCCTCTCTCTCTGTCTCTTGCTCTCCAAAGAACAGAACCAATCACATAAAAACCTTCAGAATGTGTTTTGTTTTTTCACCATTTGAGCACCGTTGTGGTTTTTATTTTTTAAAGGAAGGCATTTGCCAGGCCGCTGGATGATAATTGCCTTTCCAAGCCACCAGCTGTCTGTGTTCTCCACAGGGTGCCGGCCTCTTCCATGGGGATTCGTCTTCACGCAACAGTAATTACTCAAGTTAGACAAAAGACTACCTCCTCACACCTACGCTAGGTGTGGAAGCCTAGTCGGTGTCAGGGAGGTGTGTGTGTGCGTGTGTTTGTGTGTGTGTGTATGTGTGTATGTGTGTGTGTGTGTGTGTGTATGTGTGGACAGCAGGGCTAGAGATAATGTTTACTGTCTATAGAGATGGCAACTTTCTTTAGACATCACGACACAGCTCGGACACCCCACAGCACTCAAATGAAGCTATTAGTGAGCTTTCAAAGAGATAGCAGTAGATATCAGAGAGACAGAGAGACAGACACAGACACACACATACAGACTGAGAGCGAGAGAGAGACAGACAGACACACATACAGACAGAGAGAGAGAGAGAGAGAGATACACACACAGAGACAGAGCGAGAGAGAAACTTGTTGTGCAATATCTCACCTTTTGCCAGGGACAACCTCTACAACAAATCCCTGAAGGTAATTTCATTTGCTGAGAGAAAATGGAAAACGGAAACTTCACACAATGTTCCGGTTTGTTTCATTGCTTGTTTATCTTTCCCATTGGCACATTTGAGTCTATATACACCTCCTACAGCAAACTAGAAGGGCACTCAGAGAGGGCAAACCCCCCGTCAAGGCCCTATATCGTGAAAGAAAATCACTTTATCCACTCCAAAACGTTCCTCCTTGGCCCATGGAACGCCCCTCCACCAAGTTTCATGAAAATATGCCTGGTAGTTTTTGCGTAATCCTGCTGACAAACAAACCAACAAACAGTAACGAAAACATCACCTCCTTGGCGGAGGTAACTACCATGCTGTAGTAATACTCTACTGTGTCATGGTCATGCTCATAAATCTCTTTTGAATTGAGAAAGAGAGGGGGAGAGAGAGAAAGAGAGGGAGAGCGATAGAAAGAGAGAAAGGAAGAGAGAGGGGAATGAAGTAAAGACGACAACGGAAAAGACTGCTTGTGGAATTCTTGTAATGCCTCACATGGAAGGCCAACATTTAACAAAATCAATAGCCTCACACAAAGGGAGGTAGAAGGTGAGAGAGTGAGAGAAAGCAAGAGAAATCATACAAGAAAAACAAAGAAGATAAAGAGGACACCATGGATGCCTGTGTGGTAAGCTTACATGAAATTACACTCCGGATGTTGAATAAGCAAACACCAAACATCCGACTTAACAGGAAGTAATCTGATCGTTCCCTTGGGGCTCATCCAGTTTGCATTAAGATCAGCTTGCAGAGACAGACACAAACATAAACACAAACACACACACACGCGCACCACCACTACCACCACCAATGTGAAGGAAGAGAGAGAGCATATGTACCTCATGAAGACAGCATCACCCAGCTGACAAACAACACAATAGATACTAGGCTCGTTTATCTCTCCAAGAGGGAAAGGTGAACGATATTGATGATTCAGAATTACATGCTGTGGTACCGCTAGCATATTGGATTTCTAAGTACCACTGACATACAATGTTGGTACACCCATACCCTTGCCTTGTCATATGTTTTGGTGTGTGCATATGTATGTTAGTCGGTATGTGTGTGTGTTTGTGCATTTGAGCTGTGCAATTGAGTGTCTCTGTTTGTGTGCATGTGCATGTGCACTGTGTCTGTTTGCATGCACAAGTTCAGCCTCCGGATGAGGAAGCTGTTAGAACTCTTCTTTTATACAGAAACTCTGCAATAATCACGTTAAGAAGACCCCTCATTATGCCGCCTTCTCGCACTTATACTGAACCAAACAGAGGCGGCATAATGATGCCCCAGTGGGTACTTTTACATAGCAATCTGGAAGCACTGCGGAACCAGAGGCGTGACTTAACACAGCATCACCTATAATGTCACATTCTAAACCACTCGGAGCTCAGATATTTCAAATTCTGAAAACTGCACTAGAACGCCACTTGAAGACATAGCTCCAACTTAGAAAACTCTGAGAAAGAATATCCGCGGCTTCAGTGAGGCACGTCATTTAATCAGTTTGACACCATTATCAATATGGCAACAAACCTAACCTTGACCTAGACTATATCATAGGTGAAAAACCTTTTCAAATGTGAAAGAAGATAGTAAAACGCCCCTGTGATTCTTGTGACACACAAACACGCACAGGAGTACACCTGCCCTTTGGGGTCCACAGAGAAAGAGATGTACACAGACAGGGAATGGCTGACAAAATGTGAGAGAGAAAGAGTGAGAAAGAATGTCAGTCAGCCAAAGGGAGGGAGAGAGAGAAAGGAAAAGATGGGAAAAGAGAGATACCAGAGAGAAAGGAAGACAGGAACGAAAGAAAGAAAGACTGAAAGAAACAAATATTGATGCTACCTATCCGTCATCTGTCCAGACCGCTGGGCAGTATTTGTCATTGTGATGGCATGGCATTGAAACTGGAGGGAGTTTCAGGGCAGATGCTTGCACTGATATTACCCAATAAAGCCGTCCTGCAGCTCTGGGCAAACAAGTCCAGGTGTCTACGAGCTGCTCCAGACAGCTCTCATTTATCTTGTTTTCATTTTACTGTTGGTCATCCCCTTGTTTGTCTCTCTCCTTCGGCGAGTCAGAAGTCTCTATTCACCTCCGCTCCCAGCACCTTCAGGGAGCCTCGGGGCACGTTCTATTACTGTCGGAGGCAGAGCAAAGCAATTAAAGATGCGAGAGACTCAAACTCAGGTCTATTACATTTTAGCGAGCCTGAATTCCGTGGTCTTCCCACTCGAAATTTACATTTCCTCTTCCTCTGTCGGCATAAAAGTGGAGGCAGTTGAGATGCATGCAGATCGCAGTTATTCATTTGCAGGTGATAAGTAGGCATTTGTGTTGTACTGCACTGCATTTTTACCCTTTGTCCCGCATTCTGCATACTGAGATAATTTCTCGCATTGTCATTGGTCCTTTAGATTTTGTCAGCAATAATAATGCATGGATACGTTTTTTAACCTGCCCTGCACATGAGCTGCTTCTGCTGTTCCTGCATAGTGCTATTAAACAAAGTGGAAACTACGTCAAAAGCAGCAACCTGGCTCATACAAATGCCACATAGCCAAGCTTTTCTAAAAGCCTGGCTTGTATTCAATGGCTGAAAGAGGCTGTGATGTACGGCTGTTTACGAGCCAAAATGCAGAATACAAATGCTTCTTATTCAGTTAGACATTATATTAAAGTTTAACTTTGTGTGTTGTCGTGTTGGGTAACATGTCCCACACAAACTTACTACTCATCCCACATTTGGGCCATTTGCATCTGGTCACACTAGCAATAAAGCGAGATGCATCTCATCAGCAGCAGATAGGCAATTTCTCGCCCCCACCCCACCTCCACCCCCACCCCCAACTGCCACCTCCACTCTGCATTTATGCTTCTGCAGCCAGAAATAACATCCTCAGGCAAATATCCTCACTATAACAATACCAAGTAAACCCCTCTGCAAACATGGAGAGTTCTAGGCAGGAGCCGAGTTGCCATCTGTCTGTGGGATATGCTGGGTAATTATTTGACTACCTACATTGACTTTTGTGTTAATATTTGTAAGCAGCGTGATGCTAGACGATATAATGGAATTTGGTTACAGCCTACAAATTAGATGCAGGGTGTGTGTGTGTGTGTGTGTATGTGTGTGTGTGTGTGTGTGTGTGTGTTTTTGTGAGGGAGAGAGAATGAGAGGGAATCTAACAGAATACCACTTAACTCTCTGCCACAACAATGCTAGAGGCAAAACAAAATAATCTATCTAAAATCTATGTCTTACCGTACCATGCGCAAAAGCAGATGGTTGCAGGAAAACATGTCTGTGATTGTGTGGAAAGTTTTGTGTTTATGTGTGATTAATTTCTCCCACGTCTGTGCACCTATGAGGCTGCAGACAAGGCCTCTGTTGGACTGATAGGCTCCTAAAGGAGGAGCTGATCACTGTCGAGTCCATGGAGACCTCCCTGATTGATTCGGAGATGTGCGCTGCCATTCTACTGACGGGGAAATCGACTAGTTGTTTTGACACAAAGAGATTTAATGGTCATTATAGTCCTAATGGGTCTTTTCAAATATCACAGAGAGTGGACCTTTCCCTCTGTCGACTCATCGGGTTCCCCACGGTGTTGGGTAAACTCACAGCTTGGGCAGTAATTAGGAGTCATTTTAAACATCAATACTATGTTGTATGTGACCAAATTGTGTACCTCTTGCTGGTATTTCAGGGCACATACTGTATAATACTGTAACATAATATTATTATATAAGAGTAATACTGTTCAAACCAGCATATATATCTGATGTTACACACAACTAAGATTACAAATCTGTACCCTACCAATTAATGCATCATAACAGCTTCAGGCAGTTGTACTTAACAAGAACTAAGAGCAAGGTGGTGCTATTGATTAGGCCTTACATAAGGCAGCAGTTAATGTTAAGAACACCACTACAGATCAATTACAGGTCATACTTGGTGTTTGTTATTGTATCGGTGAACGGTTTGTTCAAATTTATGACATTATTTATTCTCTATTACCAAAAGTTTATTTTCAATGTTGTCAGCTGTTGTGTTAATGTTAGTTCCGGCAAGCGTTGTCATCTCATTTCTCATCGTGATGCCTTATCATCTTCGCAAAGGCACACAGCCTGCCATCATCGCTTCCTGTCAGCGAGACTGCTTGTCTTTAGACACTGTGATTCAAGAGAGCTATAGGAGAAGCAAAACCCACCATCCATGAAGTTTGGGAGGAAAACAAGGACTGCAGGACTGACAGCTAATGGGAGAGAAAACAAAGGAATAAGGCACAGACGAGCGCATGAATCAGAGCCAACTGTCACCGGGGGGATGTTGGAGGGCGAGGCAGATGCACTCGAGAGCAGCGGTGATTTACGGTGAGTCACCAGGAGGGAGCCAATCTGAGTAGCAGAGTTTCAATGGAAGGCCCCCTCAGAGTGGACGGTAAATAAGGTCAGAAGGAGAGCGTACAGAAGAGGAGCTGTAAACAAAGGCAATGAGGACCTGTCAGCTCCGATTCAGTCTGCAGCGGGAGGAGATGACCAGCCGAGACGACAGGAGAGGAGGACAAAGGGCTGGGGCCAAACGCATCCCTATATGACCTTCACACAATGACCACGACCGGACTCCATAGTGGACTCCCTCACTGGACCTTAGTACAGACTGTACAGAGCTACTAGTTTCTAACGTGGCAAGCATTCAGTGTGTGCTTTTCCATCTTTGTGAAAGCACATGATTCTGCTCTCGGCCTTCGGCCTTCGGCCTCTGGCTCAGGGAACATTGCTGAAGCCTACACGTGTCCTTGCTCTCTGTGCAACCATACGCATAAAAAAGCATATTTTACAGAGCACATCACATACAAAGACAGATAGATAGATGGATACTCCCAAGGGTAATTAAGGGACAGGCAGACAGACACATAGTTAAGGAGATATATACTGTAGATAGATAGACAGGCACAGGTAGATAAATATTTCAGTAAATAACATTCACTGATTTCATGTTTTCTAAGTTTCCAAGTTAAGATTTTGTCCTTTATTCAGATAGGACAGTGAAGAAGGACAGGAAAGGAGTGGGTGAGAAAGATTGGGAGTAGGAAAAGACTGCGGGTCGGATTTAAGCTCTAGTCCCCATGGATGCTTGGACCCGTCCATGGTTGGGATGTTGCCGCTTGCACCACAGCTCCCCACTCATTCATTCGATTTTTTAATTATCAAAATTTTTTAACAAATTCATTTTTGTATGATCAACTAGCAACAGGAATATCAAAGCACCTGCTTTCAAATGTACTGGGTTTATTTATAGCTTGAAGGCCAGCAGATGTGAGTTGAACACATTTCAAATGTAAGACTTTTTAAATACATTTCATGATGAAGATAATGGTTGATTCTACGTCATCATCGGCCTTGGATGATTTGAAACAGTAGATGGCGTGTTGAGCCATTTTCAACCCATAAAATACTGATTTTTAGCATTGGTGTGCTCAAAAAAACACATTTTAGTGTGCACTACCTCTCTCACTAACTCTAATTTGCTGTTTCCCTCCATATTCCTCACTGATGTTCTAACTGGATTTGGAAGAAGTGGAGGAAACCACCCACACCTGGCCCGTCTGTCTTGGCTGAACTTCCACACAGCAGTCAGAGAGCAGGAGACAGCTCTCTGTGCTTCTGTGCTTCTGTGCCTCTACTCTATCGTTCTCTCCATCTGGGATAACTGCCCATCTGGTGGTTCTACAAATGTCCTGTATCATCCACACACTTTACATAAATATTTGAATCTTGTGTATGGGCTGAGACCCGCTGGCCAATCTTATCTTTGATGATGTTCTCTTGAAAATAAGAATCTTCACTTTTACAAAACACCCAAGATTGTACCCAATGACTGCACATAATGTATAACGCTAGTCTTCCCAAAGCATACATCACATGACCCTTCCCACAAGTCCATATGAGTCCTCCATACCCACAGCAGCACACCTCACCTCACCTCTCCTCTCCTCCTCCTGCTCCAGTGTCTTCTGTGAGCACCGTCACAGCCAGGCTCTTTGCCATGCAGACGCCCTGCTGCTCAGGAATGCCAGCCATTACAACACCACATCACACGACATGGCAAGCACTGCCTTCATGCCGCTCTGCTGCTTTCTGCTCAGACAGAGAGGTGCACTCACTGACAAACAGATAGACACACTCACACAGAGAGATACACACTCACACAAACACTCATGTACACCACACAAGTGCACAGAGAAACACATACACAAGCATTCACACACACACACACACACACACACACACACACACACACACACGCACAGACACACAGACACACATGCACACAGACACACACATGCACACAGACGTGCGCTGGAGAGATGCAGAGCATGCATTTCATCACAGATCCACTTGTCCGTCCATCACACTTCACAGACACTTCACAGACACCAACATGAAGTGTGCGACTTGAATGATGACCCTCATTTCCGCATCAATCCTTAAGTAGTGAGAGTGACAGATCTTCCCACCTCCCGTAGACCTCAGACATGCCGGTCTAATCCCCTGCATCACTCCAAGAACACCACTTATCTTTACCTCCCCATTTCGCTCACCCTCACAGAAATTCATTTTTACACACTATATGCTTGTATGAAAGTGACTTTTCACACCACGTCTGACAGAGAGTGAAGATATTCAGGTTGGGGTATTCTGAGGTATTCTCCTGAGAGGACCCAGGAGGGGGTCATCTGTGGTACCATGAATCAAGTGGTCTCATCCGTGGAGCCACATGGAGTAGACTGGATATAAGACATTCTTCCGTGCACAGACCTTCCTCTGTCATCAGTCCGTCCATCACCGTCATCAGCACCCCCCCCATCAGCCCCCTCTGGTCCATTTACTACCTATTCCGGGTTTCCGTGGAACATAGAGTCATAATGAAAGGAATGTTCATACTTCCGCAGAGCACTGCAGCATAGGAGATGACTGTGGAACGATTATGACTCGGATGTGGCACAAGTCCAATGAGGATGAGGCTGCAGATTAGTGGCCGATCCGATTCACCTACCTTTTGGGTTCCCAGCCCACCAGGCAGATAAAAGACAAGACCAGACCAGACCAGACAAAAGAAACAGAATTGTCTGCCTGAAACAACAGTGTGATGAACCCCGGGGATCAATAAGCCATTAAAACCTGGTGCGAAGTGCTGGCCTGCGTGTCTGTCTACACTGATCCTTTATCAGTGGGCAACAGACACTCACAGGCCTGGAAGTACCGAGTGTTTGCTTACCTGTCTGCTCCTTCCTCAGGTTAGGCTGCCCGGAGTGCTTTCTCATCTCTCAGCTCCCACCTCAGACACCTACAGCGTGTTCTCATCGCTTGCTTTCCTCCCGCAGGGCAGCCATTTGGATCAGATCTCACTAGGAATTAAGATGTGCAGATGTGCTTGGATCCCAAGGGATACATTTTCTCCAAGGTGAAAGCCATAAAATCACAATGGCTTCTTCTCTTGGCTTATTTACTTCCCTGTCCCTCAGCACTGTTTTCTGACATCCCATTAACATGTTGATACCCAGGGATCCTTGGCTTTGACCCCCCCCCCCACACACACACATCAACAATGGCATTTTCCCCACACAAAAACCCAAACAAATTCATGCAGACATTCCAATGCAGGATTTCATCAAAAAGACAAATCATGGAGCGTTATCAGAATCTGGGAGCATTGTGACGAGAGTGGCACAGATTCTCTCTCACAATACCCACTGGGAGAAGAATCATGACAATGCGTGCTGTTTCCTAGGAAACGCCGTTTCTAGCTCCATCGCTCGGCCGGGCTTTCCCGTGGTCGGTGCAGCACAGCATACAGGAGAGGCAGAGATAAGAAACACACTCACACACATCCTCACGCTGCCATTGTCAATCCCTCGCTTCCCCCGCACCATGCCATGCATCGCCGGAGTCATTTGGCTTAAGTGGAGAGGAAGTTCTGTACGTTTTCCGGTAATTGGGACGAACACGCCAGCAAGCATCCCGAACCACTTTAGCTGAGGGAGCGGAGCAAAGTGCTCGAATCAAACGGTTTTGATTTGACATTTATCAGCCTCCCATTTCCCACCTGAATTAATAGCCGTTGAAGCCGACTCTGCCAGACACGAAGCGATGGCAGATTCATGTTGTATTCATGCACTAGTGCACGAGGAGACAAACCCACACATGGTGAAGCTCTATAAGAAAAGCGAAAGTAGCCCGAGGTACAAACATGTCACTCCGCTCTAGTTACCATTGAGGCTTCGAACCACAGAGAAACCCCCTTTGTGAAGATTGAGCTTGGAGAGGAAACATAAACACTCAGGCATGAGGTAAAGGTCAAAATGCTCATCAATAATGTATACCCACACACCCAGGCACAGACTACGCCACGAGAGGCACCCTAGACCAGTGAACGGTGATCAACTAATGGGGTGTGTCAGTTCGTTTATCAATGCACATGACAAGAAAGATAAAAAAAAATGTCAGCGAGTATGTGGTGACAAAGCACTAATGTGCAGCATGTCGAGAGAAACTAAATAACATCTTGTTTGTTTGTAACGTTTGTTTGAGGGTATAGCATTGAAGCTGTACCCCTCCTTGAATATGGGAGTGAATACAGAGAGAAAAGAAGCTCGCAAAGTAAAAAGCAGTGTCCTATTTAATGCTGACCTTTTCTGGGAGAAAGGACAAAGTCAAGGGCCTTCCCTCAGAGTCAGCCCTTCTGGGCTTTTGGAGGCAAATTGTGTTTGGATTAAGGTCTGGTTTGATTTTGAGTGAGTTTTATTCAATCCGATGGGCAGTAAGGCTCACTACTAACACACACACATACACACACAAACACACACACACACACACAGGCATGCACAAAAACGCACACACACACACACACACACACACACACACACACACACACACACACACACACACACACACACACACATACACATTACTCTCTGAACCTCTTCACAAAAAGACACAAATCAACACACCTACATGACACAAAATAATGAACACCTACTGATATATTTATCCGGTAGAAACATGAAAAGTGCTTTTTGGTTTGAGATGGGGAGTTCATATAAAGTTCACACACCATGAAGTTCAGCCAACAGCACAGGTCGGACTCTTTAAAGGCACGGCTTCAGATGACACCGTCCGCCATAACACACATTTCCCAAACACGAACTGACACACATGTCATCTCCTGAGGTCACACCCTGTGACTGTCTCAACAGCAGGGCAACACTGACCACCTCTTCACAGAAGCTCCTTTGTGTGTGTGCATTAAATAACCCACAAGGGACTGGCTCAATCCTGAACCTTCTGACCCCTAATTGCCCCTTTCAGTCTTTCTGTTTTCAATGTGGGGCAGGAACTATGGACCTACAAGTGACGTTGTTTAATAATTTGCCCTTCGATCGCGATGTCATTTCCGTGGATATCAAAATAATAATGTATTTCTCCAGTGTCAGCACCAACATTAGCTTGTTAAACCAGATATTTTCTAGATATAGTTACCTCAAGGTGCTAACACATTATTAAATGACTTCATGGCAGCTGTAATTACTTGATAAATGATGATTGATCAAACTATGATTGATTTAAGCCTATATTTCAGCAGATGTCATTCTTGTGTTCATTCAGTGACTGTAACCTCTATTTAAGCTATCATTTATTTTGCTGTATTCACCATGTCTGGTAAATCCTGCTGGTTTTAAAAAATGGCGCTTGATGTTGTCTTCCACTCACGTCGTTTTTAAACAATAAGTGTCAACCATGACTGCAAGCGCCACCCAGCCGCTTCAGGGCCGCACAGAAGTACCGGCCCTGAAAGAAGTCCTACAAGGGCAGTTTCTGCAGTGGAAAACCACCTAAAACAGCCCTCGAGTTCCTGCAGTGGAAAAGTGCCTTATGGCAGTACACGTGGAGGAGTGGGGCGGGTAAAGCAGAACCTGTGGACCTTCAGAGAGTGTGTGTTTGTGTGTGTGTGTGTGTGTTTTTTGTGTGTATGTGTGTGTGCGCACACTTTGTAATACACAGCCCTTGCTACAGTGTAACTTTAGTAATCCCTATGGTTAGAGTGAAAGTTGGGATTGTGGTTAGGGTTATGTAAGTAGTCAGTTATCAGCTCTTTTCAGATGCGGCAAACTGTTCAGTTTATTGTTAATTAGTGTGTTGTGCTGTCCCTAATGGTAGGTACGGTGATTACAATGTAAAAAGGACTCTTTAATATGAGGTGTCATGTGGTGTTGGCGGATCTGGAGGAGTTATAAACAGGTTGCATTTTTTAGTTTGTGTTGTGAGTGAGGCGTACTGACAGGCATTCTCCATCTGTCTGGCCATATGGCATCTGTTCATTACGGCGACACACTGTCACTGGCTCAGCTGAGTGCAGAAGCAGCGGAGAACATTACTTATATTTTTGTTACGATTCTGTCTCTGGTATTCCATTACTCTTTACTTGCTAGTACTCTCTCTCTCTCTCTCTCTCTCTCTCTCTCTTTCTCTCTCTCTCTCTCTCGCTGTCTCTTTCTCTCTTGGGTTCTCAGTTAATCCTTCTCTCTCTCTCTCTTTCTCTCTCTCTCTGTCTCTGTCTCTGTCTCCCTGTTTCTTTCTCTCTCTCCATCTCTCCCGCCCCCACTTCACCCTCCTACTTGACAGTCTCTCTTCCTCCTTATCTGTCCCTCGCTGGCTCTCAGTGCAGATGATAGCACTGATAATTAGGCACGGGGAGAAGAGGAGAGGATGATTGGAGAGTGGGCAGAAGGAGAGAGTGAGGCAGCACTTGACAGCGGGCCCAGGGATAATGAAGAGATGTTTTTTTGGATGGGGGGGGGGGGGGGGGGGGGGGGCAGTGTCGAGGGGGTGTTGGGGGGTGGGAGGATGCTCAGATGACGGACCGCAGCTAGGCGTGAGGCACGTTCCTTGGATGTGCACCAATTACTGGCCTCCTCTTCTCCTCCTTCACCCTGGCTGCCCCACTTGAGACTCATTTAATAGCAGGGGGAGCCCAGAGACCCAGAGCCTCAGAGCCCAGGTCAGACAGCGTAGTGCGTGGTGGCAGGCACACTAACCACAGCAGAAAGGTTCTCATTTCTCCAATTTGGTTAGCACAACGCGGAGGTGTCTGCTTTATGGAGATACAATCCGAGGAGGCTCTCTGTTAGACACTAAGTCCCAGCTGGGATGCAAAAGATGAAGCCTCATCTTTAAAATGCTATAAAAACCAAGTATTTTAGGATACGCTTGGTCTAATTTTGAAACTGGGGCACCACTTTGAAGCACCAGTGAATCAACTTTAGCTCTTCCGAAGATCTGTGACGGCACCTTTCAGACATTAATGAGGAAAGAGTTTGGCTCTACCGCGGTTGCACTTCCCAGATCAAATGAACTCTGTTTCATTTGCCAGCCCTAACCATAAAGACACAGGTCTTTGTGGATTGGTGTTGTGAGGAGCTTCGGGTGTGGCCTGGCTCCTAACTCATGCCTCATCTCTGGACTGTGAAAAGCAGAGAATGGAGTTCACACACACTCTACTTAATCTCTCTGATTCGGAATCTCTCTTTCTTTCTCCTTTCCTTCTGCCCTTTTCTCACTATCTCTCTCTTTCACCAATCTTTTCTCCATCTCTCGCTGTGTCCTTGTCTTCTGTTTGTCTCTGGGATGAGGCCTGTAATGCTGATTTTATTTTAGTCTGACGGTTTGATAGGTTGTCTATGTTGGGTGTTCTAATGCATTATTTGGGGTAATGCAAAGGCTTGAGCACTGGTTCACTGGTTCACTGAAAAGTCTTTCAAACCGCTTTCTCTGTCTTTCTCTGTCTTTCTCTCTCTTTCTCTCTCTCTCTCTCTCTCTCTCTCTCTCTCTCTCTCTCTGACTGTCTGTCTCTTTGAAATGTGTCTGTTTCACACTCAACACTCAAGGGATTCCGAGTGTCCTTTAGAAGTGCTCTTTAGGCCCCGGCCGGAAGTGTGGCTCTGACAGAGATCCCCTTGAGATTAGTGCTGATCCTTCACGCATGGCGTCTTATGTCGGGGAAAGATGGCTGCCATGTATTCCCCAGACTCCCCTCATCTTGTTGAACCCAAATGACTGGCGACTGCTGGACGGATGCACAGCCGCCTTTTATTATGCAGATTGGCCTGCTACTGCTGCTTTGAAATGAAAGGGCCTTGGCGGGTGTGAAGTGGAAAACCAACAGTAAATACAAACAATTAAACGACAAGATACTTAAAGTAGTAGAGATGGTGGGAAGTCTTTAAACTACGTAAAAGCTTTGATGTTTCAAGGACTTCCGATTTAATCAGGCAGACAGTGAGTAGAACAGACATTGCTTTATGTATTTATTTATTCATTTATAACTCATTAAAATAGCACTCGTCACTATTCCATTCCATTTTGTTGACGGGGTTTTGCAAGACGTAGCCGAAGACTCCAAGGAACAGGATCTGGAACGAGTTCATCGGATCCGTGCCAGTTCAGTGCCGGACCCGATCCAGAGTATTCCTCAGTCTGGGCTGACAGTGCAGCACTCTTTAACCATTAGCCACTGGGTAGAGGGGAATATAATTCTGGACCTGTTCTCTTGGCTGTGCATGTGAAGGCCTTGTGAAGGCTCAATGTATCTTTCCTGAGCCAGAGGGGTTGAGGGTGAGAGGAAGGCAGAAAGAGAGAGACTCCTGAGGGGAAGAGAGCAAGAAAGGGAGAGAAGAGAGAGGATGACGGAGAGGGGACACAGGAGAGGGGGAGAGACAGACAGAGAGGGAGAGAAGAGGGAAGAGAGAGATGGAGAGGCGGATGAAAAGGGGGGATAACACAGAGGCCCCTGAGATAACACTGGCCATGGTGTGCCTACACACAGATCTGAACAAAACAGAAGCTAAACAAAACCACCCTACCTGAAGAGCTACCACATAACCACCACCTACATAAGACACCAGCTGCCCAACACAACAATTGAAATGAAACTGCGGATAAATAGTCAAAAAATAAAACATAAGATAATTACTAATGATTGCTATTCAGGAACAGAATCAGAGTCTTTTATTCGCCAAGTACTGGGAGTACAATGATTTTCTCTCTGTGTAGGTGTCTAATTAAAGTTCCATTCCTTTTAGTTCAATTCCTATGTGAGAAACAGAGACATAACCAGAGCCAGATAGGAAATATGCTGGTAGCCTGATTAAAGGTACAGTATGTAGGTTTTAGTGGTATCTAGAGGTGAGGCTACAGATTGCAACCAACTGAATACTGTCAGATGCCATACAAATGTGAAAGGCTCCCTCCAGTGTCAGTGGTTTGGTTTGTCCGTTCTGGGCTACTGTAGAAATATGGCGGACTCCATGGACGAGGACCCCTTCCCTATGCACACACAAAGGGCTAACGAGCTAACGAAACCACAACGATTCGAAGTTACAGGTAATTATACTGAAAACATACTATACTATATTCCATTTCTGCTACTAGAACACCCTTAAACCTACACACTGTAGCTTTAAGAAACAGCTCAAGTGTAAATACTCAGAAACGCAACTCGCCATCCTGGGGCACTTTCCAAATGTTGGGGATCATGCTGCCAGTGGTGAGATACGACTCCTGCTTGACCTGGTTGTTTTTGACCTTTGACTCCTGTTTGTTGAAGTAGTCCATGAATGAGGGTGGCGAGGGCTGCTGGGACATGATAATGAGGAATGAGAAAAATCCACAACTGTTTCTATTTCTACCTGACCTACTTAATTATACTCTACTGTACAGGATCATTATGGAGTGTTACCATGTCAACTAATCTCCTCACAATTTCTATGACTGAAGACATTATTTATATGATATTCATCTCTTTCTCTCTCTCACATACACACACACACACACACACACACATATACACCTGCACCTCCACATGCACATGCAAACACACACACACAAATACACTTGAGATTATTCTGAAAACCAACTAAAATTAACATACACCCACTAAATTTCCAAACATCACACAAATTATTGGGTGGAAATGCCATGGAATCCTGAGAACATAAATCTTTGGATACTATGAAAGTAAGAGTTTCTTTTAAACAAAAAAATCAGGAGAAGGGAAAGTTTGCTTGACCCTGACAGAGTAGTTGAGGAGAGCGGTGTGTTCCGCTGAAGGCTTGGAGAATATCATCCCTGATGAGAGCTGCAGCTCTTCATTCAGAGGGCTGACCGTGAGTCCAGCAGCCCACACACAACCCCACTCACTACTACCCACATACAGGTACACACACTGCTACACCGCCCACAGCCTCTGTGTGTGTGTGTGCATGTGTGTGTGTGTGTAAAAGAGAGAGAGAAAGCGAGTGTACATGTATGTGGGTGTATGTGTGAGCACTTTAGAGAGAAAAAGAGATATTGCACGTTTGAGTGAGAGGGTGGGTGAAATATACATTGTGAATTCTTGAAAAGACCACGAGCAAGAGAATACAGACATAAAGACAACACATTTACTCTAAGACAAGTTCTCAAAATGAGTGAAACAAGACAAATATGATGTTGATGAAAAAAGACTGGAAGATTGGAAGACAGAAGAGCTCACATTTGTCATTCAAGCTCTGATATATTCCAGGTCATAGAATAAAACTGTGAGCATATTCCTCCTCATTATGAGATAGACAAAGAATTGCATCTGGTGAAACTAGAAAACCTCCTATAAATGTGACCAATAAGACACAATTTCCTGTTGTCATTTTTATCTTTGATGCTCTCCGCTCCAAAAACAACATCCCAGTCGCCCAGCGCCACAGCTATTTATTCAAGTACAGAATTAAGAGAAAGAGTAGATGGGTCTGTAGGCAAACCTCAGCCACACAGTAGCTTACAGCGAGACGGAGCCCAGACCAGCTCCAGACTCAGCCGTAACCTGGGTAACCACCCTAAAGAGAAATCTGTATTCTGAGCTCAGAGGGACAGAAGATGTCCAGTGTTCTCCACTGTCTTACCCGGGTTCATAAATAACATGTTCTGATGGATGGGGTGAGATTTGTCCAATTGGTCCAATTTCCGACGGCGGTGCTCAGCTGGGGCCTAATTACTGAGTGTCCGCCTGGAGCACAATCCTGGTCTACGGCTCATCTATTCCACTTACCTGAGCACAAGTCTCGATAAGAGCCAATCTACTGAGGGAAAAGGCTAGGTGGCTAACAGGTAAGGGGTTTCAGCTTCTATGTGCCACCCCAGTGCATTTCAGATGGAGCGTAGCAATCGTCTTCCTGACACAGAAACGTCAGAACGGATTTCTCTAGCCACAGGGGTGTGGTGTTGTAGACGGTCTGTCACAGCTCCTCTGGGTCGCTCTTTACGTCTGCATCTCAGGCTCAAACCCAGACAGACAGACAGACAGACAGACAGACAGACAGGCAGGCAGACCATCAGACAGGCAGACTGACAGACACCTTTTGTTCCAGTCACACAGACTTTTATCAGGGTGATGGTAAGTCTAACTGGCTGGCCCTCGTCAGAGAGAAATTAGAGCCGCTTGTCATTGCTAAATTGAACACATACACACACAAACGCATGCATGAGGGTGCCGCCATGTTTAGAATGTGAACTATAATGGCTTCTGTTCCAGGCAGTACGAAGCATAAAATCTCATAAAATTAGTGAGGACACGTCGCGTCTCTACATCTCACGGAAAGCTGCACCCTTTCGCTTCAAAACGAATCACCCATTATCATCTTTCTTGAGTTCCTCCATTTTCCACAACCTTACAAAAAAAACACACACACTGCACATTTCTTCCGAAGCCTGTCTCACACTCACCTCCCTGGGGTCACAACTTGCGGAGTCCAAAATCTTCCCATGATGCAACATGGCATGTTGCGCTGGGATGAAAGAAACTGAAGTGGCTTTCAGGCTGCCACCTGGTTAGCCTGGCATGTTTGATCTTCATTAAAACATGGTCGCTTCATCTTCCTTTGTGCTCTTTACACGTCAATATCACAGCTGATGCCTTATCACAAGGAATTAAAAATGTAACAGATCTATCCGTCACTGGCTTTTACGAGAGAGGGACAACTTTTCCAGATAGGGAGGGGGAAGAAACCACAAAAGAGGGCAAACAAGAGAGAAAGACAGAAAGTACGGCGGAAGGGGAGTAAGAAGTGGAAGAGAGAGCAAGGGAGACACAGAAAAGAGAGAGCAACAAACACCTAAAAAAAGGATGAGGGAATAAAAGCCGGAGATGGAGAGTGAAAGAGAGCGAGGAAGGAAGGCCAATGAAATAGGGAAAAGAAACAAGTGAGATTATAAACAGAGACAAAGAGAGATAACCAAAGAGAGACAGAGAGAGAGAGAGAGAGACAAACAAACATCATTTCTTTCCTTTATAATAATTGCTCCTGCAGTGACAGTCTTATTGTCTTACAAATGTGTAAACGTGCAGTGTACATGAATGTGTGCAAGTTGTAATTGCAGATGTATGCGTCTGTGAAATAAGTGACTGCACATGTTCACAGACAAAGCCGAGAAGGAGAGGTGCAGTGCACATCTAGGCTAGTAAAGCCAACCCCAAAAGAGTGGCCCTGTGCCAGGGTATAGCCGGATGAACTTATAAAGAGTGTGGGGTGTGGAGGGGCAGGGGGGGGGGGGCTGTTGATTGCTAGGTAAGAGTGGCAGCGTTCCTTTCAGGGAGCCGGAGACCCTATCTCATCAGGAACGGAAGATGCACCGTTCTGCCTTTGCTCTCTTTTCTCTCCGAGGGGAGAAAATCTTTTTCATCATTTCGTCATGCTTGACACCGTTTCCGACTAGATTTTCCGACCCATGCAAAATCCACCTCAACCTGCCTGAAGATAAAGCGCTTTAACAGAGAAAGAGGTCCTCCATGGGTGAAAGGCTTTTAATATATGTCATATTTGTTTTATTATTTATTTACATTCACATTCTGGGTTATTTTTATAGTAGACAATAGAGTGTTAAACCAAACATACAATACCACATTCATTTCCAGTCGAGTGGCATAGCCTTAATGCATTTCGAATGGGGCTCCGCTGTGTTTCTTCTCAGCCTTGGCAGCCTTTTACTGAGGGTGACATCATAGAGGCAGTGAAATGTCTGTCGCGATTTGTCTGTGTTTGCATGACTCTCTGTCTGCATTTGTCTCCACTGCGCACTCTACCAACACATCACTCTTAACATCTTACAAACTGATAGGTGAAAATTCACCCTCAAGTTACTTCAGGACTCCGGAGCTGCATATAAGTATATTTATTAGACAGACAACAATTGCAATCGGGCTCACTCCCAGCACAAGGCTGAAAGTGAAGCAATGATAAACACATCGCACAAGGTTTATATAGACAGAAGTTGAGCGTTCAGCAGAGAAAACCACGTGGTGGATTTCTCACGTCCGAGGCAAGGATGGAAGTTTTGCAAGGTCGGAAGAAGCACAGTTCGTCCCTTATTATCACTTCTGGTCTAAACATGCTCTTGTACATATTCAGACTAAGTGGCACCTAATATTCTTAGTTACACACACGCAGAAACACAGAAAAGCCATGTTCCTGCTTACATAAGTACATGATTCATATAAGGTAATTAACAGTGTTTGCAAATTATCTCCATCACAAACACACACGTGCCACACACACAAACACACACACACACACACACACACACACTTACACAAACACACACACACACACACAGTCCTAAGGTTACGACTCCTCCAAACCTCCAATTCCACCATCCAATGTAATGAAAAGCCTGCAGGCTTTGTGCACCACCTTCATGTCAATAGGGCTATGTGACAGTCCATATAAGTGAATGTCAACCCTGTACATTCATACCTGTTAGTATATGAATAAATCTCTGAGGGAGTGTGCTATAAGTTCCTAGGTGGCTGCGTGAGTGTGTGTATACACTGTACACAAACATAGGTTAGTATACATCTGTCTGTGTGTGTCCCTGTGATGGTCTAATTCGATGTCTGCATATGCTTGTCAGTGCATGTGTGTGTGCGTGTTTCAGTCTGTAAATATGATGTTTTGACACACTGGAAGCCTCTTTTGCCTCAATCGTGTGTGTGTGTGTGTGTGTGTGTGTGAAAGTGATCGTAAACAGAGCGAGTGGTAATCCCTGCAGCGAGCCTAACAGGTCTGGTTCGATACCTCAACGCAACGCAACGCTATGCTACGCTGCGCTCCTTTACAGGCCCGTCTGGCAACTGAAGGCTAAACCTGAGGACCACTGAGCCACCCCCTTACCCAGCCCCAGATGCACAATGGAACCAGCAGCCATGTGTGCTACAGATGTTCCAGACTGGTCCATTTACCACAAGGCTGGGGGGGGGGGGGGGGGGTGGAGGTCAGGGGAAGAGGCTAGAAGCCTGGTAATGTGTTTAAGATGTATGAGTTGAAGTGGTAATTCTTCATCGTAATGGTTAATAGTTGTTCATTATTGTCCCATTCGCAAGCTCTGGACATTTTGGAAGGATTATGTGGGACGGCTCTCTGAGCATTGCTCAAATCCACCCAGGAACAATAGTGAATTATTGGTTTGACAAAATGATTACTCTAGTTCTGCTGAATTTGGAACAATGTATAATTACACACTGTCTAGAGTTCAAGCTTCAAGTACTGCCTAAAGAGTTCAACCCCGCGCAAGCGGAGAGCTGTGCCACATACCAGCAATAGATTTGTGTCTGTGTCAAGAATCATCTGTCAAGATGAATGAAAGCACATGTTCCCACAGTTGCACTGGTAAAGAAAGGAACAACCAACCATAGTAATAGTAGTGGTGGGTGTTGGTGCTTTGAATAAAAGTCGCTTTAGGGAAAAGTGTCTGTTAAATACCAGACATTTAATAGGTTTGTTTAAGGGAGAGCACATTTTGATAGAATGCATAGCTTGCCTGTTCAGTTCGTCCCTTGGAATAAATGTGCCTGCTGAATAAATTACATGTAAAAAGAGCAACAGGAAATGGACGGAGCCTGAAAGCCATCAACTGCAGTAATAGAAATTATAACAGGCAATCGTCTGACCACATTATTACAGGACGCTGGTCAATTAGCACTGATGGTGTTCCAAATATTCCTCTGTTGGCTATGGCATAATCAAATTACCATTCACATTTAAGTCAGTCTGCTTGCATCCGTCCCAGAAGGCAATGGGGAGAGGACTATGAGGAAGTGTCTCCATCATCAAAGTCTATATTGAGATTCAAACTGTTAATACAGTAATTAAAGTTAATGCAGCCCTCCTTCAGACATCTGAGATGCACTGTCTGTGTGCCAAAGTGAAGCACTTGAGCACATCAAAGCCAATTTCAATGGGCACTCCCAGGGGATGAAGGCACTAAGGTGGGCACGAGGGGAAACAAGACAACACTGCCACCTAGTGGAAGATAGGCTAAAAGCAGGTAAGTGTTCAGTTGACTTGATATTTAATAATGACTCCACTAACAGAACAGGTTTAGATATAAAGAACAATGTTAGATATAAAGAAGGCCTAAGGCTAGAGTTGGGTTAGTGGAAATCTATACCATTGAAAAATGTAATTATTTCAGTAATATTTGAAGTGTTACCTGACATTCTTTCAAAGAACATCTTATAGGCCACATAATAAAAATGGATATATAAACCTTGTCATGAAAAGGAACCTCCTGTTAACCAGTGACCAGATGAGAGGAGACATACAGCATATCTCCACTACTGGGATTTGGGCCTGAAACCTAACAAGGTGTTTATTTGGGTTCCTGCCTATAAAAACTGCTGCTAGAGCGCCACCTACAGGCCGCAGACGGGAGAGCACTGAGTGTGCCAGCAGGAAGGACACAAATTAACTGAGATACATTTCCGCAAGAAAAGGAGAATGTGATTGCACCGCAACAGCAGTTGGCCATTGCTAACTGTAACCTATGCAAGTACATGGATGCTAACACTTTGCCATACAAAAGAAAGGTATGACTCTCCTATCACCTGTTGGATGAGCAATAAATAACATCTAACAAGGCGCAGGGCAATGATTCTCTAACAAAAATGCTTTGGTTGTTGCTTACCTCCACCAAGGAGTTTATGTTTTTGGTGTGGTTTGTTTGTCTGTTTGTCAGCAGGATTACGAAAAAACTACCAGCATGATTTTCATGATATTTTATGTAAGGGTGCAGCATGGGCCAATTAAGAAGCCATTACATTGTGGAGCGGATCTGATTCAGAGGGCGAGTGCATTCATTACTATTCACTTTGTTTCATTGCGTGATGGGGCATTTTTTGACTTGTGCTGGCCTTGGTGCCATCTGCTGGCCTTGGCAGAGGTTTGTGCTCTCAGGGTGCCCTCTCTTAGTTCATATTAATATTTTTTTGATTTGATAAGTAGGTCACTTTTGACAAAAGCGTCCGCTAAATAACCATAACCATTTTCATCCTTTGTGTCTCAACAGCACAGCTGATATTTGCATGTGTGTATTCTGTAGATCGATGAAAATATAGCAATATTACTACAGGGAAGCAGTGTGCCAGTTGAGTTTACATGTGAGCTGACTAACATGCCTGTAATGAACAGCATATCGAATTCAAAACGGATTTGGGCTCCTTTTGCCCTCCTGAAGTTCTTTTTAACCTCAACACAAAAAAATGTGAAGTGCGATTGCTCAGCAGTAGTAGAGGATCTCTAACAGTAACCTCAAAATCAGAAATGGGAATGAAAGCAGTGCACAGGAAATAATGATGCACTTGTGTTGAACAAACTATACAAGAACAGACATATTAACAAAAAGAGACATCTCTAATATAATGTAGACCAGTCTGTTGGTGTATTCCTGTATATTCTGTGCACATGTGGTTTGAAGGCAGATGGGCGATGAACGCAGTATTATTGCAGGGAAACTTAAACCACTACCAATTAAACAGAGTTGGTAGTGAGCACATATTACAAAACCACCTACTTTCTTAATGTTTCTGTCACAGTATTATTGGTACACACTTTTTGCAATAGGATGATGCATATATCCTAGACATATTATATTCTAAGATTTCCAGCCATTGCATGCTTTTGTGTTTCCAGGAATCACAGCTTTTTCCACATTTGTGTCATCCATAACGCATAACATAGCACCACAGAGCATATTCATACATATACATACATTTGAAAGGTGGATGTACATTTCTGCAGCTGCCGGTTTTAAATATGTCATATAACTGAAATCTGCTGACTTACTGGCGAGGTTTTCAGCGGATTTGTTTATGTGTTGGTTCGTGAAAAATTTGCCAAATTTAACAAGACAGCTTGAGTTAGATCGCAAGATTACAACAAAACATGTTTGGTTTATCACTTACCTGGTGGATGTTTCAACCGACTGTTTTTTTTTAGATCATGATGATAAGACAGACCATTTAAATCCATAAATAATTTCTCAGCCCCGTTTTATTTAGCAACAAGCTTGTGTTTTGCAAACAATCTAACAGTGTTAACGATAGTTAGCTCCTCGATGCTTGAGAGGTAGTCAGTACTTTCTGCTCCCAGCTGCCGATTACTGCTTCTTGTGCGTGATACAAAGTAGCCAGTTGTTCTTAGTACCATTACTACTCTCAAAGTGTGTGTGATTACAAACAAAAATGCCAGTGACCAACAAATGGGA
>NC_045162.1:18837123-18934623 GCF_900700415.2 Clupea harengus | reverse complement strand
GTCTGCTTTATGTGTGGTACACACACACTGCTGACTTCTTGTGTCCGCAGGCAGGTCTTGTATTACCGAAACAACTGATTACAGGGGTATCCGGGCACTTTTGGGCAACAGACCCCAGGGCTCCTGGGCGTGTGGGGCCCAACTGGGGGGCTCTGTTACCCCTTACATTGGAGACTGTTGATTATCTGTCACCTCCCACATGTCACTAGCAACTGGCGGCCTGTTTCCTTCTCATATTTAGATTACAAGATAACCAATCACAGGCAATGACGCACATTAGTGCCGCACCTTCATATTTTTCCCTCCTGATTAATTTGCAGTTTAATTAGAGGGCGAGAAATTGTGATGCTTGTACCAGACAGCGCACTATTTCCGACGCAGAGCTCTGGATAATCGTGTCTGTCTTTAGTGTCAACTATCACATAATCAGGCAAAGGGTCACACAAAGTCGTTTAAAGGAGCAGTTTCTGGATGGAGCAAGCACCGACAGGAAATGATCAAAACTATATAAGAATTCATACAGTCTACAACCTGAAGGTCTATAAATAGAAAACAAAATGTTTCCTTAGGTTATTGAATCAGGGTAGTTGATTGGCCCTGGCCCACAGAAAGGGAGAGAGGGGATTTGTCACAGGCTGGTCATGTAACTGCCATTGGTGGAGGGAGTCAAACAGGAGACTGGGTTCATGAATGCAGACCTGGAGCTCTGCTGGAATCAAATTAACCTGTGGGCTCTAAACACACACACACACACACACACACACTTCAGGTTGCTCCTATGACAACCTTATTGAAAACACACCTTTCAGTTTTACACCTTCAACAGACAGCCTGGAGACGTCACCAACACACACACACAGCATATACAAACACACAACATAAGCACACACACACACAAAGCACACACACACACAAAGCAAACACATACACACAAACAGCACACATACACACACACACACACACACACACAACACACGCATACACACACACACACACACACACACACACACACACACACACACACACACACACACACACACACAAACACTCTCGCAGGCACACAGGCATAGCTTGGTGACATGGGACCAGGCCATTAAGTGCCTACAGATTGCAATCTCATGCCTGGCTATTGGGTTTCTAGCTGCAGGTAACACACTGATGTGTATCAAACATGATGTAAATGTCAGCTTACAGCGAGAGCTTAAGTGTGGACGACGCTGCTAGAAAGAGTCAAACAATGGCCTATTCACAGCACTCCAAGTGCAGCGACTGCTGCGTGGCTGACCCTAGACCACCGCGGGGCACGAAGAACACGAGAGCTCTGAAGCCATCAGTGCCCATTTCCACCCTCCTGACCCCATGGCCTTTAGACACCTCAGCGAGTGATGACAACTGGCAGTCCAGCGCTCCAGTGCCATTGCCCCGAGGGTCAAGTGTCTGTGGACCAGAGGTTGAGGAGGGCAGGCAATTGCTCCCCAGTGTATCCATCGTCTAACTCAAAACACTGTGAGAAATCGCAACCGAACCGCTAATCTAGCGCGCTACACGTACAGCTCCTCTCAGGGTGGTGTGTGGAAGGTATCGGATGGTAAGGTCTTAAAAGGTGAAAAACAACACAGTTTTAGAAAAGTTTAAAATCAGCGTGCCATGACATCATGAAGCCAATTCAACCGTGAGAACACTGAACCAACGGACTGGAACAAGACGTAAACGTCCCTAAATGTCAGAGGCCACATGTCTACTGGACATTTCTCAGTGAGGGGTACTGACAGCATGCGGACTTGTTACATGTGTCTTCACTTATTCATTTGGCAGACGGTTGTATCCAACATAATTGATTTATTTGGCAGATGGTTTTATCCAACATCATTTTATCCAACATCATAGTGAAAAACATACAGGAGCTCTAGTGTGTTGTAAACACAAACTGGACTTCAGCACGGAAATGTCCCCAGGCCTGTTCACTACGTCAAACATAAACTAACATTCATGCAGACATACACATATATGCACACGCGCGCACACACACACACACACGCACGCTCGCTTGCTCACACACACACACACACACACACACACACACACACACACTCACGTGCATGCATGCATGCTCACATTCTTGTCTGATTCTCTACCCAGCTCAAAAATCATGTGCAGGACAGAGACAGGCTCAAGTCAGGATATGGGGTCTAAATGAGGGGCTTGAGAGCAAGGGGTAGTGAAAAGTCCCTGGCACACACACACACTCACACACACACACACACACACACAGACACACAGACACACACACACACACACACACAGAGGCCAGTAGGCTGCTGAGCCCAGGGATGGAGAGTTGTCTGGAGGCTCTGGTGAGAAAACACAAGCAGGTGGCCAATGGAAAGCAGGTGTCCGAGCCCAAGTCTGGGGACCCAATTGAATTAATGTGTGAAAACAAATGACTCCATCAGCATGTCTCGGCTGTGACAAGCCGGAGTCTCAGCCGCGTTGAACCTGCGTCACCCGACACTGGCCAGGGATAACACCGCCGCATATTGCCCCAAGGATTCATGGGAAAACACGCCAGGGAATGGGGCAGAGGCAGAGAGGACAGCGGGGGGAGTGGGGGTGGTAATAGAGTTCACTTTTGGCCCCCGCCCCCACCCCACCACCACCGCCTCCCGCCGAAACTGAGCTCACTCGTTTAAAAGTGAGCATTAGGGTGGCTTTTGGGGTGACACATTGCCGGGATGTTTTGTCTAATTGAAGGAGACGGTAGTCAATACACATACATGAATGACAGGCGCGGCGTAATGGCGTCTCCAATTTCAGGATTACTCTGATAATCACGGGCCGGCCATTTCCAAAATCCACAGCGCCCTGCCGTTGGCCTGCGGGTCCGGGCACGGACAAGCGAACGAGCGCCTCAAAGCATTACAGCCCAACGCCTCCAGCCAGGCCCTTTTCTTGGCGGCCAGAGTGTGAGAACAATCGCAAAGAGTGGTAAAAATGACAAAGTCAATATGGGAGAGAACAGACAGCACGACTTTTTTCAGGGGAGACAGGCATCTGACAAACAATTCAACTGAAAGCTGGAAGGAAAAGTAGACCCTCCACAGGGAGTGAGTCTGTATGGGCGTGTGTGTATTTGTGTGTGTGTGAGTGTGTGAGTGTGCGTGTAGGTGTGTGTGAGCAGAAGTCAATTTCACCCTTGGGGGGTATCATGGATAAATGATCAGAGGAGCAGTGCTGGAACAGCCTCCCGTCAGCGTGCGCCAGAACATTAAAGCCATCAAAATCCACTGGGGGGGAAAGAGTTGAGATGAGGTGGTTCTGTTTTCTACAGTAGGTCTGTAACCTGTAGCCGTCCCTCACTTCCCCCCCACCCCCACCTCCCCAGCAGCAAAGCAGCCCTCGTCCTCCCCGAATACCATTTACATAAATAGGCAGCCTGCAGCCACCGGGACCCACGTTGGCTAGCTATATTTACAATTGTTGCTCGCCCGTCACCAAGCAACCAAGGGTTTTCCTCTTTGTGATTCCAGAGAGAAAACAACAATCCTCTCCATAAAATGACCCCCCCACCCCCCCAAAAAAGATCTCATCCCAAACAAGCCGTTCTCCAAACCTCATCATACTATCATTATCCCCCCCCTTACCCAACCTCCCCACTCCATCCTCTCCTCAGCTGCCTGACCTCTTGCTCACCCCTAGCGAGTGGGGAGTGGGGGAGAGGTGGAGAGGGGGGAGGGGGGCATTCTTCACAAACTACATGGGGGCGTAGAAGGGGGGGTGGGGGTATGTGGGGGGGGGGGGGGTAGTGCATCAACAGCACAGTACAGCGCAGAGCAGTGCAGAGATGAGAGAGGAGAGGAGAGCTGTGATCGAGGGATTAGACTACCGCTGGTCTGCGGCTGCGTCCACACTCCCACCTCCCTAATGAGGAAACACGCAAGGAATGGCCACAGCAGCTATCCAAACACTGAGACCCAGAGAGTGTCAGGGGGAGATAGAGATAGAAGTGGTGTGTTCATCTGTGTGTGTGCGTGTGTGTGTGTAAATGAGTGTGTAAGCAACCGGGTTGAGGGTGGTTGGCTGGGTGGGCCACATTCTCCAAGGGCCACAGACACTAGTAGTAGTGCAGACGTCTGACCCTTCTGCAGAGAAATAGAAGTGTGTGTGTGTGTGTGTGTGTGTGTAGGTGTGTGTGTGTGTGTGTGTGTGTGTGTGTGTACGTGTACAGGATGGACCACAGACAGTGGTAGAAGGGCAGACGTCTGACCCTTCTGCAGAGAAATAGAACTGTGTGTGTGAGTGTTTGTGTGTGTGTGTTTGTGTGTGTGTGTGTAGGTGTGTGTGTGTGTGTGTGTGTGTGTGTGCGGGCACAGGTTAGACCCCAGACAGTGGTAGAGGTCGGCCCCCACCACACCCTTCTTGATTTTCTGCTTTCTCTCTCTCTCTCTGCTCCAGGTCCATTTCCCCTCAGCTCTGACCGCTGCACCAGTCCTGTACTACAGCATGCTGCAGGAGGCCGGCCGGTTATCCACTCTGATAGCATTATCTGGGAGCAAACAGGAGAATCAGTGGGCAGGGGAGGGAAGGAATGTGTGTGTGTGTGTGTGTGTGTGTGTGTGTGTGTGTGTGTGTGTGTGTGTGTGGTGGGGTGGGGGGACAGGGGTGGGGTGGCCAGAAGCTCTGAACGGCTATGGAGGAATGTTGCCACCGTGTTACGTACACAGACTGGAACTCATTCCTCTCCTTTAAGCCGCTCTGTGTGTGCGGGCATGTGTGTGTGTGTGTGTGTGTGTGTGTGTGTGTGTGTGAGAGTGTGTGAGTGAGTGAGTGACTGCGTGAGTGAGTGTGTGTGTGCTTGAATGGGTGAGTAAGTGAGCCGCCTGAGGGCCCCAGTGGTGCAATTCAGCAGAAGTGTGAGTGTGTGTGTGAGTGTGTGTGCTGCAATGTAACTCTCTATTATATAAAGCTAATTCATCTAAATACAAAGCTAATACAGCTCTCACAATCTTGACAGTTTGCAAATGGATAAAATAACACAATAAAAGTGATTGCAAGGCTTCTGAAAGGCCAGACTTTTTATTCAATTACATTTCCGTGAATATTTTCATACAATTGCTGTTCAAACCACTCACTTTTTGCTTTTATACCCTTTATTGAGGATGTTTTATAAACAAAAAGCAAAAGTAAATGTTGACCTTACTAAAATATGATGGGAGTCAATCCTGCCGGTGCAAAGTTTTGAGGTCGTGAAATTTAGCTGTAGTTTTATTTGGGTTTGATTGTTGTGGGTTTGATGTTTATCGCTGCCACATTAGATAGAAATAGCAAATGCCAAATGATTGTTTCAATAAGAAAAGATGTTGATCTACACATGCCTGAATGAACAAATGGGAACTGGGAACCTCTTCTACTTGATCTCTTTGCACTTAGACTGACTAGAATTAGCACTTAAAAAACTTCAAAAAGACTAACTGAAGCTTGACTGTTGTTCCTCAGATGCAACTGGCTTTGGATAAAAGTGTCTGCCGCATGAATGAAAAGTGTAACATGTGTGTATGTGTGTGTGTGTATGTGTGTGTGTATGTGTGTGTGTGTATGTGTGTGAGTGAGTATATGTGTATATGTAGTGTGTGTGTGTGTGTGTGTGTGTGTGTGTGTGTGTGTGTGTATTAGTGTATGTGTAATGTGTATGTGTGTGTGGGTGTGTGTGTATATACAGACGTGGACAAAATTGTTGGTACCCTTCATTTAAAGAAGGAAAAACCCACAATTGTCACTGAAATACCTTGAAACTGACAAGCTCCAGTTTTGTCTCGTCTCTCCAAAGGACATTCTCCCAGAAGCCCTGTGGCTTGTCAATATGCATTTTGGCAAATTCCAGTTTCGCTTTTATATGATTTGCTTTCAACAGTGGTGTCCTCCTCGGTCGACTTTGGCTCAAACAGCGACTGATGGTGCGATCTGGCACTGATGTACCTTGACCTTGGAGTTCACCTCTAATCTCTTTGGAAGTTGTTCTGGGCACTTTGGTTACCATTTGTATTATCCGTCTCTTCAATTTGTCATCAATTTTCCTCTTGCAGCCACGTCCAGGGAGGTTGGCTACAGTCCCCTGGACCTTAAACTTCTGAATAATATGTGCAACTGTAGTCACAGGAATATCAAGCTGCTTGGAGATGGTCTTATAGCCTTTACCGTTAACATGCTTGTCTATAATTTTCTTTCTAATCTCATGAGACAACTCTGTCCTTAGCTTTCTGTGGTCCATGTTCAGTGTGGTACACACCATGATACCAAACACCACAGTGACTACTTTTCACCCTTTAAATAGGCAGACTGACTGATTACAAGTTTGAAGAAGCCTGTAATGCTAATTAGAGGACACACCTTAGTTTAACATGTCCCTATGGTCAAATTATTTAAAATCTTTTCTAGGGGTACCATCATTTTTGTCCAGGCCAGTTTAATTCGTTTTTTTGAAATAATTATTCTGTTGAACCACAATTCAAAAGCAATGTCTGATTTTCATTAGTTCATTTTCAGTATTTTTTTTTATTATTTCTTATTACTTTTGTCAGTTTCAAGTTATTTCAGTGACCATTGTGGCTTTTTCTTCCTTTAACGGAAGGGTACCAACAATTTTGTCCACGTCTGTATGTGTATATGTGTGTGTGTATGTGAGTGTGTGTGTGTGTGTGTATGTCGGTGTGTATTTATGTGTAATGTGTGTGTGTATATGTATGTGTGTGTAAATGGAGAAAGATGAAATTTGTGAGTGTGTGCAGAGGCCTTGCGGAGTTCTCCTCGTCCTCCACATTCTCCTTCTCCAGCTGCCTCTGTTGCTCCTTGTGCCTCATGGCCTCCGCAATCAGGTCCCTCAGGGTGGCCACAGGCTTGGCATTCTCAATGAAGAAGTGCTAGGAAGGGAGACAGAGAGAAAGAGATGGAGGGGGGGAGATAGAATGAGAGAAAGAGATTAGGAGATTAAACTCATGATTCAGGATAAATTCATGTTTTGTACTACTCTGTGTTCAAATGTTTTCCTTTCTTCAACGAGTGCTGGAAAGTGTGAGAGAAATGGAGGGAGGGAGATAAGGAAATGACACTGATTTAGATTAAATTCATGTCTATGGTATTCTAATGTATTTCAGGCTCTCAGGTCAAGACAATACAGTAAAGCTCATTGAATTGATCAAGTTGAAATTAATTGAAAGAGAAAGATGAGGGAGGGAGGGAGTGAGAGTGAGAGAGAGAGAGAGAGAGAGAGAGAGAGAGAGAGAGAGCGGATTCAGTGAATTATGGCCTTCCTGTCCTGATCTAAATCAGCTCATTGCCTCAGGTATTTGTCTCTCCTTCTCCTTCACTCCTGCGGTGTCCATTTCTCTTCCTCTCTTTCACCACTACAGAATAAATGGCAGCAGTCTGAGGAAAAAAAAAAGAATAGACCTACCCAGGGAAAACAACTGAAGACAAATTGGTTGAATTGTTAAGAGCAAATTGCATGTAAAACTCCTACTGGGATTCCCTTTCTTTGCCAGAGCTCAATGTGTAGTGTCCGCTGAAGGATCCAGACGTATACACTGAAGACAAACCCAGTCCACCTTGTAAAGTTCTTTAATACCCTGATGCTTGCATGAATGGATTTCGGCTTTGGTCGACAGTGATGCGCCTGGCCGTGTCCTGGCAAAACCGGGTGCATTTTAAAATACGTCCCTCGTCATTGCGGGTGAAACAGTGCCAGGAAAACATTACAAATGTATGCACAAAAAAGTTCTGCACAGCGTGAGAGCTACTGCTTTTCCGCAGTTCCTGATAGCCACTGCACAACGGGCCCGTGGTGTGTTCGCTCGCTGGGCCTCGATGCGATCCTCGATGACAGTTTAGGAGACGCGCAGGTCATCCATCAAACCGTAGCGGGGCTGTGCTTCAGCTGGCCCGGGGGCGAGGGGATGCCGCTAGTTAAAAAGCAGTTGAGCGCCGAGCCACGCAATGGAGTGGAACTGAGAACCCGCGCTGCGGCATCTCGCTTCATAGTGCGCTCAAACGAAAAAGAAAAAGAAGAAAAGAGAGGAAAAAAAAACTCACACCCTCCTCTGTAGGCCTTTAATCATGGACTCCCATCAGACTCGTGGCAGGAGTCGAGCTTCATTTGCTTCAATTAGTGGGGCCATGGAAATGTGAGCGCCCACCCAACGCACGCGGGGACGCGCATACCGCACAAGGGGGTCGGGGGATGGGGGGGTTGAAACGTAAACAGCACAAGACAACACACTGACTGCCGCGCCAGATTAGTTCCTTGTCTTGATTTACCCTACCCTCCGCATTCTTCGTTTTCCTGTTTTAAAATCAATTCACCCTGATCAAAAGCTGATCGAGTTTGCCAGAGCGGAGTAATTAATTTATTCATCTAATCAGCATTATCAACAAACACTTGGAACAACGGTATCGGCAGCTATTCTTACTGTGGAAATAAAGAAAATATATATATATATATATATATATTTCCACCATGACTTTCCACCAACACGCGAGGCATTCTGCCCGACTGCAAATTGAACATGAACGTGACCTTTCCTGGGGGTTTCCCTTCATCGGCGGCCAAACTCAACACTCACCGCCGCAGTGCTGGACGAGGCCGAGGACAGGCATGAAATATGACGGCTCATAACTGGAGTGAAAATGTCCTTCAGATCGGCTGAAGCTCGGGGGACTGATATCTGAGTGCGGTATCTGACATTGTGCCGGGCAAACACATCAGCGCCTGAGATGGAAGGTGTTTTCGTTGGAAGGATGGACTCGGGGTATTTATGGCAGGCCGGGGAACAGCTAGGAAAATAAATTGGTTTGTTTTTGTAGCTTTCTGCATTATTGAGTTCAACAAATGTGATCCAACCGAGGCGCCCGCTGTCAGGAAGACGAGGGTTTTTTCTGGTGAAAAGCTGTTTCAACCTCACCACGTGAAAACACACACAAGCGAGCACTGTGCACAAATGCATATACATTGACACATGTATAAGACCTCCTCAAGTGATAAACAGAGTTATAAACACTTTTCCAAACGCACACATACACACACACACAGTATATGTACACACATCAAACACAGGCACACACTACTACACACACTACTACACACTTGCACGTCCACATTTTCAGGCATTGGAGAGTTTATCCTCTGTCTTCATTTACCTTTCCCTCTGTCTGTATTTCTCCCAGTCTTTCTCTCTCTCTCTCTGCCTCTCTCTCTCTCTCTCTCTCTCACACACACAAACACACACACACACCTGTTCCGGGTTCTTCATCAGGCACTCCTTGTTGAAATCACTGAGCTGGTCGGACCACACCTCAGGCTTCTGGAAGGTTGGTGGGGGGCTGGTGGGAATAATGAAGATGGCCTGAAGTTAAGACAACTGAGTAAAGGGCAAGTCACAAATACAATATAGAGAGAGAGAAAGCAAAAATACAGAGAGAGAGAGAGGGAGAAAAAGGGGGAGAGCAGAAAAAAAAGACAATGGGAAAAGACTGAGAGAGAGCGGAGAAGAGAAAAAGATACTGAGAAGTTCTGTAGAGAGAGATGGTCAGCAGAGAATTTCTTTTTTTTCTTTTTTAAGAATTACTGACAAAAAAAAAAGAGAGAATCAGCGAGAAATCAGAGCCGGCGCAGCCTCCGGTGCAGGCGAATAAACACATCCTCCTGGACGCAAGCGGCCCTATCGGACTGTAAATCTGGCAAACAAATTTTGGAGGCCGTCTAGGATTTCTACCATGACAGAGGACCAGGAAGCGGGCCCATCTGCTACCAATGGAGCCCCTTCTGCAGAGCTTCCTCTGGGGAGAGGGCAGGCTGGTGCACAGGGCCCATCGCACTGGGCCAGGCTAGGTCGAGCCATGTTCTTCATCTGATCAGGTTCTCAGATCTTATTCTCATACACACACACACACACACAAACTCTTCCTCTGTCTACATATCTCTCTGTGTTCTTCCTCACTCTCCCACTACCTCTCTGTCTGTTCAGAGCTGTTCTTTGCTCTATCTCTCTCTCTCTGTCTGTCTGTCTGGGAAGCTCCTAAGGGCACTGTGTTTGTCTGACACCAGTGACACCCACTCAAAATCCCCTGCGGAGTCAACTCTGCCTTAACCTTTGCCCCCCAGTAACCCCGCTCTCAATTCAATTCAATTCAATGTGCTTTATTGCCATGACAAATAAGGCATTTGTATTGCCAAAGCAGTTATACAATGGATACGGAATACAAGGAACAAGAAGTGTGAATGTGTAGACTTACATAGACTTAAACTCACATAAAATAGACATCGATATTATATATATACACATACACACACACACACACACACATATATGTATACATGCAGAATTATGTTAAACATATGTACATTTAGGTTCAAATAGTCCCTCATTGTCATGACATAATGAAATATATTTTGTTGCAAAAGCAGTTGAAGGTCCCGCTCTCTCTCTCCTTTTCACATTTTCTTTCTTTCTGTACTTGTGTTTTCAGTTTTTCTTTCCCTCTCTATCTCTATAAAACACTCTCCTGCTCTTTCCCTTTCAGGTCTCTCCTGAGGCTAAGGCTACATATAAGCCCCCATAGTTAAAAAAAAAAAAAACGGGGGAAAAAAGGCTTCAGCAGCTCAGGAACCTGGGAGAAGATAATAGCCATGAAATTCAGTTACACAGTTGGCCTGCTCCCAGCTCCGTGGCCAGGCCTCCTTCCACTATGGCACAGGATATTAGTGGCTCACATCACAGGACAAATTAAAGCCATCAGCCACCCTCTCAGGGGACCTTATCAGAGCAGCTTTCCCAGAGTTTTAAGAAGAGACAGCGGACATTGGTGAAGGTTGGGGTGTGTATGTGTTGGGGGGGGGGGGGGGGGGGGGGGGGGGGGGTCATCATACACAGTACCTGCCCAACCCATAAACCTACTTGTTTTATCGATGGGGCAAGTTTTGATATGATTTTCAGGGGCATTTTTGGTATCTAATAAGGTATTTTTGGTTCTCTCACATTACGAAAGTCAAATTATCCATAATTTACCAATTATATCATAGTTACAAACAACACTGGATTCGTTTCAGAGGCATTTACTACTAAACCTCCACAAGCGCCCCATGAGAAGCACTGGTTGTGGATCAGCCATTTGAGAGGAGGTAAGTAAACAGATCTCCATGGAGCAGGCGTGCGTGTGTGTGTGTGTGTGTGTGTGTGTGTGTGTGGTGTGTGTGTGAAGTGCGTGCGTGCGTTTGTGTGTGTGTGTGCGTGATTCACTCCCAGCTGGAGCGGAGGGGTACATGCCGGGGCTTAACACACCCATTAGCCCACGCCGACAGCACCAGTCACAGCCAGGTCATGAGAGCCGCTGATGAACACTTCATCTCAAATGGAGTTTCCACTCGGATCAGCCGCCCCGTCCGTCTCACAATTCATCACCCTCTCAGCCTCCGTCTGTCACCCTTCACTCACCCCCTTCTCACCCTTCTCTCTCCCACTCACTCTCTCTCTCTCTCCCCCACTTTTTCTATCTGTCTGTATCCCACTCTCTGTCCCCCTTCATCTGCTAGAGATAAGTGAAGCAACTTTGAATTTGTTTGTCTCTCTCTCCCTCTCTCTGCATCCTCCTATTCTTTTTTTAATCTCTCTCTGTATCTTCCTCTTCTCTCTCTGTGCACCGCCCCATATTCAGTCTCTCTCTCTCTGTAATCCTGTCACACTCACCCTCTGTATGTATGTATCTGTTCCCTTCTTCTATTACTTTTTCTCTCTCTCTCTATTTCTCTCCTCTCTGTCTGTTTGTCTGTGAGTGTGGACTTGGGCGTCGGCTCCCTTCTCCCTTCCCGCTCCAGTAAATAAACGCTGTGGCCAAACCCAGACAGGACCCGCGTCGGCCATATTTATCTACCTCAGCGTCGGAAAGAAAAACAGCCTTGGCCTCACTGCGCAGGTGGCAGCTACGCCGTCACCCATGGTAACCCAGCATCTTGACATCTGCAGGCTATTACCAGACCAGCCCCCGGGAGGAGAGGGGGGGGCAGAGGAAGAGCAGGGCGGGGCATTGGGGGGGGGGGCAGGTTACAGGCAACATTTTTTTTCAGAGGAGGGTGGGGGTGTTTAAGAAGGGGCTTTGGGTGGCCTGGCTGAGGCTACAAGACACGGGGCAAATCCCCCAAATCCCCCGGCCTTTTCCCAGTAGTGTCGATACACCTCTGAAGCATCCCTCCACCTCCACCCCCACCCCCCATGCCCTCCCAGCCTGCCAGGAGAGCGTAGGCAGCCTGTGCCAGGAATAGCCGTGGCGTTTGAAACGAGTTAACTAATCAGAGCTCATTATAGCCGATGTCTAGCCAGAAGACAAACAAAGGATCACAGGAGGGCTCAGTGGCTGACACGCCGCGACAACTGAGCTGCAGTACTGTTACTGAGGCCCAGAGAAACTACTCCTCCTCCTGACAGGGCCAGAGAGAGGGAAAGAGACAGAGATGGCGGAAGGGAGAGAGAGAAAGAGAGAAAAAGTTAGAAGGGGGAAAGGGCACAGAAAGAGGGAAAGAGAGAGATGAAGAAAGAGGGAGAGAGAGAGGGAGTGAGAGAAAAAGGAAGAAAGGCAGGCAAGAAGGAAGAGAGAAAGATGGAGAGAGAGCGGGAGAGCAACAGAAAACGCCTTAGAGAAATGCTCTACTTACACGCACTTACACGAACACACATATACACATACACACACACACACACACACACACAGTTACTGGGGTCCTGGGAGCTGGCCCCTCTCTCAGGCCACAGGAGAGAGCTGTTCAACATGGATTCACATACAAGCACTCACACACTCCCTCATGCACATAACCGCACACGCACACACACACACACACACACACATTCTCTTACGTGTAAACCCATTCAGACACCCATACATGGTCACACACACTCATACAAATGTACTAGAATAAATGTGGGTGCTTCTCTAGGCTTTCACCTCTTCACTGGAAATAATAATAATAGTATGGGCAGTGGAGCCACACATTCCTCATCATGTAAATGGACTGCATTTATATTGCGCTTTTCTATTCATAGAGCATTAATTAAGAGATGAATGCCTCAGATCTCTACCCATTCACACACAGATGGCGAAGGCTACTATCTATGGTGCCAACCTGCACATCGGGAGCGGTTGGGGGTTCAGTGTCTCAAGAGCTCAAGGACACGACTCCTCTACTCCTGAACCAGTATATAGCCCATACATACATATTTGTATTACATATCGTTTATAGTTTCATATCCAACATCACAAATGTGTGAGACTTCATACTCTCCAATACTTTTAAAAGTGAAGAAAAACTCAACTGTATGACATGGCTGTTTCTTTAGTTGTGAGCAGTAAGCTGTGCAGTCAAATGTTGTCAAATGTCACTGCAGCCTGTAAAGTCTGATGGATGGCACGGGTAATCTAAAATGAAACATATCTCACCCAACTGTGGTCAATTAACACTGACTGGTAATGGGAACTTTACGATATGAGGAGGACTGAAGGAAACTCACACTTCCTGTTCATACCAGGGAACCCTGCTGGTACCTTGTTAAATGACGGCACCAGTTGAAATATGCTGTGTGTGTGTTACTGTGTTACTGTGTGTGTGTGTGTGTGTGTGTGTTGTGGGCAGGGGACAGCAAGGACACCAAAAGGATGGCTTGCTGGACAGTGAGCTCTGTCCCCTATACCCTTTGAGCCGAGTCTCTCCTCTGTCTTATCAGTGCAGATAATAGAGCCATACTAAAGAAGCTGGTAGCTATCTGGCCAGAGATAAAAAGCAACAAGTAATGCGTTTATTATCCAACCTTTTGCCACTTCCATACTTCAGGGCTAGCTAGAGAGCCCATAAAACTGACCTTCGCCCCGAGAGGTGATTGGACAGATCTACCAACAAGCTGAGGAGGAGAGGGGAGAGGAGGGGAGCAGTCTGGGGGTGTGCATGTATGCCATGACCCCCCCATCCCCACCCCACCCCACACACACACACACACACACACACACACACACACACACACACACACACACACACACACACACACACACACACACACACACACACACACACACACACACACACACACACACACACACACACACACACACTGCCAGTACACCATACCACCAACCACCACAGCAACATAAGATGTGCCAACACCTTGCATGCATGAAGTCAACAACCCACATCTGTTCACTAACACATGCATATCTGATCCCCTTTGGCACTCTGATAGGCTTCTGATTATGACTGCTGATGACCGACGAGGGGCTGTGTATCTTAGCACATCTTGCAAGGCTGAGCATGGGAAAAGGGCACCTTATGGTTACCTACCCCACCCCCGCCCCACCCCCATTTTTATCGTCCACAGAGACGCTGAGGCTGGGTCTCTAATCTGTGAGTGCTCGGGTCCTGCTCTCTCTGTGTACAGACCCTATGGCATAATGAAGGTGATGGTCGCAGCCGCCGCCACCATTCCGAGCCACCGTGACGCCTGCTGATGCCGCCACATGGCACAGTGGGCTGATGGGAAAATCTGATACGGATGGCCGCTTTATCTTATCGCCCCCATCGCTGAGCACAGGGAGGATCTCCCCGCCGGGCCAGATAAGGTGCGTTTTATGTCCCCCACATCGCTCTTTGGCAAGGCATAATTACCCTCCACGCCCGGAGAGCAGGGGACAAGATACACACGCCGCAGTGGCTGCTTAGGGAACATGGAGAACAGGGGTGAGGGAGAGTGAGGGGAACAGTAAACAGCGAAATCCTCACTGTGCAGTTAGACTCCACAGTGGGGATTGCTAATTGAAGTGAATGGGATAAACTATCTGCAGTCAATCAAGTATAAGTCACTCTACAACCTAAACCAGCTTATCAAACTGATTTCAGTTTAACAGAATGAAAAGTAAAATAAATTGCTTTATTGCTTACATTTAAAATGGCATAGGCCTAGTTTAATGTTGTCAATTTCATCAATAAAGTTAAGTGACTATAAAATAAGAGTGGCCATTAGGGGGCGCTGTAAACTGATAATATGTTGCCTGCAGCATAAAACAATAAAAATGGATTGCAGCATCCACATCCCTCTAAGGGCAGATGCAGGTGTATGTCAGATAAGCCTAGCTACTAGACAGCCATAGAAGAGCATATCTGATGTGGCAAAGCCTTGAGACGGCTATGGTGATAACGCACATAATGCAGAGTCAGTGTACAATCAGTGCAATTATTGCCTTGCTACTCTCCACCATCAGACAGTGGACTTTATAACAGTGAGGCAGCAAAAAACAACACAGTAACTCTATAACAATGAGGCAGCAGAAAAACAACACAGTAACAAAACACAAAACAGCTATTAACAAAAAACTATTTTGATCTCAATCCTTGAACAAAACCAAATAATAATCCATATTATAGTATAAATGAAAATAACAAGAACAAATCGCTGATTTAACTTCTGACAGCCAGCTGTCTCTTAATAACAAATAACGACTCATGAAATTACTTAAATAGAGACCAGAACATATCATTGATATTTCCAAAAAAAGGAGCCTTCCTATTCTGCATTACACACAGACATCTGTTCAGAAACATAAACATGAACATGAACATGAACATGATTCTGACTCATCTGGCTGCCTTGTCATCATGGAGGCTTTGCTCAGGGCTTTACTCGCACCCAGTGCCCCCTTTTGCAAAACACACACACACACACACACACGCTACTTTTCTTCTTCACAAGATCGAGACCACCACCACCACCACCACAACCAGGCAGCTTTATGGTTAATGAACATTTCACAATTTGTTTGTCAATTCAGGCCTGAGCTCACATATTGCAGTAATTTGGACTGCAAACTGCAGCTGCGGCCGTTTTCTTGTTTCTCAATAGAGGGAGATGAGTTTTTCCACTGGTGAACACATCTGTGATGAGGCCAAGCCGGGCCAGACATGACTGGCCACTACGCTCTCCTGAGGGAGCAGGGCTGGCATCATAAACCTGCCGCTATACTTCTCATGGGGAAGCGTGTGTGTGTGTGTTTGTTTGGAGGGGGGGGGGGCAAGATACTTTGGCTTGGCTCAGGGAAACACTGACATCAAAAGCATCACTCTTATCATTATAAGCAGTGCAACCGCACCACCACCACCCGGTCATTATCATCATAATCATCATCATCATCATCATCATCATCGTCGTCACCATCATCGATGTTGCTGTCGTCACTACTCATGAAAAAACAAACAGCTGAGCAGTGCCTCTGCACCTGCGCTTTTCTCTGGCTGGCTCCTTTCCTAGAGGCCACTCTGGAGATGGCCCCCCCCCCCACCGCCCACCCCACCCCACAACCACTGCCTCAGCCTCAGCCTCACGACGCTACACAAATATATAATCGCACAGTGAAGCAGAAAAACCCTGGAAACACCACTTTTCGAGTGCATTGCCATGCTCAGCCCTGGCCTTGTCCTCATGCCGGGCTGGCCTGATCGTCTCCTCCTCCTCCTCCTGGGCAAAAGCCTCCACAGCCTTCACCTCCAAACAAAAAGACAACAAGAAGAGAGAGGAAGGGAGGTTAGGAGTGTTTAAGTGGTGTCTTTGAGGAGAAAGGGAGCACAGCCATGGTGATTACTCATAAAACAGAACAGAGAGAGAGAGAGAGAGAGAGAGAGAAAGGAACAAGAGGAGAGAGGGGGGAGACAGAGGGGAAGAAAGTGATTGAGCATGAGAGAGAGGCGGGGGGGAAACAGAGGGAGCGAGAGAGACAGAAAGAGACAGAGTAGAGAACGACAAGAGAAAACAAGAGGGAGACAGAAGGGTGAGAAAGAGAGGAAGAGAAAGGTGGGATGTGTGAGAGAGAGAGAGAGAGAGAGAGAGAGAAACAGAAAAGGAGTGAAAATACTGGTGATCAGCGATATGAGGACAGAGGAGAGGAGAGGAGAGGAGAGGAGTGGAGTGGAGAGGAGAGGAGAGGAGAGGAGAGGAGAGGAGAGGAGTGGAGTGGTGGAGTGGAGAGGAGAGGAGAGGAGTGGAGAGGAGAGGACTGGAGAGGAGTGGAGTGGAGTGGTGGAGTGGAGAGGAGAGGAGTGGAGAGGAGCGGAGAGGAGAGGAGAGGAGTGGAAAGGAGAGGAGTGGAGCGGTGAGGAGAGGACTGGAGAGGAGTGGAGAGGAGCGGAGAGGAGCAGCTCAGCCCTGCTGTGGGAGGCCGAGCTCCCAATCGCCGGGGCCTCCAGGATGAGCTCCAACTAAAACAATCTTCCCCCCAGCCTGGAACGCATCTCCCACTTTATTGTGAGCAAAGGTCTGCTGCAGCTGGCACTGCGAGGTCCGAGTCAGGAATAATCTTATCTGCCATCAGCTATAAATATATGACGGGGAGAGGGGGAGGAGAAGGAGATGGAGAGAGAGACAGGGAGAAAAGAGAGAGAGATAGTAGAGTGGGGGGGAGAGAGTATGGGAGTAGAAGGAGGGAGGGAGGTAGAGAGGCAGAGAGGGAGGTGGTGAGACCTTCTTCTTTTTTAACTGCCCTCACAAATAAACAAAGATCTCTGTGAGGATCTGGAGAGGGGGAAAAAAAGGGTCGTATAAAGGCCAAAGAACTTTGAAGGACGACATGATATATGTCGTTTCTGTGCAATATATAAATCAAATGATTATATATGCACATAAGGACATACAAAGGTTGAGTCTACTTTGTCTATTTGTTTTCTTAAGAGATCTATAAGTTAAGACACAAATATCAGAATAAACACAACAGACTAAACTGAGTCTCAGTTTCTATGCTGTTGTTCTTGCATGACAACAGACAAAATACTCAGAACCAACTTTGATGGTTTCAAGATGATTGTGCTCAGCCAAGTCAAGTCCAGTAAGCCTTCTGGCACGATTGCGTTTAGATTGACGAAATAAAAATCACGTTCTCTTTAATCTGTAGAGAGGAGAGAGGGGAATGTTATCATTCTTTTCAGTTTTTCTCACAATGGTTACAACGATACATCTTCATGGCGAAAGTGTCACACCAAATTAAAGACCTAAATCTTGGGCACATACAGTATTTTGTAATCATTGTATTGTCATAAAATATTTCAGTGCAGAATTAGCATGCGTTGACTTGAGAGTGTGCACTTGTGACAACTAGCCCCATCAGTTGGTGAGCTGTCACATTAGATCATTAAGCAAACAAGAACACAATTCATTGTGAACCTAGAACTCGACACCCTCAGTGAACATAAAAGTAACTAATAATTTATAAAACAATTATGCCAAATCATGCCTAATAGTAACAATAATTATGGCAATCTAAATCTAAGACAAAGACTTATGGTCTGCATATTATTCAGTCATAATTCTGGCAAATTCTTGCCTCCCCTTAGGGACAGTAGCCTACATTTTTCCTTTCCAAACTCTTTTTCCTTTCCAAACTTGACCAGGACACTTTCTTCACTGGCATTTTCTTTTTCTGCCCCCAAAGGAGGGATTTTCAAATGCTGCATCACTTTGCAATAAACCTGAGTACATGTCTGCTGACCTAGTAATGTGCCCTGGCAGTTCATGCTCTAATTTAGGGGAGAAACCCTACACATGTAACAACTTACCCCCTGGTCACTGTGACAACTTGACTAACTAGGGCTTAATTTCAAGGCTAGTTCAACCTAAGACTGTAGTAAATGCATCAATTCACTCACTACTAACACCTCTAATCATAGAAAAGTAAAAAATTGAAATACCAAAACTAGTCAAAATAGGTTGGAAATGTGGAATGCCATAGTTCTACTTGGGAAGGGGAAAAGGGGGGAAATTGTTCCGAGCTTAGTTCCAGGTGCTCTTCACTAAAGGTAAACAAGATGTGGACTCAGGGGGTTGTGTCACACAATGGAGCTATTTCAGTTTTGAGACTGAGCTCCTAGTTTTGGAGAAATCACCAGTGTGACAACTTATCCGTGTGACAACTTACCCCGATCTCCCTTATGTAGAAAAGATAACCTGACAAATATCCTTTGAGAGGAGAAGCAAGACATGTCTAAATGACTGACAAACAGAAACCTTCAGCTGTGTTTCAATGTATCTCTGCAACATGCTAACTGTGTGGCAAAAACAAACGGAGCATCTTAAATCAATCAAAACTCAATCAACGTGAACATATGAGCGCTCCTCCTGTCACACAATCTTTGCAAAGATGGATGAGCTGTACTGCTGCACACACCCACGTGCATCCATACTTCATTCCCAACACCTCGGCACAGGCCAGAGAGGTGGAAAAACCGGGTGGATCGCTGAAGGTGTTTTGAACCCGCTGTGCGGTTTGAAACGTAATTACGCGGGGGTGAGCTATCCCGTTTGTGTCGACACTCACTCATAAATCACTCAGTATCGACAGTTTGCTGGGTGTGAAATGGGGGTTTCCAGAAAACACACACAGCTGGGGGTAGCCCTAGTGATGTTGGTGGTGGTGGTGATGATTGCAATGATGATGATGATGATGATTACATCATTGTTCTGATGTACCAGAAGGTCAAGGGCACTTCCAGTATGAAACGGTGTGAAACGTTCTGGGAAACGATGGAGAAAAATTAACAAACAAAAAAGTTAAATGCGACGCCAAGAATGTGCAGATACAGTTCCCTATCCGAATGAAATCGAAACCCATAGAAACCAAAAGAAAACACAGAAATAGTTCCCCAACAGCAACATAACATCAAAAAATCCCAAGCACCGGTCCAAACTGCTTCTCTCGACTCATCGACTTGTGGTCTTGTTTTTCTTTCTACAAAAGTCTAAACAACAACACTGGTAGCAAACTTTTACAGGCACATCTGACGTTTAATCACCAATTAACTACTGTAAACTGTTATCTTTCCTGGGAGAAACACCTTTGAACACAGTTGTGGTTGAACAGTCGCACACAAGGGGTGGTAAAGCTATAAAATTATCAGGGCCCTATTCAGCACCAATCGCAATACTGGTCTGCACGCCACTAAGGTGAAGGCCACAGAGCCATGAGAATAGGGAGATAAGAGGCCCTATTAGAGGTCAGCCCTTCTCCTGAGGAGGGGGAGATGAAATGGGGGGGTGGAGTTGGGAGGTCTGTGCAGTCTCAGTCCTGATCACTCGCGTCCTGGCTTCCTCTTCTAGGTCATGGCAGTTATGCAATGCGACAGTAAAAACGCGGTCGTAAACTACTGTTTATGCTCTGGGCCATAAACGAAGAGGTGCGTTTCCTGCGGACATTTACGGCTCCTCTGTATCATCGGCTCTTCACACACTTCTTTCTTTTATAAGGCAGCTTGTTAAAAATACAAATACAAATGTTATTCAATTAAAGAGCAAACACGGGCCACCGTTGTTTCAGCGCACACAGGGCTATTCAGTTCACAGAGTTGGATGCTGAAGAACCTTGCAGTGAAGGTTTATCCCTTTGACGTCAGAATCAGCGCTTGTGGCTGTAGCCAGATCACATCTGATATATCATTTGTTTGATCTGCCTTGGCTCAGTAAAAAATACAGCTTTATCAAGCGGGGAATATTGAAGAATGGCGATAGCCTTGGGAGTATGCCCCTAAATAACTTGCACATGATAAGAGCTGATATCAGTGTAGGTATCCGTCTGGACATTTGCTAAGAGTTTCCACAACAATCACGCCACCGACGCAGCTGCTTCAAGCAAAACCCTGCACATCCAAATGTTACCAAGCACAGAATCCCTCTGAACTTACACAGGACTGGTAAACCAACAAGCGATTTGTAGTTCCAAAAGCAAAGTGATATAAATGCAATCTTCTATATATTCTATATTTTCTTTTAAGCAGGCGCTAGTTGTGTGCAGCGTATGTAGTCTCATAGAGTTCTGCTGCTTGGCCCAACCCTAAGAAGTGAAAACCACCAGTGACCTCAGCCTAGTCCACGTGGGCTCCCTGTCACACTCGCTCACACTTGCTCACACACACACACACACACACACACACACTTGCTCACACACGCGCTCGCTCGCTTGCTCGTGGCACTACAGTGTCGGAGCACGCCGCTCCCTCTCCCAACTGTCTGCCGTGTACGCCGGCCCGGGAAGGCAAACACAGAGGGACGGAGGTCCAAGAGCAACAGGCTCGGGCACTTAAAGTGTCACGGTGCAATTAGAAGTGCATTAGGAAGCTGTGCAAACAAGGCCAAACCCCATGACAACCTCAGCGGGGCAGAACACGACTTCCTCCAGCGAGCCGAGCGCGCTCAAATTCAGCAAGGGGGGGGGGGGGGGGGGGGGGGGGGGGGGTTGGGGGTTAATGATGAGGACGGAGGCAAGGACGGAGTTGATGATTTAATGAAGCTCGCCTTTAAGAACAACAAAGCGCCGGCCAGTCCATGACCACTCTTCAAAGCGCTGCAGACTGGGCTAAACACTTGCAGAGGAGGAATTCTTCCCAGTGCTGATCAGTGGAGAATGGTGATAGGCTCCCGGGGGTTGGAGACCGGGTGCTGAGAAAGAAAAGAAAAAGAGGACATGAGACAACAAGAGAAAAAAAGGGAATAAAAATAGATAAATAAATACAGACGACCTCAGATGCCAATAAAACATGGTGTCCACCAACATGGATCTCAGGTTTCAGGGTTTTTTTTTTTTATCAGATGGAACCATTTCACCCCACTTCTTCTTTCCTGTGCAAGGAACAGACCAGTATGTTCCCCCGCTTCATGTTAGCATTTGAGCTAATTAAACACAGGTCAGCGAGCCTTCCACGATGTCCAGATGACCCAATGCACGAGACACAGCTGCTGTGTATGGTCAGGGTGGCTACGCCTTTGGCCCAGAGGTGCCGCACAGCATCGCCTTGCATATAGGACAAAACATATGCTACAGTACATGCCTCCTTAATCAAATAGCACATATAATAACCTGAACTGATTGCTGTTGATGTTGTGTGTTTCACGCTGCATGTTAATTGTTACTGATTTTGCGAGGCCCAATCTGGGGGTTAGTGTAAGCAGTGGTGAACAGTGCGATAAATGGAGCGTAGCGGTGCTAAAAGAGGTAACGCATTGGCATACTACACTGAACACACTGGCGTTAAACATCTGGACCTTGGGTGCCGTCTGCCTGAGGAAGCCAGTGTGTGACCCTCTTCTGATGGCACTTCTGGAGCTGACTTTGAGCGTGGTCCAGAACGAAACAAGAACGCCAACTGATTATGCAGTGGGTCTGGAACCGGAGCTGGTCCATTCCAGAACCGGGTGCTTTCTAGGCCTTCGTACCCATTCGGGACAAAGAGATATAGAGATAGATAGAGTTTGATAAATTGAGTTTGGAAATAAAGTTAAGCCTCGAGTTTCCAAACGAGGTACTGCAGGCTCTCGTGAGGTTCACAGGACAGGCGCGTCATCGCAGTTCATAAACCTAAACTAGTCTAATAAGATTAATACCTTTTAAACATACACTGACGTGTTTCTTCACACAGTGCAAGGCCCTGGAGTGTTCTGAGAGAGTTGTGAGGTAACACCTCCCAGGCCATCTGAAGTGTGAGAGAGATAAATAAAAGCAGAGAGCAATTATTAAAATACATCATCGATCCATTAGCATGGGATTAGACAAGTGCTTTATTTACGGAGCAAATGCACGCTGATAGAGAAGGCTGCGGTTGTGACTCAATGCCTCTGCTATGAAGCAACAAAGGAGAACATACTTTCCACAGGGTTCACAGCACACAAGAAAACATTTCAAATTACCCTGCAAAAATATACAAGTACTCAAAGACTTCAATAGAGTCACATCCAGAGCTCTGAGAAGGCTGTGGAAGAAAGAAAAAAAAAAAAACGAAAAAAAGAAGAAAAAAAAAAGACGTTCAGGGTGTTTTTCATTCTAATTATTTTACCAGACCGACTCCTTACTCTGAGAATGATTAATCAGGGAGAGCTGAGCCAACCATCAACTGAGGCATGTTTTGCATTTCCTCCACTGGTGGATCTGTCCTTATTGCCAGTTAATTGAAACCTTGTTTAGGAATACCAAGGTCACCGTTTCCACCCATGTTATCCGAATTAGCCTGAAATGAATCCCTTCTAAATGGGAAGTGCGGTGTGGGCGAAGCGGAGTGCTACTTGAATTCCGGCTGGGACACCCACATAGATACCTAAGGGGTAGGGGTGGGGGCTGGGGGATGGACAGTTTGGGGGATGGATGATGTAGACCTTGAGGGAACAGCAGTAACAGCATCAGGAGCAGCACAAGTGGCCTTGAGCAGTTGCAGGGGGTGGGGGGGAAACGAGGAGGCATGCATGCGAGACTGGGCTTCACTTTCCATAAGGCTTATATCAGTGACACAACACCCTCGGAAATCTGGACTAGCTTACGCAGTTCTTCGCCTCATCTCGAACAAACACTGTTTAAATTGGTTTCAAAAAACTAAAATTGCATCAACAGCACTCTACAAAGATAGGCTGGGAAAATCTGATGCGCAGTCCCACATGACTGCAAAAACCACAAGTTCTTAACACTGTCCTCACTCTTTTAACAGCGCGAGAATGGGCGAGGATGGGACGGAAACCGCCGCTCGTAGAAAGAGGGGATGCTGACGCTGCAGAAGATCAAAGGCATTGCCGGATTCTGTCTGGTGAATAAAAGCCTCCCGAATCGCAACATCAGCAGTGAGCTGCTGGCTCTGCTGCTTCAAAGGAACTCCCTGCGGTGATTTCATACCTTGCAGAACACTAGCAGACAATGACATTAGCCCGCATTAGCCAAGATGTCTAGCAAAGCCTCGGCAAAAACATGGTCCTCGTCCTCAACCTCCACCTCCGTGGATCCATGTTCAAGGGTTCGAATCCTGAGCTTGTGTGCTTTGGCAGATAGGTGTAGAGAAAAAATAAAAGAGCGCTTGGAGACGGTATTAAACTGTTTATGTATGCCGTCACTAAATCGGCCCGGTAGGGGCGACAGGACGGCTTTTAAAACGTGAACCAGAAGTACACATGGCGTACAGAAGTCATAATACCCCTGTGAGCCTGAGAGGGAAATAAATCCTCTACGCCGGTAGGTGATTGACATGACGCACCGACGAGGCTTGGCTCCACTGGGCTAATCATCTCTCAACCCTACGTGTGGCGGACCACTTTCGCGGACCAGTTAGTGACAGGATGTCAGTTGACAACTCATTTGAGCTCCGGTGAGTGAGAGTGTGTGTGAGTGTGTGTGTGTGTGTGTGCGTTTTTTTTGGGGGGGGGGGGGTCCACGACAGGCAGGGGGTGAGGTAGGGAGATTTACGGCAGCGAACGGAGCAGCAGCTGGCTACGTGGCGCGCGGAGCCAAGCGAGTGGGAAGCTAATCTTGTTTACATTCAATCTGCTATTTCCTCCCCTCTGAAACCTTGCGAGAAGAAAGTCATGTAATATGTGTATTAAAAATAAGTGTAGCAGACCAGGAAACAACCTACTGGCAGAGCTGGGCCTTTGTGGGCCAGCCAACATACCCTGCGGCTAACTGCAATTGATACGTGCTCTATTCCAGGATGGATTCCTGAATCACAAAAAAAAAAAGGAATTTGCTCGGGCTGGGCCCACACTGACACACATTACTAGGGTAAAAACACAGCTACATGTAGCGTATGTAGTAATATATGAACTGTATTTAATATGATCAAACTTTGCAACTGTGTATATACAGATACAGTACAGTATGTGTGTGTGTGTATGTGTGCGTGAGTGGGTGGTGTGGTGTTTGTGGTGTGGTGTGGTGTGGTATGGTGTGTGTGTGTGTGTGGTGCGTGTGTGTATAGACATTAGGGCGAGGCAGATTACTTTGCTGGGAACTGGTGACAATTAAGACGTGCAGAATTTCTTTTTCCAAATGAGATTCCTTGTCTCTGACTTACACAGAAGCCTGAATTTAATTATGCTAACGTGTTCCTGCCCCCGATCTCTTCTCACGACACTGATGAACTGCATCAATAAGCGTGAGGCAGTTCATTTTCTATATTCAGTGCTTATATGATGTTCTTTGTATTTTTCCTGCCAATACTACCACTCTAATCCAATTTAATGTCATCCTTGAAGTACTGTTATTACATCTGGCACTGGGAAACCTGCTTCTAAACATGAGACGTAACGTGGAACTGAAACAGCATCAGACTGAACTTCAGTCATGAGTTTACAGGTTGAGTGGGCAGAAGGTTCACAACACTTACGTTCTTAAAAATGGTGAGAATGTCCCAAAAAAAAAGAGATAATAACCAACGAGGAGGAGGAAGCAAATGGTAATAGAATTGAAGAAGAAAAAAAAACAGCGGAAAAGCTTGTGGCTTTTTTATGGAAACTAAAATTTCAACTTCAACCATGCAATCACCACATTAAAGGAGCCTCATTCTCGAGACGACCACCGGTATGCGCGGTCGCTGCCAGGGCAGTGTTTTTGATTAGATTTCTCCATTTTTTCAGTTGATTTGGCAAATTAACTTACAACAGCCCAAGCACACCACCCAGACAAGGCAGAGCATAGCAGCAAATTGCATTCATCAAAAACACACACGAGAACTGTTTAATTAGTGTGATATGATTAAAACAAACACACACACACACACACACACACACACACAAAACTATTCTCAGCAGCACAGGAGCAACATAGGGTCCTTGTACTGTTGAGGTATCCTATCTCTTTACCAGTCATTATACATGGAGAGCATCACATATTTAAACTTCACTGGTATTTATGTACCAGTGGCAATCCTTCAGTCGATCTTGGTGACCCAGCTTTTTCCTACACTTCATTTGTTGGTAGGACTTCAAAGTCTGTGACTGATCACGCTATGACTTTCTCTGCTCCAGCTCCTTAGTTTGTTAAAGAAAAAACACGAGCTTAGATAATTTAGCTCATATTATTTGGAAAGCACACCTAACAACTTCAAGCTTTCTCATGAACAAATTTGTTTGTAGTTGCATGGTGGGGATGATAAATGCACAATGTGGTTTGGGCCTCGGATGCAGCCAGAGAATGGAGGAGGAGAGGGCCTTCTTTAACTGTACATGGGGCTTACAGAAGAATGAGTGCTTGTCTGCAACTGATTGGTTCTGACTTTCAAGTGCACCTCATGTTCCACTGTGTTATTAATGTGTGTGTGTGTGTGTGTGTGTGTGTGTGTGTGTGTGTGTGTGTGTGTGTGTGTGTGTGTGTGTGTGTGTGTGTGTGTGTGTGTGTGTTTGCGTGCGTGTGTGTGTGTGTGTGTTTGTGTGTGTGAGTGTGTGTATGTGTGTGTGTGAGAGAGAGAGCTGCTTGCCCTGTGCCATCTCTATAGAGGTGATGACCAAAGACCAGATGTCTGTTATACCCGATCTCCTGGATCACTTCCGGGGCCATCCAGAATGCCGTTCCAAGAGGATGGATGTTCCTCTTGGCCATCGTGTCCTAGGGGCAGAGAAAGACCAGGAGCGAGGCATTAAGGACATGGTGCAAAGGCCGTCAGTAGCTCATCAGTATGTAAGAGAAGGGTGACACTGAGTTGGGTCCTGTGTCTGCATGACGAGGCCAGAGCAGAACAGGGGGAGAAGATTAGGCCGTTGATAAGAGCCAAACATGTTTCAGGCTGTGAAACAGATCAGCATTCCAGCCTATAACAGATGCTGTATGCGAGCCTGCTTTCGCTTTCCAATGTATCCCTGACGCACAGAGACCGTGATTAACTTCACAGATCCTCTGGCGGCCGGCGAAAACGTCAAATGGCGAAATGAGAAGGGGCAAAATCTGTCTTTTTCCCTCACCTCCTCCCCTAAACGATCTCTGTGTTATGTTAAACTCATGGCTCAAAAATGCTTTATTGAACTTTATATATTCCAGCCACCCTAAATTGAAACACCGACACCAACCCCCCAAACACACACACACACTCATTCCCCATGCAGTCCCAAACACACACACACTCAATCCCCATGCAGTCCCAAACACACACCCATACACCCACCCACACACACACACACACACACACTCAATCCCCATGCAGTCCCAAACGCTTCGAGCCTGTGCAGGTTCCGAGGGGCCATGGTCCCGCAGCTTTTATGGGTCTCTTTAAATCATCAAGTGCTTAGCAGGAACGCTGCGTCCAAAACGTAAAACGACGCAGCCAGGTAGGATAATGGGGAGCTTATGGAGTGAGACCGGTCAGGCAGGCGAGCGCACGAACGAACAAATGAACAAACGGACGGACGAGTGATGGACCACCCTGCAGCGCCGCGGGGGTAAGTGCAGCTGTTCTGGGCCAGGCCCCATCCTCAGGGCACCTACACTTCATTCACTGATTATACACAGGTCCTGTGTGTGTGTGTGTGTGTGTGTGTGTGTGTGTGTGTGTGTGTGTGTGTGTGTGTGTGAGATTGAGAGAGTGAGTGAGTGAGTGTTGTTGTTGTGTGTGTGTGTGTGTGTGTGTGTGTGTGTGTGTGTGTGTGTGTGTGTGTGTATATACTGTATATATGTGTATACAGGTTTACATGCCAAAACCCAGTTGTACTCAGTTAGAGTCAATTAAGCTGTGATTTACAGAAACACTGCATGAAAGCGAGGCGGCTGTAGAGATGTAATGAGAGGAGATCATGGCCAGCTTCTGAACGCTGCAGAAGAGTTTAGGAATCCAAACCCTTTCTCGCACTGTGACAGCACAGCATGGGAGCCCAGGAGAGAGAGAGAGAGAGAGAGAGAGAGACCTGCTCACTTCTCACATGCAATTTAAAGTAAACCGAAACTTGTGTTTGAAAGACATTAAAGGTATTTACTCCACCTCTATAAATACTCTGTCTCTCTTTGTTTGGTGACACGCAGCCTGATGTAGTGTTTTCACCTAACAAATAAGGCCAAATGAATGCCTGTCTTTTGCACCTTCTTCTAAATAGCTAGATTCTCTGAAATTGCTAATTATTAACTTAAGCAAACCTCACGTTCCTCTGACAGGTCAGTTCTGTGCTAAGGTGCGGTGGCTTTACCTGCAGAATTGGAGGTGACTAGTCTCTCATTACTTGCGGCATTAGAGAAATGGAGCCCAATGAAAGCGCAGCATCTCTCGTGAGATTTGCACAGTGAGATTGGAGGCTTCTTAGCTCAACAAAATAAAGTGCTGTAGTGATGGAATCAACTAGAACAATCTGAATAATCAAATTAAGTCCTTCCCAAAGGCCTTCAATTATGAGTAAAACACATGGGGAGTTCAGAAGGGCTTTAACGAACAGAAATGAAGTATATTTAACAGTAGCAGAATTAGACAAAACAGCCTAGCAGCAGTGTGTGAATATGTGAGTGTGAGTGTGTGTGTGTGTGTGTGTGTGTGTGTGTGTGTGTGTGTGTGTGTGTGTGTGTGAGTGTGTGTGTGTGCGTGTCGGTCATGACTTCTACCTCAAAGGGGTGGGAAGGCTGACTCAACCAAAGTCACGGATCGCTCCTGGAGCTGAGGCGCAAGTCTTCCAAGTTTCTGCCTCCTGAGGTGAGCTGTTTGCAGTTTTCCCTAATCAACCCGCCGGGAGGCTCCTTTCCCCCGTTCAGCATAAGAGACAGGGAAGATAAGAACAGACACCTATTTACAACTTCCCCTTGCCAACACACACATTTCAGCTCGGCGTCTTGGCTTAGGCGGAATGTGTCCTGAACGGCTGAGCCTTTCAATAATTTAACAGAACTATGTAAAGACGGAGGGGGGGTGGGCTGTCTTTATCAGACCTCCTGAGTGTGTGTGTGGGGGCCACACACACAACCTGCAGGATTGTGCGCAGTCTTCCAAACACGAGTCAGACTCCAGAAATATCCGACTCACCGTCCGTTGTCCAGCCACTCCGAAGTCGGCCAGTTTCGCATGACCTTCAGTGTTGAGGAGAATATTCCCAGCTTTTATGTCCCTGTGGATCTTCCTCATAAAATGCAGATACTCCAGGCCTTTCAGGGTTGATTTGAGGATTGTGGCTATCTCATCCTCACTGAGCTGTGTAAGACAAACAGAGAGAGAGGGAGAGAGAGAGTGTGTGTGTGTGTGTGTGTGTGTGTGTGTGTGTGTGAGAGAGTGAGAGAGAGAAACAGACAGAAAGACAAAAGAGCGGGAAATTCTCCTGTGATTCAAGTGTTCCAAAGTATCATTCATGGTGAATCGTCTTTGGGCTTAGTATAGCGGTCTGTGTGCTGTTCTTTGTACACACATGCATCAACTCTCACACAAGCACACACACACACAAGCACAAACACAAACACACACACACACATTTGTTACTGTGATCTACCCTGTCAGTGATACCAGCAGGCAGCACTATTTTTGCAATTTGGACATGCACGATGTATAAACCAATGGGCTGTGTCATTGTGGTCGTGACAACAACAAGTAAAAAAACAAGCCTTTTTATTAGACAGTGATGAATTACTACACGTTTCTGTTATGCTGTATATAGGTCATAGAGGTGACACACAACAAATGACACACTCACTGACCACATTAAACGAATTCCCCAACACCACCACCACCACCACCACCACTTCCATCCATAATGTATGATTCTGTGTGGAAGTGTGAAACACTTTCAGGTCGGTGTGTTGGTCGGGTCTGTTGGCCTGTCGCTCTGCCGAGGGCTTGAGAAAGGGGCCTGGTCCAGGACATGAGTCAGTGGCAAGTGGCAGTGCCGGGGAAGGAGGGGGAATTCCCATTAAGGCCTATCTGCGGCGCAGGGGCCGGGCCAAGCCAAGCCGAGCGCTCCGGCAGAATGTGCACTTCATTAGTGGGAAAAGTGCCGGGGAGAGCCGGGCCCCGGCCAAGTTCTGTGGGGCCCCATGAAACGCCAATAAAAGTCCCGGCCAGGGGGAACCGGCTCGGACCGGGAGGAGAGGAGGGGAGGGGAGGGGAGAGGAGGGGAAGGGGGTGGGGGTGGGAGGCACCCGAGGCCTCTCCAGATGAATGCTACTTCTGTGGAAAATGCTGGGCTCTGTTAGGTGCCCACTGGGGCTCACTGGAGATGGCCACTGACCCGCAGCCCTGGATGGACCAGTCTGACCGCCCACAGGCCAGACCACAGCTCCGGGCTTCCCGCAGCTCAGAATGCACACACATCAGACACTGAACACTACTCCGCCAGTGCAGGCGCACACACACACACACACACATACATACACATATATTATACATATATTATTAAGTATATGTATATTATATTATATATGTAAACGTTGTTAGCCTGAATCTACATAAATATATATATATATATATATATATATATATATATATACACTGTATATACACATTTTAATGTTTGGGGTCACTTAGAAATTTCATTATTTTTGAAAGAAATGCAAGGATTGTTTGAAGGACACAATTATTATTTCAATGAAAAATCATCATTTCTAACCTTGTCAATGACTATATGTCCTATTCAAACTAATTTTATGTATGTTTTCATGAAAATAAAATACATTTCCAAGTGACCCAAACACACACACACACACACACACACAGACTATATATAAATATGAGCGCCTGTGCTTTTACATATATTATCTTGTCACCTAGACTGAACCCTGAACCTACGTATGAGGAGAGAACTGAATTCAAGAGATAACACAATAACTATCTAAAAGTAATCCAGTCCATTGAGGAGAATAAAAACTACAGAAAGGGAGGGATGAGGAAGAGAAGAGAAGAGAGGAGAAGAGGTCATTCGGAGCGCAGATCCAGTGGAGGCCAGATGATTCAGTCACTCTGGTTTTCCCAGGCCACAGCAGACACGCATACACACATGTTAAGCTGCGGTCCCCACGGATCACTAACACTCACTGTTTTCGTTTCGATGGAGGCTCTAAACACACAGGCTGGAGATTTACAGCACTTGCTCCCTTTTTCCCTCGGTCATTCTTCCTCACACACACACACAGACACACACACACACACACACACACACACACGGACACACAGACAGACACACACACACACACAGATAGACAGACAGACAGACAGACAGACAGACAGACAGACAGACAGACAGGTACATGTGTATGAGTGTATATCTGTACATACCGTACATGTCAATGAAGTACATCTGTATGGATGCCTACAGATACTGATACCAACAATCCATACTGCATGTATGAATGTATGCACACACACCCATCATACAACTTTGTACATTCAATTACACCCCCTTAATACAATAGTACATACCTTCCTCTGTCTGTCTCTCTCTCTCCCTCAACAACACACACACACACACACACACACACACACACACACACACACACACACACACACACACACACACACACACACACACACCCTTGCCAGCAGTGTCTGGGGCCTGAGTGGAGCAGCACCTGGATTGTTACTGATCCCCACAGTCCACTTCGGCCACGGGTCTGCTCAGCAATCCCAGCATCCCTTTCTCGATCGCTCCACCCCACAACCACCCCCCCCCCCCCCCCCCCCCCCCCCCCCCCAGCCCTTCCCAGTGCACTTAGCCTTGTTTATTTTCTCAAACAGAAACAAAGGGACGGCACCACCGAGAACCGTATCTTTTTACGACTTGGTGACATCACTCGTTAAAAAGCCGGTGTGCACATGCGTGAGGGCTCCCGGTCTTCGGGCTTCTTAGGGCTCCCCCCGCGCTCGTCCGCGCGCCCCAGGTGACCGCACTGCAGTCTGACCCCTGATCGGGGTCACCAAAATGCCGTATGTTGGATTCGCGAGCGAGTGAGAGCATGAATGTGATTCTATCCAAAGAAGGGGGGAAAAAAACTAAGAGAAAGGGGGAAAAAAGAAAAGTACAGGAGATTGAGATGAAGTGGAAGAGACAAACTGAAGAAAAAAGGAGATGTGGGATAGGGAGGGTATGTGGTATGGCCAAACAAATTGCTGAAGATTGCAAAGGAGAGCGGATATAAGCAATCAAATGAATATAAGGGTGGGCATCTGCGCTCCCTGTCTGACTTAATGTCATAAATATCTGGAATAAACAACTGGAGGAACATCTGCTCTGAGATCTTGTGAGTACTTTCCACAACGTTGTGGCAACTGAGATCAACCAACACCAGTCTTACATCATGCAGTGAGGCATGTACACACACACACACACACACACACACACATGCGAACAAACACCCTCTGTCTCAAACACACACACAAACACTCAACACACATCATCATCATCACATACTCCAACCAACTTCAACAGGTGACCAGGATTCACTGGCCACCAAAGTGTGAACTTTGCAGCGGTTAACGGCGTCTTGAGCAATGCCAATGACTGATGGAATAAGAAAGTGTGCTCTACAGGTTCTATCTAGACCCTTATAGAGTTCTGTGGTTTATGCTCATACGAGAACTGAGCGATTCAATGAAGAACACTGTCAAGTTCTAAACAGAACTCAACAAGGTGCTACCTAGGATCCTTTTCAGAGCCTTTGAGTTCTATCTAAGGATACCTAATCTATACACTGATTCTATGTACTAGCTTTGAGGGTCCTGTTGTAAGAGAAGAAGCGCCTTTTTTTAAACAGTGTGCGCACGTAAAATCAAACCCAGAGAGGCCCTGTAAGCCTATGGCTGGTGCCCAGCTGCTGTACTGGAGCCTATTAGTGTACTGCACTACTTCAGTGCTGGATTGCATTTTTTTTTTTTTGTTGTTGTTTTTTTTTTTTTCGTTCCTGTTTCCTCCCTGCGGTCACTCCCTCCCATCTCAGAAACACCACTGCAAATAAAAACACACAAATTAGCCGTGCGGACAGTAAACATTTCCAGTTCCCGGGGCAGACTGCACCCACTCTGTGCATCCTAAACCACTCTAACGCTCTCTTGGAGTGACGGCATCCACGAGCACTACCCTATTAGTCACCCCTGTGTCCTCTGTATCGCAGGACGTATGGCATCTGTGTACCGCTGACAATAAGCATGGGCTCTTTAAAGGTAACTCTCTTTGAGTATCCTTCACACCAGAAAGCGGTCCACGCTTAAAATCTGTTTAGCATTGACCCGTCTAGGTCAGGCAGAACTACCAGGTCTACTGTGCCAGAATCTGTAAAAGTCCACTGCCTTTTATTTACGAGTTCATTTATAATCATCAAGTGTGCAGTTACTGAGGGGGCAAGCAATCAATTTCGCCGTTTCGACCAGAAACACATCCACCACAGCATTAGGAGAGATTTATAAATCTTGAAGTCCGAATAATTGTGGATGTGGAACTTTTACGGCCGGTTTTAACGGCTCCCCAACCTGCGGTACGGAGTGGGCTTGGGGCTCGGCGCAGCAGAAAACGCCGGCACATCCCGGGCGTGCTGGGCCGCCTCTCCTAGCAGCCGTCTCTCTCCCGGCGAGGACTCCACTCTTCCACATGTGAAATCAATACCTCCCCTCCATTTATAAGCTACTCTCGCTTGTACCATCAAATCAAAACCATATTGCCAAAAAATATTACTTCTTCTGAAAAAAGATCCCGTCCAATCCCCCAATCCCAGCATGAGAGAAGCCCAGATAGAGCAGATACTGGAAGGATGGTGGGGCAGAGGGGGGGTGGGGGGGATGATATGACACCGTTTCTGAAATATGTGCACGGTCTGGCTCCCTTGAAATGACCAGCACGTAACCTCCTGACTTCCAGCTTCACATCTATATTGAATTGGAACCTTTGAACTTCATCTCAATTTTGTGGCTTGACATAAATACATCTAAAAGTAAATCTCGGAAAAGTATTAAGTTGGATGCGGTAGACCCGCACCAACTCCAGGGCCCCTCCAAGGTGTTTAATAAATGCTTGGTACATCCAGAAAAATACTTTCCCTGGGTTTATGTTCTGCAGAGTTGACCTTAGGGGCTCCTTGAGCAGAATAAAGCCGTATCCTGGCACACGCTCCTGTATCCATCTTCTTGACGTCTACAGTATGTCAACGTAATGGTAAATCTACAAATCTCCGACCGACATCAAGACACTAAAAATCTGCCCTTGGCACCCCGGTAGGACCACCCTCTCTCGCTCTCTATGGTATACAGACCTGAGGGTTGCCTCTTAAGGACTAGCACTATGCCGAAAGAGAGAGAGAGAGAGAGAGAGAAAGAAGGAAAGAAAGAAAGTAAGAGGGTGAACACCCAGTGTTTTCCCCCTGCAGTGAGTTGCTCTTTACCTGCGCCCTGGTGCCCGTCACTTACGCAGCTACCTATCAGAGATTTCCACTCCTGTAAAACGCTGTGCGCGCTACAGTAACGCTCGCATGCAGAACTTTTCCATCTCCCTCAAACAAACGCTCCAGCCGTGACATGACTTCCCTCCTGTTTTTATGAGAACACGCTGGTGTTGGTGTAAAACAGGTCATTTGGACCTCCCAGGGTCCGCTCTGGCAAAGGCCTTTCCCGCATGCCAACATCCACAGCCGCCCAAGGCACTCCCATGGCCAATAATATCACTCTCGCCCGAATGTCGTAAACAGCTTAAAACCCTATTAAAAGCACAAATACGTTTGCAAAACTAAGTAGACGTTTATAAAACAATATTTCCTGTCTGCGAGTTGACTGTAAATAGTGTATTCAGAAGCACGTTATTGCTTGTGACTCAAGCAAATCCGATTTTTCCCTGGCAGCGAGCTGAGAAGAAGTGTCCTATAAATACAAGTAGGAACCTGACAAAGTCAGCTGGAAAGGAAGTTATTACGAGTGACTGATGAAGGAGAATGTTATATCTCCAAAGAGAAAACTTCTCAGTGGACAGCTGTGAGACTGTGAGACTATGTTTGTGTGTGTGTGTGTGTGTGCGCGTGTGTGCATATAAGTGAAAAAGGTTTGGATATGAATATGAATTAAGAATATGTGCATTCGTGAGAACATTCATGTTCATGTGTGAGAGTGCGAGGGAGAACATGTTCACACACAGCCATATAGACACACTGAATAACAGTGAGGAAACATGGCTCTGCGTATTCCATTAACTCGGAGGTCTGCTGGAGTGCACCATCAAAAATCACAGGAGTCCATTTATAAATGCTCAAAGGCTAGCGGGGGGAAAAACATCAGAGGAAAAACAAACTTGGATGCCTGCCACAAACTGAAGATATTTTTAGCATCCAACTTCCGAAAATTATCTGTATCTAACAAACTGTCAATGCCGTAAGACCTGCAACACTATCGAAACAGGCTCGGCACATTCTGTGGGGCGGACAAGAGCCCAACACTGAGAGGAGAGTCAGTGAAACCAACCAGAGAAGAATTTCATTATTCAAGGTCTCTCTCCCAACAGTGTCGGGCTCTGCTCTCGTGTTTAAGAGTGGAAAACCATTTCCTGCTCGCTCCTCTGTACAGTTCTCCTACATCTGGCATGCCATGAAAAGAAAGAAAGAAAAAAAAGACAGGAAAAAAAAGACGAGAGGGAGAGAGAATACGAGGGGAAGAAATGGAAGAAATTATGCTCAATCACATGGATTACCGGGTGTGTTTTGGTTATGAAAAAATGTCATAGAGCTTCATCTGAGCCCAATTCTTTCATGTATACATCCAGAGTGTAAATGGAAGATAAGTGCTGTCATATTCAGACCCCCTCAACCCCAACACCACCACCCTCTCCTCCACCACCCTCTCCTCCTCCACCACCCTCTCCTCCACCACCACCCTCTCCTCCACCACCACCCTCTCCTCCACCTCCACCCTCTCCTCCACCTCCACCCTCTCCACCCTCCCCAGCCAGCATGACGGAGCCAAAGAGGAACACGGCAAGTTTTCTCCCACAGTGTCAGTCACCTGCTGGCCACAGAGAGGACCAGCGGAGCCAGCCTGACCCTGATTAATCCCGGTGTTCAAATGCGAGGTAATAAATATGTAACAGTAGTAAGCGCTGAGAAAAACGGCTGCTCTGACTCACTGGACCCTCCGCTTTTATTGGAAGTGGAAACATTGAACTAAAAACAAAAACAAACTTTGAGTCCCACGTTCGATGGGGCCGCGCACATTTCATGCGCCTCTCGCCGTCAGGGCTCGCGGTGAGACAACTAGGAAAACTCTGGCCCTAATGAAAGGCTCAACAAAATCACTTTGAAGCACAAAACATTGGCAAAAATTAGTCTCGCAGGTGCAATAATTAATTCTCTGGCAATATGAAGGCACCAGCCTATGGCAGTTGCTGAGGTAGAGGCAGCGGTACATTTTTTCCGAGGAACGTTCTCTGTGAATGAGCACCCCATTTAGCATAACCATCTGTGTTATAAAGAATGTTTACTGAAAGAGTTGTCATGTTATAGTTTTGGTGACAGCTATGGTGCAGTATCAACAGCTAGTGTTTGGAGATGTACTTAAATATAGCTTGCATACTTATATATTTCCAGGACAGCTCTACTGTTAACTTGCGATTACTTTTGTCAGTTGAAGGATGTGTAACACCAGCCTCAATTTGCTCTAACTTCCTAAATCAGGAAATCAGTCGAATGCCATAAAAGTCTAAACAGGATTTCGGTCTAGTAACAGTCACATCTACTCCCCTATTGTGACTTCTGGTTGTGGTGTAGTGTTTACTGTGAGCAGAAGGTATCTTACTCAGGGCAGTGGGCCCACAGTGGCCTCTTTTCAGCTCCCCTCCTGCAACAGTAGCCTCTCTCTGGCTCTCATTAGGATTAGCAGCGCTGGGTCTGCGGGGGCTACATCCATGCTCAGGTAGCGGGCCGGGCCTGTGAGGTGCAGGGAGGGTGGTGGGGGGAGGTGGAGAGGTGGAGCTCGGGAGAGGCACGGAGCGGTGCGGAGCGTCGGGGGCCTTTAAAAACGTCACCTCTGACAGAGCGCCCGGGACATTCTGTGCCTGAGTGGATTTATGCCCCCGCCGCTGCCCCGTTACTCTGTTTATGTCTCTCGTCAGCCTATTAACAACACCGCAGCGTGGAGACGGGGGGGGGGGGGGTTGAACAGGTGCCTGGTAGAAAGAAAGAAAGGTTTACCAGTCCATACCCCCCCCCCATGAGAAGTCTGACATTCTCTTCCAGTCACAAGGCCACTGTGCTCACAGTTGGAGGTGAGCCTGGTGAAGGGGTGGAGATGGAGGTGGTGCCGAGGACTAGGGGGACAGAGGTGCACAGCCACTCACTATTCAGACAAAGCTGCTTTTGCAGAGCCACCGAAGGGGCATGGGGGGGGGGGGGCAACAGCAGGGGTGGTGGTAGGGGTAAGGGGGGTTCTAACTATAGTGTTCCCCCTCTCAACTACTCTGATCACCTCCAGCCTCAGGAGAAGAAAAGAAAAAAAAGAAAGAAAGCACCCTGGGCCAAACCCAAATCTGGAGAATGCCCTCATCCCTATCCCTATGAATCTGTTCTGCAAATGTTTTCTCCTAGCTGTGTGATTGCTTCAATCCTTAAAAACATTTCGTTATGAATGATTGAAACCCCCCCCCACACACACACACACACACACACCACCCTCCCTCCCGCTTTCATAACGGTCCAGAGACTATGCTGAGCCGAGCTGGCTTTACGAGGCAGAGATGGGTTTGGGACAGTTTCATAGAGCCCTCTCTGCCAATATCGCAGCTAGGGAGGAAGTAAGGACTGGGGTCACGGGGAGAAATAGCACTTCCTGTGAGCCTGTGCTGTTTTTTTTTCTCCCCCTTTTTTCATTTTAAAACGCAGGGCCTCCATGAGCACGTCGAGCGAGTGCTGGGCCGCACGTGTGTGAACTCACAGCTGGAGAATCTCACCAATCTACTCTTCACTCCTCATCGTTTCCCTCCAGCAGAACAAAAGGTTCAAAACTCCACTTAAGACTCTTTTGAAACAACACCTCTAATAACACATTTACACAAAGTGTACAAGTCACAAACAGGATTTCTACAAAAGTATATCTGTCAGTTGTTTCAGCTGGATTGAGCGGCGAACACAATACAAGTCTGTAACAATGTTACAAAGTAACAGCGTGAATGAAACATATGTCATATGAATGAAACAGTTGAGAAATCCTTCGGCAGAGTTTCAGAAGAAATAGGAGGCATTGGCATATAGGAAACGGTATCGACTTACCGTCTTGTCACGTGCTCTGATAAGGTCTGACACAGAGCCTGCCCCACAGTATTCCATCATGATCCACAGGACTGTAAATGAAAGTAGATGTAAATCATAATTGTAAATAACCGTAGAAATTATGATTTCAATTTACATTAATGTATTTTGCAGATATTTGATTAAGTCAACAGCACAAGACTGCCTGCGCCCAACAAATCAAACCCACGACGGTGGTGTTGCGATCATCTTGTTCTACCATTTGAGCTCCAGGAGCTTCAGGCTGAAGTCGCCTCAGTATGGAAAGGCAGAGATATATGACGTGTTTGTGTGATCACAAACTGAAACCAACAGGACGGTGGGTGTTACGAGCTGTGCGTGATACCTGTCACACTGTTGCATGATTGATATTTCTTTGATGATTTCCTGCAGGTCGGATTCCACGGGCACCTGTTTTATGGCCACCACCTGGCCCCGACTCCTTGTGCAAGGCTTTATAAACACTCCCATAGGACCTGAGCAGAGGCACACACACACACACACACACACACATACACACACACATACACACACACATACACACACACACACCGTCAAAGTCCAGAAAACCAGAAAAAGGGTATTTAAAAGTTCTTATTCAACAAGAGAGGAGAAACATGTCATAGACCTCCCCCTCTCTCTTTCTCATCTGGAGTGGCTGACCCAGGCCTGCTGAGTGACTGGAGATGGCATGCCAGAGAGACCTAAGGGCCCCCCCCCGGGGGCTCGGGGGAGGAAGCCTTGCAGCAGCCGGCGAATGGGAGTCTGGCGTGAGGGTTGAGCTGCGTTAACTGTGGGTTTTATGGGCTGGAGGAGTACAATATCATGGCACTTTAGTCTCAGGCTTTTTACGCGCCTTTGGTGCGCGAGAGCGGCGGTGCTGGCGTGGCAGGGAGCGCGGGCGCCCGGTCACGCAGAGGGAAGGCGCTGGGCGCTGTTAAACAGATGGCAGCAGAACAGAGGGCGGCAGCGTGCAGCACGGACGGACGCAGATGGGGAAGAGATCGCAACCCCCCTCCCCCCCTCACACCCACCACCACCCTCAGCCCACCCCAACCCATGAAGCTGGAATGCACCACCTCACCCTGGCCCAGAGGACTGAGTGTGTGTGTGTGTATATATGTGTGTATGTATGTGTGTGTGTGCGTGGGGGGGTATATACCTTATATACCCCAAGGCACGGCACAGGCTTGGGATCAGTTTCTGTGGTTTGCTCGTGATGTTGATTGCGGCAGGAAGCTACGCGGGCTACTGATCCACGATTAATGTAAAAAAAGAAAGGTAGTTCCCCAAGTCCCAGGTAGAGAGTAATGGAGCTAGTGGGTAATCAGAGCCCATTAAATGCTCCCAAAAAACAGTCTCTGTTCTGGGGAACAGCCGGCTGCCCCATAAGGCTGAGTGCAGGAGGTCTATGACAGTCGACTAGAGCGGAGGAGGTCTGTGACAGTCTGTAGCAGACTGTGGCAGACGATTACAGATTGTTTTGTTCAGACTGTCACTAACTTTAATTTATGTAGAACATTTGCTGCAGAAAACTAGACTAGGACAATGGGGAGTGTCTGGCCATGAAGAAGTCAAGCAATTTATGGTTGAATACAAGAGAAGAACATATTTAAGCATTCCCTTCATTGTTACTATAATACGGACAATTACGTTTTGACAGCAGCCTACTGTAGCCAAAGAAATTAACAACAATGGAGTAAAACACATAAAACTGTGTTAGTTAATTAGACAACATGACTTGCCACATTCAATGCAGGTCAAGAACACAACAGGGTAAAATCAAAACATATTTAAAGAGGGAGAGAGAGAGAAGGAGAGAGAGAGAGAAAGGAAGGGAGAGAGAGTGAGAAGAAAGGAGAGAGAGACAGAGAAGAAAGAATGAAGAGGCAGAGAGCGAGCGTGAGGAACACTCAGCCCACATTCTTACTGCTGTGCCCCTTCAGTTCAGCGGGCTCTTCTGACTGACGTTACGCTAAACAAAGCGAGGAGCCGCGCCCACCATGAGACGAGGGGAGATGCCCACACACAGCAGCGGGTGAGGGGGAGTGGCAGACAGAAAGAGGATACAGCCAGCGTGCGAGCCAGCGAACAAACGAACGGACAAAAGAAAACGTGGTTCTCACCCCCTCCCCAAGCTTCTTCAGCACGTCAAAAAACTTCCTCCGGCTGCCTGGTGAGGCTGTCTTCACTAAGCTTCTTCAGCTTTGCTGTGGAGGAAGAATGAAAACAGCACATGGGCACTGGGCATACTTCAGCAAACCCAACATAAACAAGCAAGATGTCAAGAGACATGGAGGTTCGAACCATAATAATGGAGCCTTTTCGTAAATAAATCATTTAGTCGTGGTGTTTAAAGCTATGTGCTGAATCATCAAATCGTGACACAAACTGAAGCATCTGAAACATATTTTCCTCTGAGTTGAATGGTTAAGGATACCACAAATTCGGTGAACACATAGAATGTTATCATATCAATTAATGGTAATCAATGATGGCTACTCAGATGATGACTGAACATACTGCTGCATTTAAAGCTTGTGTTGACTATACTGGTCAATGACAGTCTAACTACATTATCCATGCAAATCTGGTTACATCAAGTCCACAAAGCAACAGGTAAGAAGTTCAGTGAGTGGTCAGGTATTTTGCAAATAGTTAGATAACAGTTGAAACAGCTGTAATCTGATATAAATGCAATCTACATAAACTGAGGTTCAAACTTTGCGAGGTTTTGATATGCAACACACAAGCTGCCTCGGCATAAACAAAACAGCCCAGGCCTAATTGTGCTGTGCTTTCATGTGTTCAGGACCTATCATGTCTTTCATTACGAAAATGGAATACAGCGTCCCAGTTTACTGTGCAACCGCTTTAATGGTTTTTTGATAAGTGCGCATATAAAAATAAATCAGGGCTTCTGTCGAGTCTCTGAGGAGAGCAAAGCAGACTGCCGCTACCCAAATAGGACAAGGAATGCATTGTCAATTTCTCCCACAGGGTAAAGAAGCCAACTATTTTGACTTGGGAGGCCTCTGTAAAAAACAGCAAATGACACTGATATATTAACTTCTGTTGTGGGGTAAAGCAAAAATGAGACAGCCGAGATTTATTGCTGTGTCTACTTGATCTAACTCTGTGGGTGGTGTCTGCAGGGACACAAACAACATCTAGATATTAAAATAAATAAATATGTGCGTTTTCCACAGTCAATGTTTTGCATTACTAGATTGAAAGATGTGTCTGGTGCTGCAGTTTTTCTAGCTCCGTATTGCCAGTTGACATAATAAGGTGACACACAGAGAGATCAAACGAAAGCCCTACCTTATCTGATGCCTTATGTCCTCAATGTCTGTACCCCATATATACAGAGAGGTGAATATAGTATGGGAATCTGGACAGTGGTGGCAGCAGGGGATCTACTGTGATTGAGCACCACTGGCAAGACGGAGATCGCCTGCTCACAGTTATGTGAATTGGTTCACGGGGTTCATCCAGTTTGTGCTTTCAAAAAGGGATGGAACCGCAAGGATTCCTTGTGTTATAAGACGATGGGGCTGTGGCAATTTGTGGTGTGGTTCCTGCCACTCACACACTGAAGAAGCTGTCATTTCTTCTTGCAACAGACATGCTTCTCAAGACACACCCGACCAACCCCTTTACACTGAAGTGCAGACCATGCGCTAGGGCTGTGTACACACTGAATCATAGGCAACCCCACCAGGGCAGACAGGGAAAGAGGCCTCTGCAACCTGGAGAGGTCAGACATGACATGACAGTAAATAGGATTTCCACCACTATGAAAAATGAGAATTGCATTGTTTTCTCTAAAGGCAGTGTGACTGAAAGAAAATTATATCTGCAATCTAAATTTTAAAACTAGGAGATCCATGACGAGTGTGACTAATTTATCATAAATGTGACAATTTATGAAGATGAATTCAGTGTATTGCATAGATATAAAATGCCAGCCGAAAATGTGGCGTGGCCAATCAAAAATACACCATTTGGCAATAGATCAATTCCGGTTTTATTTATTACCGGCTACAACACATAAATAAATAAATGAATGAACACCAATTACTTGCATTTTCAACACAAGTAAATAAGGCTGTACCTAACATGCTAACAACGTGAATTATATAAAACACCTGTTAAAATCAGAAGTCTGGGCTTTGCCTTTCATGATGAACAGGTGTTTTTGCGTGAGCTGCGGAGTTGAAAAACCTCTCAGTTAAGCACTTTACTTTGGTAACTTTGTTTAACACAAGACACAGTGGAATTTAGGTCATGCCAAAAGTTTTTAGCCAAAAGATGACGCTGCATCCTTCATCCAAACTACAAATAGTCGTACATCAATAATTTTGCTTATTTTTTCTAATTAAGTGACTGTTTGGCTGTATCCTAAACAGTTTACAATTTACCATCAAATAATCCTGAAGATGTGGAGTTGGTTGCTGACACAACCATTGTTAGCCGAGCGGATTCTGAATCAATGAGGGGGAGGGACCCTTCAGAAAACAAAACACAAAAGCGGATGCTGACGAATTCTAGCGGAGTATAACAATCTTCTCAAACGGTTTCGCGGACTTATGTCTACATGCACAACCATTAGTTTATCGTGAGCACATTAACCAGTGTACATGCTTAGCCATAAGCACGTGGTAACACTTCTATGCGTGGTGGCATCATTAGTTGTGCCAACACCAGCTATGGACACAGCAGCAGCACAAGACCAAGTTTAAGTCACGCCGCGTTGTTGTATCCCTGATACGGGATGGTCACCCACCTTTTGGGCGCGCAAGACTCCATCATATGGACCCTCAATGCAATGGTGCTGGAAGGAAATGTTGAATGAAAGTCGTGGATCGTTTTAGCCTACGCCCACGATACAAGCTATTCCAGTGTCATGCTCGGTTCCGTTCGCCAGTTATTCGGCGTGTAGTCAGCTAACAACTTGGTGATGTCACGAGACATACTGACAAGCGTGCTGCTGACAGTAGGAAGAGCTTAGCCGCACATGCCCTCCGCCGGTTGGCTGAGCCCAAAGAGGAGAGCTGCCCTCACTGGTTTCCTAACATATCCATCTCGAATCATGAACATAGACCAGAGGCCGATCATGTGTGTTGTTTTGTGTTGCTTGGAAATGCTTGCGTGCGTGTTGGTCTGTTGGGAGGGGAAGGGGTAACCCTACTCCGCAATAGGCTACCATCTGCGACAGATGCAAGGAAGCATAGTGACAGATCGGCTGTTGCTGTCTCTGTAGGGCTATATTAAGAGTACAACATGTAGCCATCTAATGTAAAAGAAAACTGACAAAGCATTGGCTCTGTTGATAAAAGGCTGTTTGTTCTCAATGCTTTCAAATGTATCTAATTGCACAGGCCTAATACAGTGATTATGCCTTGTCTACAGTAAGTGCAATTCATGAATGAATCTGCATAGTCATGAGCAGCCTGTAGCATTGCTATAAGGCCTACATTCTTGTACAGAGCATCTATGAACACTAGGAACTAGCTTTAACATTAGAGACTGTAGGCTACACTACATCGTTGGCAGGCTAAAAACAGCCATGGCTGTTATGTTCTACAAGTTTAGTTTCGGGATCTGCATTTCTCTACAAAGCATTGCCAATTGGTAAGTGACTTCCAAGTCCATAATACTACAGCTGATGCAGATGACCATAGAAATACAGATGACCAGGCTCAAGTATAGCCTACCCCCAAGAATGACAAACCTATTTCCTCAAAACCTACTGAAATAACAACATGATTTGTTGGGCATAAGCATATATTTGCCATTTAATTTAGTGGAGCCATATTTTAACGTTATCCCTTCCTCTGCGTTGACAGTGTTTCCATGTCAAGTCAAATTGACTCTCAGCCCGTATTCAGTGTAACAGCACTACATACTGACTGAGCGCCAGTTTAACTAAGGCTAAATGCAAGTGAGTTTCTACAAGAATGTGAATCAATGATTTCTCCTAAATCATTGAAAAGCCATCATCATTCTAATATACATGTAAGTCAGCTGTAAAGAGCGAATTACAATCACTGTACAAACTAATTATCTGTACTTAGATGTCACTTTTAGATAACTCACAGAACGTGTGTAAAGAACACTCCCAATGTGATGACTGATGTGAGTGCTCTGTTCTTTGATTTTAGGATCCTAATCTCCACTTGAATTATCTTTACTGCATGTGACTGGAGTTTTGCTGAAACTCTCAAGTAAAGATGTCCCTCTTCTGAAAAGAAAGACTTGATAATGTAACACAATATGCAGTCAGGGCCTTTGAACAGGCATCCCGACACTCACGGTTCCAAGAGAGAATGAGTGTGGGTGGGTGCGTGAGGGGGCTTGGAAACCACAGCAGGTTGCATTAACGTACCACCATTTCCACTACGGACTTCACATCCTGTCAGAGCTGCGCCTCAGCTCAGAGACGTAACTAGAGTCTGGTATCAGGAAACATGCTTCCCAGACAGAAAACATTTCTCACTCTGTCAAATACTTCAAGAAAAGTGCAGACAGCTAGGTACTTCACAGGTAAAAACATTTCTGACGCAACATTTAACCTGCTGTGTCAAAACTTCTTATTCATATTTTACATAATGCTTTGAGTAATTTTGAGGTCCCAGGTTTACTGCAAAAATTGTGTTCTTTATATTCTTTTCAAACAAAACATTACCTGAAACCTAAATATACTGTAACCTGGAACACCTACTTTTGTCATCAAGTGCAGTGTATTATAACTTACCATAGATTCAGTCTAATCCTAGCAACATTCAAAATGTGCAGTAGTAAGGTTTGTTGTTGCTTAACGTGAAGTACATTTGTGTTATACAGCTTGTGAATATTATTAATTTATGAAGACACCTACAATGTCAAGCAGGTTTCATGTGCCTAGAAGCGATTCTGATTTCCTGATTATTGTGCTTGCTTTGACTGAAAAGACCAGAAGAGTCTAGAAGCTGTTATATCTCTTCTGCTAAGACGAACATTACGTATTTGTGTGTGTGTGTGTGTGTGTGTGTGTGTGTGTGTGTGTGTATGTGTGTGTGCTGTTATTGTGAGTGGTGCCTGAAAGTTGGAAGACTTTGTGACAGAGTTAGTGTCACAGTTCAGCCATTACAGGTCTTGTCTCAGCGTAACAACAGTGCTGACACTTTCAAGAAGTGTCACGTACGATATACGACGACGATTATGAAGTCTAAGTGAAATGTTATTGAATCAGTATTGATTAGAGACTTGAAAGGACCCACACAAAGAGTTACACAGTGATGTATTACACAATGCCGTTGAAAGACATATTTCTCCAGCCCCGATGACAGGGGGACTCATGGTCGATATTCAAACAAAAGTTTCTCCAGGAAGTAGCCCAATATTTTGAATCTGAAAATCCGCCATGTCTCCTCGCATTTTATTTCTTTCTGTTTCTTAGTTCTTAATTAGTATTCCTATTCACTCTTTCTGGAATAATATAATACTATTTGATTGTGATGTAGGCTATGTAACTTGCATCAAATAATCTTAGATGCCAGACAGTGTAACATCTTATGGTATTCAAGGAAGCCCCTCAGAAATACCTTTTTTTCTCAGAAACAGTGTGTGTTCCCCCCTAAACCTCAAGCTATGCACTGCACTGCACTGCACTGCTCATGTGACAATGAGCTCATAATGGCAGAAGTTATTCTGGGCTTCATTGCAAAATGACTTTCTGCAATACTGCAGTCATTCTGCAGGATATTATATACCAACCTGTTGTTCTGTGCTGGCTATGGAGATAATCCCCTTCTCTGCCAACAATCTGGGCTGAAAAGATGTACACATTTTGGTTGATCATAGATCAAATCATGTTTTATCCCTTCAGAAAAAAGAAAGTTTTCAACTAAATTGAAAGAAAATACCAAACTTTTATCTCTAACCGGCTCAGGTTTTACTGCCCTGTTTCCCCTTGTGAATTATTCTGTCTTCATTGAATAGGAATACCCAGATACTGAGTGTTTCATTTCTCTGTTGCCTTTCATTGAAATGGACACTGACTTAGAAATGAATGTGGCTATATAGTTACTTGAAAATGTTTGGTCAGATATATTGACGGGTAGTCTAATTCAGTAGTGAATTGAAACTCGGTCGTTCATTGCATTATTTATAAATGAATCCGAATTCTTTTTTGACATTTTGCTCTTTCTATAATTATGTTTCTGTTTGATTATGTGATTAAGCTACTGTGAATACTGCCAAATGTCCTCCGGGTACGGAACTTCTATTTTGTTAGTGGTCTGTCCATCCCTTTCATCATAAACCACATATTTAGTGTTGCATTCACTTTGTAAGGTTTTGTCCAAAAAGCTTCTCGTCAACTGGCGATTGAGGTTTGCTGACTGTAACAGATAGGGCCCGGATCTGCCGATCTTTTAAAGCATGACGAATCTACAGAGACTTAATCTACAACGTTATGTTTGTCATATTGTTATGTTAAATATGAGATCTCACATGCCTCATACCCGCAATTTATTTTGGACAAATGTGTTTAAATCACACGATCCAAATTACAGTCAAGGTAAATATATTTTGTATTTAATATTTAGAGATTTCTTGGAATACAAGGATTGCGTATACACACACACACACAGGCTGTCGTGTAATTTCGCATTGGCTTCATCGTTGATTGTTCTGGTTGTACTTTCCTTTATTATAACGTTCAAATGCAATGTTTAAAAATAAATGTGACTTTGTGTGAGAGTTCAACATCAAAAAAAAATTTGTCGCGTATCCTAATTAGGTATTGTTTTCTGCAGTGTTATTTAATAAAAAATGTTTTGCAGACGTCATTTCTCTACATTTCGTTTAGAAACTGCGATAACGATCGTCCGTATTTATTTATGACATATATCATGAACGAATGAATGTACATTTGTTTTTTATCGTTGTTCACGCAGGAACTCGTGTAAGTTATGCCATTATATTTACTGTCACGAATCGTTATTTAAAGGTCACTTTCTGTTTTCTTGCATCAACCCACTAACATTTACTCTAAAATAATACAAATGTCACAGTATCTTTTCAACGCACCTCAGAGCGTTTCCGTTGTGTTCCTTCATTGCGGTGAAATTATGAATGAAGTCTTGCGGCGCGTTGTTCTACCTCGAATTTAACGTCATTCCATTCACCGCCAATGGACGGCGCTGCAGACCTGGGGAAAATAGTGTTCAAATCGCTTATGCGATGCCTCGCTCAGATTCACATTCCTATTCACGCTATTGTTGCCAGTGTCTTCAATTACGCATTCGACATTGTAAGAAAGTTACATATACAAAGGTATACTTAGTTCAGTATAAATGTAGTCTTATTCTATCAGCATGAGCCCAAATTTAGAGCCCAACTGACACAGCCATTTCATGCGTAAAATCCACTATCTCTCTCATTCAGAGACAAGCAACTATTTATATTTCCATTCTAAATATCTGCTGGTTATTTTCAGGGGTTTAAAATATTTAAAATGTAATCTCTTAAAAAGAGCATTCACAAAATGTAGGCTAGTGCACCCCCATTAACAGGTGTAGAGCGTCAGCGTTAGAGCTCTTGTGCTATCACTTTATAATACACAATTTATCTTATTTTCTTATTAATTAGTGATAACTGTAATTTTTGAGAATGGAGGATACATTTCATGTAAAATGACAATCTTCAGTGTATGATCATATTAGAAAATTCAACAGTACGCTACTCGTCAACAGAACACAGTTAGGCTCGACCGTGACCTGTTACAGGGAATTCTTTTTTTTTTTTAAACAAGGATTAAAAGCAAATTAAGGGAATATAATATGTGGATAGACATGTATAGCCTATATGTGCTTAAAGATTGTAGACATGCAAAGCATTTTTTGTTGTTTATAATTATGATCCGATTAGGTAAAGCCATGCTCATTGGTTATTGATCATTAGACTTCTGTGCAAAATGTAGGCAAATGATTTGTGGTTCGGTTATTCATGCTGCAGTACATTAATTAACCCTTACCAACAAAATGGAAGTCTGAATCTGTTATAAATATCATGTATTCATTTTCCTTACTTAAAAGTAAAGTGGTCAGCTGGGTATAGGTTACCAAAAAGTTGGTAGGTTTTAGCAACACCATCCCGTCACAGGCTGGAATTCTAAATTGAAATGTCTAAAATTTGAGCTTCTCTAAAATCTGCTCTATTTGAAGTTTGAATTTAGATTGCTATTTATTGACAGTAAGGACAGTCATTTTTTGCATAGTTCTGCTTAAGACAATTTGACCATACACTGGCTCAGACATGTAGTCAAAAAACAAGTAGGGTAATGCGACTCACAACCACAATGTAGTAAAACAGTGCAGTGGTTAACACACATACCAAGTCTCTACGCAATGTGCACGGCTTTACCGCTGATGTAAGTCACTCGAGTCATTAAAATCACGTTTTTGAGGCGTGAATTAGGAATAAAACACGTTTTCCCCTCGCTATTTTTGAGTCTCCAAGAAAATCTGAACCACCCCGAAAAAATGTTACGGTTTAGATTTGAGGTGTCAGATCCATGTTGAGCTGAACGCCGTCCTCTTGAATTGTAGTTGCTATCCAAACACAAATAAACAGAGAAGAGCATTGGAGTTGATCGCGGGTAGAGGGCGTGTCGAGGGCGGGCTGAGCGAGCTCGAGCTCCGAGCCCTGAAAAGTGAAGGACCTGTTGCGCTAAACTGCACTCGAGTCGAACTCCCAGCTCAGCGCAGGACTTCAGGAGCGCAGCTAAGAGAAACTCAACTTTGACCACTATTAGTTCATATTCGCAACTCGACTCAGAAGATATAAGTAGGCCATCAGCTCAGAGAGGGCAATGAATTGTATATGGACAAACTTGGAAGATTTTTGCTGATTTTACGTGGGTGTTCGTCGCCTTGCACCAGGCGTTGTGGATTACTGAAAAACAGAACTCTTTGTGGGCGACCTTTGGCATCTATTTATTGGGGGTAAGATTGTAGCTCCATTTGAAGCAACCGATCTCGTTAGTGTCCATTACACTGACAGTCAATGTAGTATTTTTTACAAAGACTACATTTTTAAGAATTATTAGTGTGCAGAGCTGTCAGAAAATACCACTCGTGTCAAGAAACGCGACCATGTTCTGAGTCCAAAACTATGTAGAAGACAAAAAAATGTATTTTTGGCATACTTAGCAATTAACTATTCAAAAGGACAACTGAGTATTGTGTATATGCTGTTGATAAAATCGTTTTAAACGAGTGCATGCCTGCGAAAATCAGAGGGATTCTCTCCATTCAAAAACGACTAACCTCTAACTTGATGAATGTGCACATAAACTGTCTAAAAAACTCTATTCACAATTGGGACAACCATTATTGTTTCAACAACATGAATTATACACAACCTTATATTGTCGAAATTGCATGTCTTTATCTTTATGACATATGCTGTGCTACGGTGTTACAGTGGTCATATAATTTCACATTCAAAATTGCGATAATGGAATCTGCTGGCTAGAGCCCATGTGCTTTGACAAAACGAGAACCTGTTTTAGAGCTACATTTCCCGAACGGGTGCCCAAACAGCCTTATCTATCCTCACTGAGCTATGTTTAGGGTAGTCGTCAAAACAAGCAGCGTATCAAATGATGCTCGTAATTCTCCGATTTACGAACATGCAGTAAGCTTGGTTGGCCCTACTTTTACTCCCTCGTGTAATTCATATTATTCTCAATAAAAAAATATCAGATGCCTAGTACTACAGGCTTCAAAGGTGATCGAAAAGGACCTTTATTATGTAATACACTTGAGGCGAACGGTAATATTGTGCTAAAGTCTCTCAAATGAAACATGACATTATCAACCCCAATGTTCATGCCTGTAGACTTGGGCACATCACTGGGTGAGAGGACTGGGGAAAACGTTGTAAACGCACTCTAATCCTAACTCACGAAGCCACAATTATTTCTCTATTTGAGATTTGTGAAGGCCTTACTCATCTTAACCCCACAACACAGTTTCAATGTGAGTGTAGGCCTTTGCAGTCCACTTACCTCACTTCAGTGTACTCGGTTTAAAGTCAGATGAAGCAAAGAGGGATTCAAAAAATCACTCAAAGCAGGTCTGAGAGATCTTTACCCCTGTATTGAGAATTGCAAAACAATTGTTTTCATTGTGTTCAAATACATAATTCCTTCGAGGGAATCAATGTTAAAATAAATAAAAAAATTATGTTAAATGTTGTCTGCAATCATATCTGGTTATTATGTTAGCCAAGGGGGTATTTTTAAACAGAGAAAAACAGGCGGTCTTAACGACAGACTGTCTCATATCACAATAGTGTTGGTTGATTCCTTAAACCTGATTTTAATATCTACTTTAATCGTGGAATAAATACGATTTTAAGACGTCTTCCTCCGTTTAAACATTTAGAATTAATTAAAATAGTTTAGGCCTATATTATGTTTAAAATTCACCCTTTTAATCCCTAATATTCTGCAATTGGGGACTAACAAATAGCACTGCATTTTCTGTCTAATTGAAGTGGTCACACATATGAAATCGGCTTTATGTTGTGAAGCCTATTCCATTTTTGTGCATAATATCCTAAAATATCTCACACAAACCGTGCCAACCAAACTAAACTTCTGTTCAACCATAATGCCTAAACATGTCATGAAGAGATCGTGTGCCAACTGAAGACATGGAAACTGTTTTCACAAAATATAAGACATGCATGTAAAACAGGCCTAGTATTGAATTAACCCACTTTTGTTCTTGAGGTTATTCATACTTTTGCAGCCAGTTGACCTCGCAGTCTTTTGTCATATCAACACTGTCTTGTGAAATCGACTATTAAAAATCATATACTCTAATAAATATTCTTTTCTTACAGGTCTCGAGCGGGAGTTTGATCCGTCTCAAAAAAAATCTGTGTTGAAAATGGGGAGCAAAGCACTGCCTGCACCGATTCCACTCCACCCGTCCCTACAGCTGACAAACTATTCCTTTCTACAAGCTGTCAATACTTTTCCTGCGGCCGTGGACCACCTGCAAGGACTGTACGGCTTAAGTGCTGTACAAACTATGCACATGAACCACTGGACTCTTGGCTATCCGCACATGCAAGGACTGAGGTCAACGATTACCGAAATGGCTGCAGCTCAAGGGCTGGTTGATCCCAGGTTCGCTTTTCCTACGTTACCCTTTGCCACGCACCTTTTCCACCCAAAACAAGGTACCATTACGCATGTCATACCCTCCCTGCACAAAGACAGGCCGAGGTTTGACTTTGCTAACCTCGCCATTGCCGCTACCCAGGAGGACCCGCCAAAATCTGGCGAGCTCTCCAAGCTGACTGCAGGTCTAACTGGCGCAATCTCGGAGCTGAACAAACTTTCGCCGGACAGAAAACCCACGCGCGGACGGCTGCCCTCCAAAACGAAAAAGGAATTTATTTGCAAGTTCTGTGGCAGGCACTTCACCAAGTCCTATAACCTTCTCATCCACGAGAGAACCCACACAGATGAGAGGCCGTACACATGTGACATTTGTCACAAGGCCTTCAGAAGACAAGACCATCTCCGAGACCATAGGTAAGCATTGTATTCCTCTTTTTAGGATAAACAGTGACGGCACAGGGCTTGATTATGTTCTAAATACGTTGGGAGTCGTGGAGGATTTCTGAAGTTATTGCATTTTTATGACTTATGACTTCAGGAAAATGTCATCCTGCCGACAGACGTGCCAGATATCTTTTAGTACCCTATGCACTTTTCTGTTGGTTTGCTTTAATTCATAACTGCAGTTTCGCTTATAGTACTGGAGGGCGCTAAAGCATCGTTTTGCAGATACAAACTGTAAATCTTCGTTTTGCATGGACGTAGAGAGCGTTTCACAATTACTCGGCCGTTGCTGACTGTTTTTAAAATATATTTAATCGGTTTTCTAACCCTGATATCTGTGCATTAATTTGCAGATACATCCATTCCAAGGAAAAACCGTTCAAATGTCAGGAGTGTGGGAAGGGATTTTGTCAGTCTCGAACCTTAGCTGTTCACAAAACATTGCATATGCAGGTAAGATATTTTTTGTTTTTGTGATATCAGTGTCTCACTCACTAATTCTGCTGGTAAAGTCCACATAACACACGACGTTGGAGTAGACAGAGGCTTTCGTGCAAGATACGCCATCATGTTATTTCTAACTGGTGATATCAGAATGGTTCTTTATGCTAATGATGCTCAAAATAGCACATAATGCAATCCATGTGACTCACAGACAATTGAAAATGGCTTAGGACGGGAAGAAACCATAACATTACAATGATTGATCTTATCTGAAGAAATGCAACATGAAGTGGGACATTAAAATACATTATTATGTAAAAGAAAAACCTATAGAAGATAATGGGATTAACAATTAAGGGAATAATCATTTGCTTGCTTCAAATCTGAACAGGAATCTCCTCACAAATGCCCCACATGCGGAAGAACCTTTAATCAAAGAAGTAACCTGAAAACTCACCTTCTCACCCATACAGACATCAAGCCCTACAGCTGTGAGCGCTGCGGAAAGGTGTTTCGGCGCAACTGTGACCTGCGACGGCATAGTTTGACACATACACCCCATCAGGACTTCTAGTCTCGATGGCTGGACAGAGAAATAAAAAACAAAAAAATACGGACAAAACCAGAATAGCAGCAGCGCAGACTGGAGGACAAACAAGCACGGACAAAAGGACAAAATATCAAAGCAATGGATTCATCGCTTGCATAAAACTCAGACAAGACAACGACGACCCTGGACTAATTTTTGTCGTCCTTGTAAATACAAAAGCCCCTGGAACCTATGTAAATAATATTTTTCCCCTGACTTTTTGTTTTTTGTATTTGTTCTCTTTGATTTTAAAACTGTTGAAACTTGCCTATACGTGGTTGTTTGTTAAATTGTATTGTAGAAATAAAATGTAATTATAACCATGAAGTATTATGTTCTCTTCAGTTGTTTGTAACACCTAAAATATTGTAAACAATAAAACAGTAGACTTAATGTTTTACAATGCCCATTGCAGGAGGTGTGGAACTAACAAATAAGTCAATCCTAATCTTTTTCCATCAAAACACGCAATAAATCATTACTGAGCTGGCGAATACTCCTTAAATAACCCTGTTCTTGGCTGAAACAATGTTGTTTCACAAGGCTTTTATTGGAAAGAAGTGGTAACACCGAAGCAGTCAGCGTTAGAGCTGCTGTTGGAATAGTAACATTAACTCATTCATTCCAAAATTCCTGAGTGAAATCATGTTTTGGCTTTGCAATTAGCCATAGTGGAGAAACTACATATGTATTTGTTTCTCCCTATACCAATAATAATATTATTAATAATAACAACACCAATAATAATAATAATACTAATAAATACTATTATTATTAATAATAATGATAATAACAATAGTAAACGCATGGCAAACCTCTCAGTAGTCAGCTTATAAATAACAAAATGAATTTAATTTAATTTTATAATGTCTTCTCAATTTAAATCGAATTTATTATTATTATTTACCCACTGCTCCATCATAGCAAAGGCACTATAGCTGAAGAGAAATATATATATATATATATATATATATATATATTTTGAAGGGCAAAATAAATCTGAGCCTTGGAGGCGCGCGTGTTGGTCTGTTAGGCCGTGAAGGGAAATTGTTAAAAATGCTGCTATAGAATCCTATTTGTTGTCTTTATGGCATTATAGCATGTTTCATCAACTCAGGATAAATTACTTCAAATCCAAATACTCCGCGGCCTTCACCCCTCACATGTGTGCAGGCTGAACAACCCATGCAACAGGTTACTCCTCCAGCAGAGCGCAGTTCGTTGAGATTTCATTCCCGAATGCTGAGAGCGAAATGGCTAATAAGAGATGCCGTGTGGGAATAAAAGATGATTTATTTATTCCATGTGTTAATTAAACCAGGGAGAGTGTCAGATGCATTTCAAGTGCAGGACTATATGCTATACCTGGTGACTGAAAGTCCTTGTTTAGAAACACACAGATAATTACTTTACTTTTTTGTTATACTTTGCTTTCAAGAGATTTGATTCTGCACTACCAAATTTTACAGCATGTCTTCCATTTCGATGGTTGTTGGTTAGGGAAAAGAAGAACTTTGAGATGTGAAGTTGCGATGCATTTCATTTTGCACCCTTAAAACCCATAAAACAGTCAGTTGTTAGTTGCGTTGCCTGTACATCCTATAGGGCAAAAAGCGTTTTAGGATAAAAACTAAGATTTTGTTACACCACGCAGAGTAGCCTATGCAAGGGTACTAATGGATGAGTCCAAATGATACACACCTTATTAAGCGCAAGAAACGTTGTTAAATGACAGCAGCATCCGCCACAATTGTTATGCAACAATTCAAAACCACATTATTTTATCTCAAATGACAAACCAAGCGATCAGGCACCATGGGAATAGACTATACAAACATCCTATGGAATTGTTAGTTATGTTTTGTCAGAAAACGAATTACAATATACATCGATATACGAATTAATATATATCAATTCAGGGGATTTGCTTAATTTCAAAATAAGTTGCAAGTGTAATACCACGCGGAAAAAACAAACAACATTTCAGTGAATCGAATGATTATTTCAGTTAGTTGTTTTCCAAGCTTACAATGAGCTCGAATACTTACATGAGCCAAAACATTTCTACAGCACACCCTTTGTGCCTTTACATCTCCAGGCTATATTTTAACTACTGTTTTGTAAAAAAAGCAATTAGATCTAAGTTGTTTTAGAGTCTCTCAAAGTAAACATTTAACACGGAAACCAAGTACAAAAAAAAAAAACTATTTGCGTATAATCTGCGTTTCATATTTAATCTGTTTGTGAAATAAAGCCATTTTATGCAACCCCGACTAAAAGCCATTGCACATTTAAAAGGGAATACAACCTTTCCGTAGGGGTTAAGCCGTAAAGGCTATGGGGGCCTCCGTGATTTTATATTCACGGAAGTGGAAATCAAGCGTGGAGCAAATATAGAGCTGTCATATGTCCTGATTTTGACATAGGCATTTACACATTTGACCTCTACAGAACCAGTTTTCCATGTTTGGAAATTATGGTAACTTAACACCAGAGGAACAATACTGGCCCATGAGTTATGAATGTCAAGTCTAACAAGTGCAATGACAGACTAAAGTGAGAATTTAAGGCCATTTTGAAGCCAAAATTGTGAAGGAATCTTATCCAAAATAAACACATTCATCAGAAAGGTCTGCTCTTGATTAATATGGTGTGTAATGTGTGTGTGTGTGTGTGTGTGTGTGTGTGTAAAAGAGAGAGAGAGAAGAGTGTGAGAGAGAGAGAAAGAAAAGAAGGAGAGAGTGTGTGTGCCCTCTTTCTCAGGAATGTCCTTTTGGCTGACAAATCCATATAACTGCCTTAACCTTGATCAGATCAAATTAACTTGTGGCATTAGCTGAGTGACCACTGCTGTACACTGCAGGTCACAGGTCCAGTAGTGCAGCAGTCTCTTAACCTCTAATCTGCAGTTAATGAGTTTTGTACCTTTACATCTTTATGGTATATATTGGCATGTAAAAATACCAATAGGAACAGGATGAAGTCATTTCTAATGACAATAGTTTTCTAGAAAATGTATAATATTGTGATTCTGCAACCATAAAAGGGGCTTTCGCATTAGGCACTTGCTGGAGTACGTCGTAATTTTTTATATTTTCAGGGTGAGGGCACAACATCTAGCATGTGTCAATTCAGTGCACTGCAGCAGATGTTTACTGGCCTTTGCTTGAGTAATACCCTGCTACATGATTTAATGAGATTAATGAATCATTATTTATTATGTATATGTATATATTTAAATATGTACATTTAATTTACATAACAGTAGGCTACATTACAAACCTGGTGTAGACCATGTTTATGGGAGTGTTATTCTCCTTAAATTAGGTTATGTTATAGAATCTAAAATACTTGTTCACCTGTTATGGTTCATTAGGATATGATGTGAATCATGTTTTTTTTTTAAACTCACCAAGGCAATAGATCTCTTGGATATAACTTGAAGTGTTTTGTAACTTTTCCCCATATCTGGTTTCACACAAAAGGGACATTTTGCAGACCAGGAAAAGAAGACTATTAAGAAGGAATATTTGAAGCGGGATTCTGGATCAGTAAGATATTCATTTTAAATGTATTTATGATCTTGGCATTATAGTCACTGGATAAATCAGTTGAATTTCAAAAAGGTGAACTGCAAAAACTGGTCGATCTTGATGGGGGTCAAAGGATGTGATAGGGCTCGCTGTAAAAGAACACACAGCTTCACACTTCATATGTAAATTTTTCTTGTTTTCCAGCCTGTTATGGCCAGCAATCAAACGGTTACACAGTCCATTTCCGTGTAAACGTTTTTCTGCATAATCTCAGTTGTATAAGTCATTATTACTATTGCAAGCTTGCGAGATATATTTGTACGGAAGGACATTTCAAGTTGTTTACCGTTTTCAAAATGAGGCACAAATGATTTCTCCACTCAAACATGCTATGGTCCAAATGTAATGCTTTCATACTTGAACTGAAATACTTTGTTAGAATATAATAACAGACGTGAAATGTTGATATTATTATTTCAATTTATGCAACATTAGTTAAAAGCTACTCTCACAGATGTTACCTCCTGGGCTACAGTTTCGCAATAAACCAATACAAAATTGCGCTGCGGCATAGGAAGTGACGTTGTCATCCCACAGGAAGTCGCAACTTGCATACGGAAGGAATGGAAGGAATGATGTTGATGTTTGTTGGATAGCTAGCGAAAGCAATGTGTCAGTGTGGAATAGTGGCAACAAGTTGAAAGAGCTCGGGTGAAGTAAGACATATTTATCTTTCATAAATGATATGGGTTTGGGGGTGGGATCTACGGCATTATATTTTCTCGCGGACATCATTTAGTCCTTATCCAGTCAGCTGTGGATGTAAACTGCTAGCCTGAAAGCTAGGTCTTTTTCTAGCTAACTTATCCAGCTATTCCAGCTGTGTTAGCCCTGGGGAAAGTTACACAGCTCTGTCAGTGTTGTCAGGCAATTTCAATTAAGTCTACAATGTCGAAACTTCCCAGCATGGGAACATTTAAGCATAAATTCACTGTGGGTTTGAAACATATATTCGGGACGTTTCGTGCCTTTTAGACAGACAGCATTGTTATCATTACAATAAGTTAGCCAACTTGATGTCAAACACCTTGCCAGATGGCTTGCTAAGTTGTTATTGTACTCAGGTCCTACTGGCAGTTAACCATACATATAACTATTCATCGTTAACGAGACGACATTAAAAATGATAAAATACAGGCTATGGGACAGCATAGCAACATTTTACACACATCTCAATGTCCAGCCATTTCCAATCAATAATATCGTGTTGTGAATTGACCGGTAAAGTTAATAAATATTCTGTGATAACAATTTATGTGCACACAGTATATTGCTTCACATCTGACTGCATTAATAAACGCCCAAAGTGTTTTTGTAGTTGTCTTCAGCAGCATAGCAAAGCCATACTGTCACTGATTGTTCGTAAACAGTGCTTCTTTTAAACAATGTGCGTATGAATGAATTGATGTACCACGAATGTTTTTGTCTTGTTATTTTAACATTTTTCACTGTCGGCATTTGAATGTTAATCTAGTCTCCATAATGTAGTCATCTTGCAAAGTAAACTGTCAACTTGCAGTCAAGCACCTCTCTCAATGTCAGTAGGCTGGAGGTGCCCTACCACCTATGGAACCTTTCCCCGAAGAGCTGTATGTTTCTCTGTCTATAGAACGTTGTATGGTATCTGCACAAAATCTTGACCATACATATGGTCGTTGTTCTTGTTTCTAAAAGCATTCCACTGTAAACACTGTTTGTCATCCACAATCTGGATGTGCACAGGATGTTTACGCCCCTTCTCTTGTGCTGTGCTCTGACTTCGACTCATTTCCCATGTTTGCACTGCAGCTGACACAAGCTCAGGATGCTGGAGTCCTACGTCACTCCGCTCTTGATGAGCTATGTGAACCGCTACATCAAGAACCTGAAGCCCTCGGACCTGCAGCTGTCTCTGTGGGGGGGAGACGTGGTCCTCAGCAAGCTGGATCTCAAGCTGGACGTGCTGGAGCAGGTATGAGTACTGTGTCACACGTTACTTGGACGGTCCCCGATAGAACATCTACAGATGCTCAGACTATAAACAAACTATCTGTTGAAACACTGTTTACTTTTAAGGTTAGGAATTGGGTTTGATTACAGTGATGTTCAGTGAACAATTAGAAAGACTGAACTGGAATTTGAATTCCAACAAACCATCTGTGAAGTCTGTGAAGGTGGACTATCCAAATAAAGTGTAGCCGAGCACTGTGTTCCTGTAGTTAATCTGGTAAGGCAGGGTGTTGACAACACAACATTGATGCAGTCATTTATCCTCCCCTTCAGGTAGAGGAGCATTAACTAATGGTACATAACATTGAAATGTACCACCTATAACACTTAGTGTGATTAACATGTATTTAAAAATTCAGCATGTCATGATAGTGATTATAATAAAGTAAGCACAATAAAGTAAAACATTTTTGACCCATAACAAATATAATGGCAGGTGATTGATATGCAGAAATGTCAGAAATACAGTATTTCATGTATTTCAGCCTTTGTTTCGATGCCCAGGGCGCATACAAGCTGATAATGAATGTACAGGCCTATCTATATTGAAAGTCTCTTTGGATGAATATGTCAGTGTTATGGTGAGAGAGCTGGAATCAAAATGTTCATACACACCATAGCACAGACAGGCCATGGGTACTCTGAGCATCTAGCATGGGGATGATTTTCCAAACAGTTGTATGCTTGTGTCTCTTTTGCACCTGTTAGTGTGTTTGTGTGTTTTATTTTACTTTGCCAAGCAGCCTATGTACTTGTGAAGAACCATAACCTGGAGCTGTGACCCCATGAACTGTCAGGGTGTTCCTTCATCACTTGAATGTTACATTGGATTTTGATTATGTTGAAGTATTGGAAATAGTTTGCAAATTCCATTGAGGTGGGATCAGCTTGTAGGGTTTGTGTAGCATAGTGCACTGATTGTGTTTCAGGGCCCATAGATCACCTGCATTTCATACAAGTTAGACCAATGGTTTGATTTACAAAAGGGATCAATAGCAGCTATTGTACAGTTAAGTAGTAGTGTATCTAGTACAGCTAAGTATAGCATTTATATTTTATGTGGGTGCATCATTTGATCCAGAGTCATATCATATTGAATAGCCCTCATGTGAAGTAATTAAACGAGTATGATACAGTATAGCCAAGGCATTTATAAATGAATGCTGAAAATCTAGTCAGTTTGGTTGCTTGGTAGAAACACTCTACCAACAGTACTCTGATGTTGATCCTTCCAGACGTTAGCCCATTTGATTGTAAATATGTAATTTCATGGACTGAACATAAGGTTGTCATATTGAACACTGTGTTACTTTCAGCATAACTCAGATGTCATAATGGGTACACAATGCAACCTCAAAACCAGTGAGTCTGACACAGGCTGGCAGTGATGCACATGGCTGTCAAAGAGAAGATGCAACAGCATAGTGAAGTTTGTCAGGTTGTCTAATCTGTCTCAGGTTTATAATTATGTTTCAAGTTCTTGTTGAGGTCTTTTATCCTTTTTCAACCCACCAGTTCTGACTAGGACTGTCTGTCTACTCAGAAACACATGTCTCTCCCCAGAAGGGCATCTGATGTTGCTCAACAGTGACACCCATGGAAATTGTCATGGATGCCTCAACGCATGACACTCAGGAGCTTGACGGCCTGTTTAACATGTCAGTGGTCACTGCCTTTTTTCATGGCCACTGCTTGATCTTCAAAATAAAAAAAATGAATACCCAGAACTGTCCATAGCTCAGGGCTACACTAATGGGAAAGCCATATAGACTAAGGGAAAAACACTCTGCAGAAGTAGCTATTGTTAGCGTTCAAAGACAGTAGACCTCACCAGAGGCAGACTCGGGCTAACCACAGTCAGATTTCTCCGCAGCATTTTATCTGTCAGCCGACTTTGTGTCACACTGAGATGGATTTACGGGTGCATTTGCTTTGCTTTGCTTTGTTATTCCGGGGGCACAGCGTGCCTTCCCATATCTGGATCGAATCAGTCTGCCATGTTTCTGAGAATGTTTCCTTTGCTCAGAGTGGTTCACGAGTGTTGCTCAAGCGCAGACATAAACACCACCTAACAAAAGGGCCACGCTGGAAATGCTGATTGGAATCAGCTTTGCATCCACCCTCCAGTGGGAAATGAATTAGCATTTTTTTTTTTTTTTTTTTTGGAGTTCGGCGCAAACGGGGTGATCTCTCCAGCGTTCCAGCGGAATTGTTTCCTCACCGGGCTACTTGAGTAGTTTCCCCCCGTGGCAGATGAAATTTGGACGCGCAGCGTAATCTGTGCAGGAATGATTAGGGACGATTCTTTGTTCTCTTGGAAAGACCGGCCATAAATCTGTGACAAGTACTCCTCAAAAATGTAATTATTAGCTTTTAATGGTGGGGGAAAACATTCAGAGCTGTGTGGGGAGTTTGGCTTCATGGGGTGCCTCCCCTCTCACCGAGCGCCATGGAAGAAGTCTGTGATGCATAGCACTCCAGAGAGAGTGAGGGGGGAGAAGGAGAGACAGTGGGAGAGTCTGAGTGTAAATCTTCTTTTCTTTTCTTGTTGTTTTTTTCTTTTTCCCTTTAATCCCTATCAGTGTTGCCCATTTTACATCGACTAGTGATGGATGTGGTTTTTGTGTCTCTCATGTGTAAAGCCCACAGTATGAAAACAAAGAAATATCTCAAATATAATATTTTTTTCTTTAGTCTGTTTTTAGAGCTCCTACCTTTCAGTCACAGTCTCATATTCTTTCCTCTCCTGCCTGTTGCTTCTGTTGCCTTGTGTGCCTGCAGGAGCTGAAGTTACCTTTCACCTTCCTGAGCGGTCACATCCACGAGCTGCGAATCCACGTGCCATGGACGAAGCTTGGCTCAGAGCCGGTGGTCATCACCATCAACACCATGGAGTGCATCCTGAAGCTGAAGGATGGAGCCCAGGTGAGTGCTCAGACACACTGGTTGGTTGGTGATGTTGGTTCAGATCACTTCAGAATAATGGCAGAAAGTATTTATATGAGTATTTATGTGGTAGACATTAACCGAGGAATGTTTCTTTTTTTAAGTGGTTCCATGACTGAGTGAATCATCATACACTTAATTCTACACTTTTTCACTCACATAGTGTTTATTGTTTAATTTTCGGGCCTATTGTCTTTCCCCTCTCGCATGGAGTCCTCTAATCCACCCACTGGTTTGGTTGATGTCTTTGCTCCATGCTGACTTGACTGAGTCTCAGGCTCACAGCCTGTGTCCCATCATCATCATTGGAGGGGTGTTGCTACCAAATGGCTTTCCCACAGACCCTTAAAACCATACTCATCCTCTGAAGGAGAGAAAGAGACGAATCAAAGCCTTGAATCAGAACCGAACCACACCACACCACATCATACCACACCACACCACACCACACCACACCACTCCACTCCACTCCACTCTATTCTACTCCACAGCACTCACTTCCCAAGTCTACAATGTTATTACGCTCGGCTTCGGGCTTCCATTATTATGTGGTGACATTCTTTCCAGACATGGCTTTAGGGTTCATTAGCACAACATGCCTTTAGTAGCGCAGTCCTTGATCTTCTCCATTGCCTCCGGATTGTCGCACCCTCAGCTCCTTGCTGCTTTTGATGAGGGTGCGCTCATAAGCAAACACAACAAGGAGACAAGAAAGTAAATAAATCACGGATGCATTGGCGGAACATGATGTCATGCCTCTGTACTGTGCGTTTGGATTTTTGATCTATGTATTTCAAAGAAAAAAAAGAAAAAAAAGAGTAGAGAATAGTCCATGGGGGAATCAAAAAGAAAAAACAGGCAGACACTGGCGTCACCGACTTTAAAAGAAGTTTTCCAATGAGGAGCACATTGGAGGATGAAAGGGTTCACCACGGGAACGAGCTGCTTCGCAAACTGTTTTTTAATTTAAGGTCAGAAACGAGGCCTGCTGCTTCAGAGCAGTCACGTTTCACGGCAAAGCCAAGCGTCATGATTAATAAGCCGTCTATTTCTGTTTAACGCAAGTGTGCCGCTGCCACTGTCACAGACGTGTGACTTCGGGTCGCCACGCTCGTGATCTCTGAGTCTGAAAACAAGTCTGTCTTGATCTCTGATGTTAAATGTCTCTGCATTCTCTCCGATGTGAGCTAGGATCGCACTCCACACATTCTTGCGCCAGTTTTGGGTTAGTTAAACTCTGTGCATTCGATAAAACCTAATTAAGCCCACAGGAAATGATGCACATTTCCTCAAACTTCGTCAGCGTGTATATATATATATATATATATATATATATATTATACATATGTATATATGTCTGTGTGTAACCAGTCATAATGTTTGGGAACGTTTACTCTATGGCAGACCATAAAGAAGAAACAGTGAGCCGCTTTGTGGAGTGCAATTTCAGAAGCTTTTCATGAGTTTAGTCCCGTCGAGTCTTTTCCCCCTTAGCAGGCATCAGTTGTTTCAGAGTACACATCGTCAGTCACTTTAGAGACGGCGGGATCAACTCCAGCTGCGGCGATCAAGTCAACGCGCGGACCACCGGTGAAAGGCGACTCTCCCGACGGTCGTGCCACCAAAACTGGCCACTGAAATCTGAAAGCTATTACCCCAGGAGAAATATTTATATTATTTTATTTGGGTTGGAATCATAAATATTTTCATATCGGAACATGGGAGCACGAAAGACAGCTCTGAAGAAGCAGGAGAGGCCGGCCTCATGGTCTGGTCTTTACCGTACCTATGCCACCCATGGTGTCGGGCCAGCGCTGAGCCCAGCCTAGAGCAGCCCCCGAGAGGGGAAGGTGGTAGACCCAAGGCCACATGGCCCGGCAGAAACACATTTCTAGAGGAAGTCAATTACAGCTAATTATATAGACTGCCGCAAGAAAGATTTGTAACACATGAGTTTTGAGGCCGTCCAGAAATAATGGTAAATATCATGCCTCTGTAGAAGGCTACTGCGGGAGTGATCAGGTTTCCTGACTCCCCCCGCCCCCCCCTTGCATGGACATTTCTGAGTTTGTTTCTCTCGAGCGCACTGCCATGCACAGCTTAAGGTCACCCAGCTCCGGTGTAAGCGCCCTCTCAAAACAAGTATTTGTTACAGATGTGCTTCAGCACAGGGTCCCTGGTCAAGGGAGGATTGTTAGGGGGGGGAAATTGCAAATGACGTTTGGACAAATTATTGGATGGAATGCACGCACCCTGAGAGACGCAATTTGGAGCGTGGCCAGAGCAACAACAGAAGTCATAACTGGAATGGAGGAATTTAAATGAGCTGCTTCTGCCCCCCCCTACTCACAACCCCGTGACCCCCCCCCCATACAGGCAGGAGGCTTCCTGTACAGTTACCTCAGAAGCCAAGAAGGTGTGTGTGTGTGCGCGTACGTGCACGTGCGTGTGTGTGTGTGTGACCTCTGGTGATTTGTGAAACCTACTAGCTATTTATCACACTTACCGGATAAAGGTGTTGGGGCTAATCGGTTTCAAAGGCCGCTGTGGCACCTTAGGGGCGAGTGTGAAATCCAGCTAAGCCTTCGACGGCGGCGAGATTTCTGATGACTGATTGTATAAGATCATAAGCCGACACCACACTCACTGTATAAATAAACGTATGTTTTATAAGTCATTGGGATTGGTGCTTATGAGTGCGTGCAGGAGCCATTTATTATAACCTCAAGTCCGAAGCACGATAATGACCTCAGCGTGAATCAGTTGTTATGATGGAAAACGTTGCCGTGGGTTTATTGTCTTTAGTCTTGATGTTGGACCCCGCGCTGTAAATTTACACAGAAACCTCACAGGAAAAGCTTGCTGGTAGCGCTCATAGGAGGTGCGTGTGGAAATGATTAATGATGTCATTAATACGGTTTGTTTTCACAAATTACAGTTAAAGGCCGAACACTTGCCTGCAAAAACATCCGCAGGCTGTTTGAAGTTCATTAAGGATCCTGTAATTTGAGCGATATTCAAGAGGAGGGAAAAAAACCAGAGCGCTCATAATGTTACAGCCTCCCCCTGAGGGACAGGAAACTCCCTCTGATATTAGGATATTCAAATGACTTCCAGTGCCCATTAGCCAAACAACGCACTGCACTGACAATTATACTTTCCAGCAGGGTTGGAAATGGAGACTCCAAGTTGCCGTGTAAGATTACCACTCCCGCTGACAGTGTAATTGTCTAAAATGAGTGTAATGAGGACTTTCTCAGCTGCTCAGAAATATGATGATGGCCCTTAAAGAAACAGAATAGAAAGCAAGAGGGTTGTCAACTCCTCAGTGCTTGTTTTACAAACTGCTGTAAGGAACACCGTTTATTTGACAGTGGGGCATCTTGGGTTACAGGAGAGCATGATGGGTTGTCTTGTTCTTCTTCCTGTCTGGGAAGCCGCTCAACATGTGTGTCTGCGTGTGCGTGTGCGTGTGCGTGTGCGTGTATTTTTGCGGAAGAGGATATCATTTACACTACTGGTGATTTCTGAATGGCAAATGACATTCACAAGCACGCTGTATTTATTTGGTTCTTTTTGTGGTTGCCGTGGCCACTGTCCATCCAGCTTCCTTCTGTTCTTTTGTGGAGGGTTCCACTCCCTTGGGGGTTCTCTTCTGATTCACAATGGACTGCAATGGGCACGAGATCCTGGGCCGAGAACTACGCTGCATGTCTCAATGAGAGTATTTACATAAACAGTGGTTTGATGGTCTCTCCCAACTGGAACCAAATATGTACACAAACCTTTTGAGGACGTCATGGAGTGTATTAGCCCGTCCGTATGATATCTGGAGTTGGTTAGTTGGACTGAAGTTCTCTACCGTGGTTCCAGCTTTGGAGAAGTGGATTCAGGAGTTTTGCAGCTTGTCAAACTCACAAATTTCCGGGCCTGCCAACAAATTAGTGCCAACTGTGAAGCAAACAAACCATTTTGTTCACGCTTTACATTTTTTTTGTCATATAAAGTATCGCTCATCTTCCAAAGAACTCCTTATGTGAGGTTAACCTTAGAGAGAGAGATTCTAATCTTGCAAACCTGTCTGTGGCATGTATGGTAGAAACTCTCAAAGGCTGTTTATTCTGAGGCTGAATTAATACTCTGGTCAGTTGACACTATAGGGGTTTTTAATAAAACCAAGGCGAAAAGAAGAAATCTCAGACAGACACAGACAGACACAGACAGACACAGACAGACACAGACAGACACAGACAGACAGACACAGATAGACAGACAGACAGACAGACACAGACAGACAGACACAGACAGACAGACACAGACAGACACAGACAGACACAGACAGACACAGACAGACACAGACAGACACAGACAGACACAGACAGACACAGACAGACACAGACAGACACAGACACACAGACACACAGACACACAGACACAGACACAGACAGTCTCCTTTTAAATGGATCTGCCGGTGGCACGGCTCTACCCTACAGCTTAATTGAAGAGGTCACAACTTGCAGCTCTGATTGCAGCCTTTACAAAACACACAGGCCAGATGTTGGGGGGGTGAGGTGTGAATACTGCAGAGATGGAAAAGTACAGACAGGGAAGCAAGCAAGCAGGCAGGCAGGCAGGCAGGCAGGCAGGCAGGCAGGCAGGCAGGCATGTAGGCTTGACTGATGGAAGGCAGGCGGGAAGGCAGGCGGCCACAGGATCCAGCGGTCCTCCCCAGCATCCTGGCACCGCTGCTGGGTTGCCGAGCTCCTGATGTGGCCTCTCCTCTGGTTGCTGATTACTGGCTTCCCTGCCACCCGCCTTGTGGACGGGGAGAGAGGGCGGATGTGTCGCCCCGCGTTTGGTCAGGGGAAGTCCCTGTGAGACCAGGCCGTTTTGGCATCCCCTCAGACACCTCACTGCCCCCCCCCCCTCAAGATCCCCTCTAAATTATTATTATTTTCGTTCATTTTATGGTGCTGGTAAATAAGGCAGGACCCTTTCATGAGTCATGACTTGTTTTCCACAGCGCCGTGAATCATGCCGCTTTATCAAACAGGTCATTTATTGGTCAGTAATTAGTTGTGTGAATGCTGAACGCTTCAAGTAAATATTACAGACAGGGAGGATTTTTATTTTTATTTTGAATAAGTCTAATGGAATTATGATGTCACTCATCAAGGTATTACCATGGAGATGCTACAGATAGCCCTCTCTTGTAGTCATGTTGTTTTTGGTGGTTTGGCCCACAGGGCTCTGCTCTCTCATTGGCTAGAGCTGCTTTTGCTCTTAAGCTCTGGAAATGATTTCCCCCATGGTTTTCCAATACGCTTTTTCACAATGCTTACTGAGTGTTACCCCGATATCTGCCATTGATACCCCCCCAACAGGACTTTGCTGTCACTCCCTAAAACAGGAGCCTGTCTGGTACCCCCCTCTCTATTTCAGGGGCAGGGGCCATTCGGCGTTGCCCCAAATCTAGGAGCCCTTCTATGGTTAGCCACTGCCTGCAGCCTACTCCCTAAGCCCCTCCTGGAGTTCACCCTGACACACAAACCTCTGACTGGTTGTCCTGAGGCTTTCTAGAAGCTTCTCTGCACTTCTGTCTGTCAAAGCAGATCGTTTACCAGAAATGAGCCCCTTTTAGGCACCCCCCCCCCCTTCCTTTTTTGCCGCTCTGAATCAGCTTACTCACTTCTTCCAGGCTACGTTCTCTCATAATTGGCCTCGTGTCAGCCCCTCAATTCAAATTTGCTGTGTAGCACCAGATAAGAGCGAACAAGAAGAAGAAGAAAAAAAAGAAACAAAACAAAACAAAAAAAAAGGAGATTGCCTACATCCATCTGCGGGAGCAAGGAGAGGAAAATCGAGTAAAGATTCCAAACGGAAAGAGCTGAGCTAGTAAGAGAAAACAGCCGCTGGAGGTTAGCAATCAGATCGCACAAACGGGATAATCTGTATCCCGATGCTGTCCGGAAATCTGCCCTTTGATTTGCCAGCTTGCACCGAGCAAATGGCTTACAGAGATTCCTCCCTGAAATCCATGTGATCATGTGGGCCACTCGCCCCACCATTAGAGCACTGCTTCTTCTCCAGGGGCAGAGACACAGAGCTGATGCAGAGGTGTACTCTGAACACACACACACACACACACACACACACACACACACACACACACACACACACACACACACACACACACACACACACACAAATATTGAAACTCATTCACTTAAATACACATATGCACAATACGCTAATGGACAGAAATACTCTCTCACAGTACACTGTGTTTTTAAGTTATATGAATGAGCAAACCTTGTGAATTCTTGTTCAAAGAAGATTGTTGTTGTTTGGGAGTGTTGTCTGCTGTATGCATGTGTTGTAACTGTGTTGTAGTAATATGAAGGTGCTGCAAAAGCTTGCAGCATACTTGTGGTGGATTGGTGAATACCTGAGCGCGCTCTGTGTGTGTGTGTGTGTGTGTGTGGGTGTGTGGGTGTGTGTGTGTGGCTGGCATTGTGAGGTGTTTACATTGTGCCTGGCCCTGAGGTAAGGCTGTCACAGAGCCGCAGCCTCTGTTTGTTTCACCTCTGTGCCTCTCCCTGCCTCCTTCTCCTCCCTCACTGCACTGACTCCTTGCACAAACACACTGCTGTATATTTTCACAGCCAGCCCATCAAAGAAGTAGCAGGAGGAGGGAGAGGAGGAGGGAGAGGAGGAGGAGGAGGAGGAGGAGGAGGAGGCGGCGGCGGCGGCAGTGAGGGAGGGGATGAACGTAGGGAAGGTGTGATGGCCGTGTTTGCCCTAAGTTTAGTTCAGTCAGTCGGGGACGGTGGCAGTGGCAGCAAGAATCAGAACCTGTCATTGTAGTCTCGGTGCTACCAATATGGCTGACTGCTTACTTAGAGGCCCGTTGTTTGGGAGCTTCAGGCGTTGTGAGGTGGCGATGGTGATTGGCGCTGATGTGGTGTTTGTTGACCCTAGGCGTGTGTTATAAGCAGAGGTGTCTGTAGCCCGTCATTCCTGGACCCCCTGGTCACAGCACCAGGCTTGACCGTGAGGTGAACCTTCCAATTTCAAGGACAAAAGCAACTAAATGTTTCACACACACGGTTCGTGTCCCAGCCCCCCACTCGACAGAAAGTGCTCCAAAGAGAAACACTGAGAGTCGGGGGTGTTCTCCAGTTACCACCGCACCAGTTCCACGTCGGTCTGGTCTTCTTAAAAGCTCCCACTCTGCCCTTCAACTCACAGATTGTGTCACTCCGGGCAACGGAAAGTGATTTGCTGCAGAATCCATATTGGTGGTTTCCAGAAGCATAGCTTTATGGGTTTAGCACACACTGTAGCAGACTGCTGGCGCTACTGGTAGGCCTCTGCTCTGATGGATGAGGTGCCTGCAGACCACAGCTTCCCCCCCAAAACAATGTCCACCACTTGTTTTTCTCGACAATTACGCACATTGCAAATGAGACCATTGTGTCCTTGTTGAAATGCAGAAACGCAGGCGATATTTCATTTGCAGGCACCCGCAATTAGTGAAACTAGTTGGTGGGATTTTTTTGTATTATTTTGATTATTTCATTTTCTTTGCAGTCACACCACTATGATGCCTGAGCAATGACAGAGGATGCCTAGGACTCTGTCAAGTGCATGGAAAGCCAACCTCTTACTGGTCACCAGATGTTTTTTTTGTGGCCTGGCAGTATGTCCTGTCCTCTCTCCCATGTGTGAGTCTTACTTCTCCCAAGGGCCCGTAAAACAGGCGCCCTGCTAGTCTTCTGCGCTCCTGGCGGCCCTTCCCTCCCTCTCTCCCTCCTCCCTCCCCTCCGTGTCCTCATATCCCAGGCCTCACCAGGCCTCACCGCAGTTAAGACCACAGCCTCCTGGCCTGCATACCACCCCCCCCCCCCCCCCCGCCTCTGGTGCTCCGGTGCTAACGGGAATCCTCTGCGCCCGCCTCAGTGTGGCTCTGGTGGAAGTGCCGCCAGACGTCTGCCCCGAGTGACTCAGTGACTCTGAGCAATGCCCTAGAGATGCTTTTAATAGGTCTCACCAGCACCAAAAAACTGTGATCTGTTTTTTAAATTTCACCCCCAAAATCTGCAGCCTGTCTGGGGTTCCCTCAAAATCCATAGCTCCTTCGCTGTTGCCCCCCCCAATCACCCTCTAGTGTCCTGCTGCAAAGATGCTTTCCCCAGCACCACTACGAGGCTTCCCCCAGACACAGGAAGTAGTGTGGAGAAGACGTAAAGACCCGAAGGCTTCCAGTTCTGGCTGACTCAGCCGGTGATCAATGCGCCTTGAACAGACAGGACAGAGACTAATCCCCCTGTAGTACCTTGGGGGCAATCCAGACAGGATGCCTCCCAATCACAGCTATTACTGCTCAACCTCAGATACAGGCTACTGCTAATGTGAGGATGAAAGCTCTCCAATAATCTTGAGGCTTTCTCTTTTCCCTGCGTAATTAAATGTTTAAATGATGGCGGTTAGCCCTCCCGAGGATTAAGCTGGGTTTATTATTAGTGCTGATTGGGTGGATGGAAGCTGTGCGCTCTCCGTAGATGATGTGTTGGATACAGCCATCCAAAGAGTAATAGAGTTATCTAATGATATCTGGATCTAGAGCAACATCTACAGACAGTTCAGTCTCAGGGAAATGTGCACTGTGCCCTTATCTACACTTGAAGCACTGGAGGAAGAGGCAGTCTGTGTTTTTTTTTTAATAAGGGATTTTAGAAATACTCTAAAAGTGTTTGGTAAACTGTTTCAGCAGCACATGATAAAACGTCACAGTGTGTTTTAACTACTGCCATGAGTAGAGGGGCTTTCCTGTCTGTGTGTGTGTGTGTGTGTGTGTGTGTGTGATGTGTGTTTTCGAAACTCTGTTTCATGTGTAACGTGGTAACTGTGGTCCTTTCTTTCTCCCCCTTTTTTCTCTCCCCTGTGAGGGTGCCCTTGAAGGCTGCCGGAGTGGCTCTGGGTTGCCGTGCACGTGGGTGGTCTGGCGTTCGTTTAGGTTGGTGTACTCCATTAAGCAGACCCTCACCCCGCTGACCTGCCGCATAATTCCACCTTTATAGTCAGAATGCCGAGACCAAAGTCATATGTAGCAGTTTTTCCAAGCAGCTTTTTTTTTTGTTTTTTTTGTTTCTTCCCTCTTGTCAAACAGCCCTGATGGGATGTGACTGTTGTTGCTCACCGCACCACCCAGCATCGTTCACAAGTGTGCGGTTTTCTCCGAGCCGATCGGTAGTTTACTCCGCGATCAGCAAAGCTCTTTCGGTGGCCGCGGTGCAGGGGGTTTATCCTAACGTCTATTTACACCCAAGTGGTCGGAGGCTGGAAAACACTGATTATTTGAACACTAACTGTGAACAGAGGTGGAAGGATTTACCTTCGTCAGGACGTGGCTCTCCTGCTCAGGCTTATTTGTTCGGCCAGGGCTGTTTTGGTGTGTTGTTGAAATAGAAATGGGCTCCACTTGCTGGAGGGCGCACTGAAACGAGATGTGTTTGCTTTTATCTGGCCCAAGACCAGAGCTCTGTGATGTGTGGCTAAGAAAGGAAGAATGTAGTTGGAATAATTGCTTGACATGTCACTCTTCTGGGTTGGGAGGTGGGGGGTAGCGTGGTGTAGTGGGCGGGGTGAGGGAAAGAAGAAAAAGCGAGTGAATGAGAGAGCGAGAGAGAGGGAGAGAGGGAGAGAGGGAAGAAAAAAGGATTTCTAAAGCATATGGTTAGCTGAAAAGATAATAAACATTGTAGGCTCGGAGAAGTGTATCGCCTGCTTGAGATTTACCACATTGCTTCTTCAAGTGACCAGCGTGATAAGAACGTACATGTGTTATAATTATGTTGTAATTGCTTAAATCTTTCGCTAAACTTTTAGACGCTTATAATTTCCAGCTGACAGTGAGTTGGGTGTTCTCGAAGCAAGCTCCAGCCTTCTCCTTATGTGAGGCCAACTGCTGCCCCCCCCAAACATCTCTGCCTTAACACTGGATATGATTCATCCAGGGGTTATTAAATACAGGGCAGCAGTCATGTCCACCCCCCGTAGTGAAGGCGGAAGGGGCTACTTTACTATAGAGGTGGAGGGTGGATGTGAAGCTATAGCTGTAGCTGAAGATGTGTTGGTCAAGGAGGATCCATCAGGTGTTTGGCCCAGTGTTAGTGTTGCCTGATGCTTCTTCAGTGTTTACTTACTAAGAGATTTGGGTAATAATATGTGCTTTCACTTGGCAGCGCACATGCTCACTGATTTTGCCCTTTCTTGCAATGCCATCCATGCAGTTAAGGATGTGGACAGCCTTTTGGGGTTAAAGGTCATTTTTGTTTTCTTGCACTTTTAATTTGACACATTTCTCTTTCCCAACTCTGAGTCACTCTGGAGAGGTTCTGATTATCAGCCCTGCTTTTTGAATCGTCTGGTTGACAACAGCGTTGTGAACGACCATGAGAGTGCAACAACATTTCGCTCATGCTGCTTTTCCACTTGAGAGAGGCTCACTCCACTCAACAGTCCAGGAGTGCATACACTCCACAGAACACCTCCTACTGTAAACCTTATGTCATACGATAGCCCTCACACGCGGTTAGCCCCTAGTCAGGTAATTGCTTGCATCTGATCCAGGTACGTCCTCTTTGTTTACAGTCGCTTGTGTAACTACAGGACAGTTGCCGTGGAACTCACGGAATCTCCGGCAAAACAGCAGCTGCACCTCACATGTGCAATTAAGCTGTCAAAATAGCTGCAGCCTCTGCCGCTGCGCACGGCCCCTGCCGCGGCTCATATCTGTGCCTGTCTCTCACAGCGCTGGACGAGCGTGCACGGCGAGGGCGAGGGCGGGGGGTGGCAGGGGGGGGGCGGTTGTTTTGGGGGGGCCACCAGCACATCTCACACGCAAGTGCTGAGGAAAGATGACATCTGTCAGTCATCAGTGGCTTCTGTACTTCAGTTTGTACATGAGTAAGAATGAGTAAGGAGACCTCAGGTTGACTGACGAGTTCAGTGCTGGTGAAGAAACAAGCTGCTCGTAGCAAGAGAAAAGTAGAAGAGATTAGGTTGGTTTGGACCGTGTTGGGATGTTTATGTTGACATGATGGAAAGAGGATGTAAGCACCTGGTCTATACTGCAAAACCAGACTGGATATGTGCATTAAACGTCATGTCTAACCACCAATATGTTTCAGCAATGCTGTGAATGTGTCCTCGAGCGTTTCAGAGAACACATTGCAGACGCCTTAAAGCGCACACAGATGCGTCAGGCTTACTTCCCGCTCAGGAACGCTAAACGCTAGCGTATTAGAAATTAATGAGTGGTTCCCATTAAAGGCTGTGGTTTTGGATACGATTTTTTAATTTTCCCCCCTGTCCTCTGATTGTGTGTGCGTGTGTGTGTGTCTGTGTGTGTGAGTGTGTATGTGTGTGTGTGTGTATGTGTGTGTGTGAGACTGACTGGCAGGCAGACAGACAGACAGTGTGGATTGCTTTATTGTAACACATTGCAGTTATTAGCAGGAGGGGGGATGGAGGCCGTGCCAGGCCAGTCAGAATGCTTCACATGTTTGGGCTGAGGCTGCGGTTAGCTGATGGAGACATCTGAAGAGCTGGAACCACTCTGATCTAAATCAGGATCTCTCTCTCTCTCTGTCTCTCTCTTTCTCTCTCTCTCTTTCTCTCTCTTTCTCTTCCTTCCTTTCTCTCTCTCTCATTCTTTTACTCATCATGCACTCACTCTCTCTTCCTGTGTCTCTCCTGTTATTTCCGTCTCTCTCTCTCACTGGCCCCCTTTTCTTACAATGTTTGCATGTATCCTTCCGTTGAGATATTTTCTCTCTCAATTTCTCTTCATCTTTTCATCCCTCCCTTTTTGAGGATGTGCTTACTCGCTCCCTCAGTTGCTGTCATAAACCTCTCTGCCACTGTCTAGTCTGTAAGTGATGACTAACAAGGAAACGCTTAATCCACTGAGCTATTGTGTTATGCTACGCTGTGATGTTATTTTCATCCATTTTCCCACTCGGTTAGTCAGTAAATCCCTAAGAATGAAATATGAGAGCAGCGTATAGGTTTTTTTTTTGTTGTTTTTGATGTTTCTCTGTCCTCTTCAGTCAGAGACTTGGAGGTGTGTTGACTGGCCTAGTGTCTGGCAGTGCCTTCACTGAGGTAGAGCGTGCCCTGTTGTTTGTAGTGGGAGTCCTTAGAAAGCTTTCCTCTGTTTAGTTTGCAGCGTAGGCGCAAAACAGTGAACACATTTAGCAAAGAGAGATTTTCTGCATGAATACCTTGAATATCAGATTTATCCCCCAAGCCCGATTTATAGCGCATTATTCACATTTTAACGGCTCTAGCAGCTACTGTACCGTAAACACAAGAGAGCCTTCTTGTGGTTTTGCACTCCAGACCGAATGTGGAAAAAAAAGACCTAATGTTGTGTTGCTCTTTTTTTTGGAGGGGGCTGCTTTAATTGTTTTGCAAGCCCGCGTTTGATCCTCGGAGAGTCACGTAATAAACAGCCGCAAGAAAGGATCTTAACGAGACGGGAAGATGAGGACGATGAGCAGACGCTCTGCTCGTTAAACGCATCCCAGTCTCACCAGCTCAGGAGGGTTCAGCAAGAGTGCTCTGCTCTGTGGGACCATGCCATGGCCTCTCTGGCTGCCCCAGTGGGCCACCTGAGTGCCCTACGCTCGAAAAAAACGTGTGTGACGAGGCTGCAACCAATTACCCCTCCGCAGGTCAGCCTGTCTCAGAAAAGGGGCTTTTGTTGTCCTAGTTCAGAGGCTCCGTCTAAAAAAGGCCTGAAAAATTAGGAGCGGTTTCGAGCCCCAGCTTATGGCCTGTTGGCCTGCTTGCCTGCCTGCCGGTGCACAACCTGGCTCCCTGTTTGTTTTTGCTGTTATTCTGGGCTTCTTCGAGGCAGATATTAAACATACCAAGGTTGACTTGGGCAAGGCAAAGGCTGTCTTGGCAGCGCGGGATGCCTATGACATCACCACTGCCGTAGCGGTGCCTTCCGAGGCTCTCACCGTGGAAATAGTTTAGTAATTATGCAGCGTTTTGGCACCGGCTGCTTGTCCCTTTTATGAACGTGTTTTTATTTCTGGCTCCTGAAACAGGCACATGCTTGGAAAATGAACCAACTGCTTTCATTGTAACATTATGCAGGGCTAAAATGTGCTTAGTAACACATTTGGTATCGCAGAGCTCATAAACAACTCTGGTTTTAGAATGATAACAGAGGAAGCTGCAGGCTTGCACACTTTGTTGTGGCTGTTGTTGTACTCTTTGGTGCGAGGGCTGTTTTGAGATGTCTGTTCTAAAAAATGAGAAGCCTGGTATAAAACAACAAACAGAAAATCCTCAGGCAAACCCCAGCTGTATGGATGTTTAGTAGATTTTTTTGAATGTGAGTGATGTTTGAAATTCAGGGTGCCTTGTTTATCTGAGCCGTAAACACAAACACGCTCAGCATTCGCTGAGTGCTTAGTTATGCTGCGGTGTGTGGTTTTCATAAAAGCAATTAGGCTTGGAGCGTATTTTTATAGAAGCATTATAATTGTGTGCTATAATTGTATTTTAAATTGGCTCGAGCGTTGTGCATCTTTCATGTTTCTGTCTCAAACCAAACCAAGTCAGTATTGGTAAATGACTAATCTGGGTTGAGGGGGTTGAATTTTCCTTTAACGTGAAAGTTCTATTTAGTACGATCGTCTGTCTGCTAAGCTGCCTCACGGCAAACCCAGTGACCCACAGTGACTGCTGTAAGAATCTCGTCTCAGGCTGACCACTTTGTGGCATGATGTTGAATTGCAGTTGAAATTGAAGTGTCACTTTCTCCACCGACAGTAAACCAACGTGGCCTAAACGTCCTTGTGTTGTTCTGAATGCTGCCGACGTTGCGCTCCAGGCTTCAACGACTGTGATTACTTGTCGATTCCCGACGTGAGTCTCCACTTGATCAAGGCATTGTGTGGCGTAGCCTCCTCTCTGAAGCAGCCATTCAGAGCATCGAGAGCTTATAACAGAGTCATGTCGTAGTTTGTGAGTGACCACATAACGCATTAAAATGCAGCCATGTCGTTGCATTTGAATAACCACACAGGGCTTGTTCTGTGAGTGCAGACGTTTTGAGCGCCAGTGGTTGCATGCACACTGCATACCTTCTCCGTTTATTTCAGCATAAGTGTTGTTTTTTCTAATCCTTTTCTATAGGATCCAGAAACATTGGTTCCAAAATAGAAAAGGACTGTTGGTTTCCTTACTCGTGTCTTATTCATTTCGAGGCAAAACGAGTGTAGCGAATAATGGTGCCTCTTCCCAAATTTGTAACACTTGGGTGAGGCTCAGTGTTATTTCTCTGAACGGCCATTTTTCATCCACCCAACACCGGTGGTTGCCTCGGCGCTGCCACAATCCCAGGCCTCTCGCGAACAAAATACATTTCTATGTAACGAGCTCCTTTTCATTGAGCTGATTAATCAGCCGACCCCCGAGGCTAATAGTCCGGCGCACTCACCGGAGTCGGATTCGGCCTTTTAATCCCCGACAATTCGCCACGGATTCCCCAGCTGCATTTCTGTGATAGTGGAGTCAGCTCTTTCACGGTCGGTGTGAAAACCTCCTGCCCTGAGATCTACCAGGAGTGGCGGCCATGTTTTCTTACATTTTTCTCTCTTCAGTTGAAGCTTTAGATTGAAGGAGTGGGAGTGAGGGGTCAGTAGGGCCTTTAATCACAGCCCCATGGCTTTCTGTACACCGGTTACAGATTCATTAAAAATACATTATGGACCCATTCTTCTTGTGCATCTGACGTGCACTCTCTAAGGTGTGAGTGGGTGGTGATTTGAGGCAGTTGTGCTTCTTCCTGTTTATGTCTTTCTCTCTGTTTCACACACACACACACACACACACACACACACACACACACACACACACACACACACACACACACACACACACACACACACACACACACACTCTCTCTCTGTCACACATACCTGGTTTGTCATTTGATTATTTTTTTAACCCCTCCACATTTTCTCTTCGTCCTGTAGTTCTTTTGGTATCACACTATATCTATCACTCCATCTATCTCTATCTCTGTTCCCATCTCTCTCTCTCTCTCTCTCTCTCTCTCTCTCTCTCTCTTTCTCTGTGCCAGCTGGAATCCATTCCATCAGATGGGTGTCATCCCTCTTAGAGAAACAATGTGCTGGTTGATTACTGTGTATGGTGCAGCAGCGGCTTGAGTGTTGATATGAGAGAGATGAGGAGGAGAGATGACCCGGGGCAGCCTGAGCCAGATTCCTCACCCCTCTCCTGCAGGTCACATTGCACCCACGCACCCCCAGAACTCGCCCCTCAGAACACTCCAAGCCCCGTGACGATCAGGGAATGCAGACAGTGCAGTTCTAGTAGGTCTGGATCTTGACAGAATTAGTTCTTGGTTCTCCCCTTCCACAGCTGGGTCTGACTCAATCACCACAACCGTCCTTGTCCCTGGCCACCATGTTTTCTGCTTGGGTTATGGTCCCAGTCCATCTCCCCTGGAAGCTCCATAGCCCAGAACCATGGCCCCTGCTGGGGGCTACACTGTGGCCTGCATGGCTGTGTTCTGATGGAGGGGTGGGGTCGTGAGGGGCTGGCGGGGCAGGGATGAGGTGGGAGGTGCTGGTGAATGGGTCTTGTGTGTGTGTGTGTGTGTGTGTGTGTGTGTGTGTGTGTGTGTCAGTGTGTCAGTCAGACCTAGCGGGGGAGTCTGATGGAGATAAGAGTGAGTCGGGTTCCCTCAGTTTGTTTTTCCACACCAGCGGCGTTCGTCGTCGTACACTCAACCGTGACCCCCCTCCCACCACTGCACTCCTCATAGGGGTGTGTCTTGGGGTGTGTGTGTGGGTGGGTGGGTGGGTCTATGTGTTAGAGGGGTGTAGATGTCATTCTGAGTTCACTAGGTGAAAAAAAAACAACAACCGACCAGGACATTTAACACCAGGAGTTAACAATCGCCAACAAGGCAAAATCCAAATTGATCCAGTGTAGAGAGAGTTCACAGAAGCATGTTTCTCAGTCAGAGCCTATTGATTTGATTCATGCTATTGATGTTAGCATTACTGACTTCAGAATAGGATTTAGCCATGGTGCCTAAATTAAGCTCAGACATGATTCATTCAGGCTTATCAATAGATACCTGTCCCACTCACATGCCCTTTCAGTTAGTCTGACAACACCTTGTTGTACTCAGAGCCAATCCGTGGTCATGATAAACAGCATTATCTTTGCCCCAGTAAAGTGTCCAGGCCACGTGCCAAGCCTGTCTACTCTCATTAGTTTCCCCCCTCTGAAAACAAACCCCACTCTATTATTTTTGTCTGCCGTAACGTCATCCCCGCTGCATAGATTTGCTTGTTATGGTGACGTCAGTTCAAGCTCTGTGTATCTCTTCTAATCAGAGAACTATTTTTTGCCACTATTATTTGGAGGGGGGGGGGGGCAGCAGGGTAGCGGGTCGGGGGTATCAAGCAGTGTGCTTTCTATCACTGTGTTTACACAGCGTGCCTCCCTTAGCCTCTGTGTTTGGAGAGGGAGGGGGCGTGGTAAGTGTGTGTGTGTGTGTATGTTTGGGGGGTGGGGGTCACACGTCAGGGTTTACCCTCCAGACAAGGCCGACATGCTGCCTATCAGTGAGCCAGACGTCTGTGTGTGTGTGTGTGTGTGTGTGTGTGTGTGTTGGGGGGTGGAGGGCAGGGGGCAGGGGTGCCGCACACCTCACCTTCCTGTGCCCCCTAACCCCTCCATGGGTGCCCACTTACCCCCTGAGTAGGGGGTCTCCCCTCTGCTGTCACTCACTAGTCTCACTCTGATAGAGGACAGGGGTCTGAGAGACCAGACGGGGGGAGAGAGAGAGATGGAGAGAGAGAGGGAGAGAGAGGGGTCAGGGCCACTTAATTTGCCTACTTCTGTCTCCCTCTGCCCGTACTCATCTCACCCTATTCTCTTCCTCTCACTCTTCCCCTGTCTGTCTCTCTCTCTGTTGGAGGGTTCTTGTTTGTTTACCACCCTGATTAGCATTCTTCTGTCTGACTGACTCTCTCTCTCTCTCTGCCATCATCTCTGGGTAACAGCTGAGGTCTGGGGTTCTATCCCTCCCTCCCTGTGCTTCCTTGCCTTGTGTCGTGCCTCTGCCCAGATCACTTTACCCCCCCAGCAGCTGAGAGCTGAGAATGCCTGCATCTGTCCCAAGGCTTTCCCCAAGAAATGCAACCACCCCCCAACACTTACACACACACACACACACACACACATAGTACCCCCCACCCCACCGTGAAACACAGCAAACAAATCTAACTCTCCTCCATTCCTCCCGTGTCCAAGACCTCCCCAGTCTGGAGTCTGGAGCTAGAACAGCACCCAGCAGCCTCGCGGAACCCACAGGCTCTGGAACTGGTAGTCTGGTCGGACACGTGAAGATGTGTTGATATGCATGATTGATGAGAGTTTTGCAAGCGAGAGCGAGAGGGAAAAACAATGCCACACTAACACCGCTTCCAAGAAATGTTACTCTGTATACAAGCCCTGGGCTCTTTCAACAAGAACCAATCAAATCCCTCTGCCATCCCCTCACCCCAGATCAAGCCTCTCCATCAGAAGAAGAAGCCTCGAAGGGAAAACGAGGTGTTAGCAATCAGCAATAATCTATTTCTTATTATTTCCCTGCGCTCATAATTTGGCCCTGATGACTCTATTTATTATTCCGCGGCTGTGTGTTTACGGAGGCGATGGAAAACGCCACGTGGGGCCCCTCGGGCATCCAGGGCTTGACTGTGGCGGAGCGTAAATATTTTGCCTCGGTGCTTTGTTGCCTGTTTTGGCGTAGGCCTGTTTACGTTAACACGCCGGGGTAGAACTGCATCTTCAAGAGCAAGCACCTCCTCCAATTATGCAAGGCACGTTTAAAATGTAATCTTCATCAGCCACAAGCAGAGAGCTCATTACTGTACTATGTCAAACCGAGTCGAGAAAGAGAGGGAAAGCGTGAGAAAACGAGAGAAAGGGAAAGAAAGAAAGAGATAGAGAGGGAGATAGAGATACACACAGAGGAAGAGACAGAGAAACCGAGAGAGAGAGAAGCAGGGTGATAAGCCAGAGACACCAAACCAACATCAAAGAGCTAGTGGTGACGAAGGCCTGTGCCTGGGCCAAAAAGTAGCACTTGAACACACCGCAAAGACTCCAGCCAACGGTCAACCAGCACATGCGTTCTGTGCCTACATGAGAGGAAATAACTCTCCATACCAGCAGGTGGCGGTAGTCTGTATTCGTCGTTCAAAAAGGGAAACCCGAAAAAACCTAGGACTGTGGATATAGAACGCCTCTCTCGCTCACTCTCATTTCATAATATAGTTAATTCTAATCAAGAACATGTCTGATAAGGAGTCGCAAATGGCACAGGTCTGGTCTTTTGGTTGTGGAAGAAGAAAGGAAGAGGTGGAGGTGAAAAGTTAGGAGAAACCACACTGAATGGGTGAAATCATGGATACTATGATGCTAACTCCAGACTCAAGGGGCTTTACCTTGATAAATGCTAAATGAAACCTCAGAATTTCAAAATGTTGGCTCTTTCCCGTTCAGTTCCATGTGTTGAAGGAACATATCATTCCAATCACTCAGTGTGTTTACATGATGGTATAATTCGAATCTTTGCTTAGTCGGACTATGCTTTCTTTCGAGGGTAGGTGCTATTATCCCAATATACATGGCAGTGAATAAATCGAATCATTGGCCGAAAGCATGTCATATCCGATACGATAGGTGGCGCTGTTTTCATTACAACTAGTGGTGATACAGCCATTTCCGCTTGACCTCTTCACCACTACCAACAACAACAGTTGATTGAGCATGAATCGCGTCTGTTCATCGGTCCAGAAATGCGTGTTGCCTCTTGGGTTGTCCATTGCGTTGTTTGTTTGTTTCTGCTGGGCCAACGTGTTTATAAGTTACATTATTCAAAGGTGAAAGATAAAAGGCGAGAGAAACGCATGCACATTCACACACACACGCGCGCAAATAATGAGTTACAGCCAAAACGCATTGCCCTTCTGCCAGTTGCATCAAATTGTTTTAGTACTTCTTCGCTGTCGATTTCCAAATCTGTGTGAATATTCATGAGAGCAAGTCCAGTCAGTCTTTTGTCAGTCATCGTACTTCGTAAGATATGTCTTAAGACGCCCCATTGTACTGAATGACCGCTCAGCAGACGCTGTGGAAACGGGCAAATGTGCCGAACTTTCCAGGGCTTGATAAAGCTCACTGCATTTGGGCTGTAGCTCATTTAGCTGTTTCCAGCTCTATATCTGCATCGTCAACGCTGGGCATTAGTTGTCCGTACTCCGATTTTATAGTTTCCCCATTGTAATAAATATGCATTCATGATATTTTTCTATGACCGAGTTTGACAGGTATTGGTCAGGTAATAGCCGAGTGACAGCTGATTTGCTTTCTGATTTGACAGTACTTATTCGTGGGTTTTTTCAGCGCCAGATAACCGAACAGAACTTAACTCAGGCTTGCCTCACGGGTACAATACCAAATTTCATCATATTTGATAGAATGAAGGACAAATTAGTTGTGAATACTATGACCGAGTTTGACAGGTATTGGTCAGGTAATAGCCGAGTGACAGCTGATTTCACAAGCATTAACTTTAAACCAGAATATTTTAACGTGCCGGCATAGTCGCCCCGTAATGCCGTGCAGCGGGCGCATACTGTTATACTCTAATAATACATTTATTTCACAGCGCCTTTCATGTCACTCAAGGACGCTTTACAATTTAAAACAGGAGCAAACAAATAACAAAACAATTAAAATTAAAAGTGCAAGTAAAAACAGCATGGCAACTACAGTGAGAATGCAATCCTGAAAAGGTGGGTTTTGAGAGAGGATTTGAACTGAGGGAAGGAGTCAATGTTTCGGATGTCAGGTGGGAGTGAGTTCCAGAGTTTGGGAGCAGAGCGGCTGAAAGCTCTGCTCCCCATGGTGGTAAGCCGGGCAGAGGGGACAGTTAGGTGGATGGAAGAGGAGGATCTGAGGGAGCGGGTGGAGGTGGCAGTGTGAAGGAGGTCAGACAGGTAAGGAGGGGCAAGGTTGTGGATGGCTTTAAAAGTATGAAGAAGAATTTTAAAGTTGATACGGAAGTGAATTGGAAGCCAGTGGAGTTGCTGTAGGATGGGGGTGATGTGGTGGAAAGAGGGGGTGAGGGAGATGATACGGGCAGCTGAGTTCTGGACCAGTTGGAGCTTATGGAGGGATTTCTGGGGGAGACCAAAGAGGAGAGAATTACAGTAGTCGATACGGGAGGTGACAAGGCTATGTACAAGAATAGAGGTGGTGTGGGGGGTGAGGGAGGGACGGAGGCACTAGCTCAACGACGTTCCCTATATGTTCCTTACCGTTCTAATTACATGTCGTTGTTCTGTGTTGGGACAGAGCTTATACAGGTGGGTGACGGTAGCACAGTCTGTTCGTGGTAACTTGCACCAGGGCATAAAGCCCGTGCCATTGTGACAGTGTGTTGTGTTTTAGTGTTTAATAAAAAGCCATAACAAATATACCACGCTTCCGTGATTTGTTACAATATAATGGTCTTGCTTCTATAATGTATAAACACGTAGGTTACAGGGTGGGTGTGGCAGAGAGAGAGAGGGAGAGCGATGATGCACACGGATATATCAGATTTAGCGACCGGAGCAAAGTTATGTTGCTGTAACGTTGAACTCTTTGCAATCAATAAATACAGTACTTAATAGGCTAATTGATACAATATCTCCTCGTTTGAGTGTGGTTGTTTGAGTGCAATGGGAGTGTATGATCGTTATTGTCTATAAAGCAGTGTTTCTCAAACTTTTTCAGACCAAGGACCACTTAGCCAATAAAAAAAAATTTGCGGACCATTTAACTAAATATCCCTGGAACAACATGCCTCCTACCCAAGACCTGGCGCCAGACAATTGTTAGCGCACACATGATTTTCGCGGGTGGGCTCTCCTTTTGTACGTACCAGTAGGCTAGTTATAGATATGACAATGCGCAAGGCAAAGCATCTGGAACCCTGCTCCATGCGTGACTTGGTTATGTTACAAACTATAGTTCGCTCACAGCCTCATACTCCCATCACACACTCAGACAGACATCACAAAACACAACGATGCGCATACTGACCGCAGTATTTCACTACCAACAGTAGGCTAGCCCACTGGCATTAATACAGCCATCCTAGTAGTCAACTTTTCATAATTAAGAGCTGTCATTATCCAACGTCACACAACACAGAATATAGCCTAGTTATCATCTTGCTGTCTCAGCGGGAGAAAAACACAGTGTTTTGAATGCAACTCCGCGGCGAGATAATTCCCAATGAGGCTGAACCACTTTCTCCTTGTCTATGTTAGAGGCTTTCTCATTTAATTTTCTTTTCATAGTTCCTGTCTTAAGCCACCAATCCATGACCTTGTTAATAGATTAGGCAACTCTTTATTAGATTAGGCTACTACTGGCTGTGTTCTCTTCGTTCTGAGTTGTATGTTAGAAATGTCGCAATAATTTACTTGTGGCCGTCGCGGACCACACTTCATCATATTTGATAGAATGAAGAACAAATTAGTTGTGAATACTATCACCGAGTTTGAAAGGTATTTGGTCAGGTAACAGCCCTTTGACAGCTGATTTGCTTTCTGATTTGACAGTACTGCTGTGTGTTTTAAGCAAATAAAATGTGGACTGTTTACAAGCGGGCACCTGCTATCGTTGATTATACAGTAAATACGTTGTGAAATGAAACAAAAACACATCACAGTTAAAGATGTATTAGTATTGATTGATTCACATCGATATGAATGGATGACATGACTAACAAGTGGTGGGAAATTAATATGAAAGTATTTGTTCGGTGAATTAGCGCGTTCTGTCCAAACAGTCGCAGTCAACGTTTTTGTCAACACTGGCACCACATAAGTATCGTAATTTGAACGTCCTTATACGTTTTTAAGGAGGGGTTGTAAAGGTACTCATATCTTCGGACCTCTTCTGTTATGTTTGTTCATAGTCAACAAGAATAAGCTTGTGAGACAGTCTGCAGGATATTCATAAATAAACGTGTCATTAGTATGAACAGTTGAGACAACGTATCGTCTCTTTCGTCTTCCGGGTCACGACCTGGCAGGGAGGGAGGGAGGAGGGCGGCGGGATCTCAAGCATGCGCAAAGACGCAAAGTCCAGTTCCTTATCCAATTCACCGTTACATGCCGCAATAGTCGAACTATCAACTCGATCGGATCGAGTTATCCAGGGGTGTTAGTCCGACTATGTGCGGTCCGACTACGATCCGACTAAGGTGCTTACATGAAACGGATAATGCGATTTCAGTCCGACTAAGGCAGTTATTCGAATCCATGTAACCACGGTCACTGAGAGGTAAAACACTAACCAATCAGAGTGATCTCTCTCACTGATGGGCCCCGCCCCTGATTAAACACGCTCAGTTGGCCTACAAGCCAGCTGGAACACATGGCAAAAGCTGGGGGCCACATACGCTTGCGAAGGCCAACCGATGGCTCGGTGTGTCACAGGCTATAGATGAAGCATGGGCGTAGAGAGCGACTAAATGCAATTGATTTCGTCAACCTAATTGTTGGCATTTACCCAGAGTAAGTGTGACTTGCAGAGCTCGATATCTGACCATCTGATCTCCTCTCACCTCTAAGCACACCAGGCCAACCCTTTAGTGCCTGTCAGCACATCTGTGCTGCCCCTGGATACCAATCAGGCCCATTCTGTGTTCATGGGTACCGGAAAGCAGCACAGGACAGGTAAGGCATCCATACTATGAGTATGTGTGCTCCCTGGGAATCAAACCTGTGACCTTGGTATTGTTCACGTCTTGTTCAGTCAGGAACACACTCTGACCATCAGACACCACTGTAGACCTGCAGTGGCTTTTCAGATCGTCATTAGGGTCTGTGAATTTTATGGCACCCAAAGACCGGGGGGGGGGGGATGGGTGTGTGAGGGGATGTTGACGTTGCCAGATAAGGCAAAATGATTTAAGTGTTTCCATGACTTCTCACTCAAGGTTCTGACCGGATTTTCTGCTTAAAACAGTTTGTCATTATTCTGACCTTTGCCCCCATTGGCCATGCGTCCATGCCAACACGAGCGAGGCGTAATGGTCACTTTTATTGCCCTAATGGGCTGTTTGTGAGTGGGCCAATGTGGTCTGACCCTGGATCTGGCCGTTACCATTTACACTGCACTCAGCGTCTGTGTCCTTATCCTTAACAGGGCCTGGAAACACAGCTGTAAACAGATTACTTGCTAAATGAGTAAGCCATGTTCTGATGTCCCTGGATTAGTGTGGATGGAGTGTGTGTGTGTGCTTGTGGGTATGAGTGTGTGCGTGCTTGTGTTTATGTGTGTGTGTGTGTGCACGTGCGTGCGTGTGTGTACATGTGTGTACGTGTTTCTGTGTGTGTGTGTGTGTGTGTGTGTGTGTGTGTGTGTGTGTGTGTGTGTGTGTGTGTGCCTGTGTGTGTGTGCGCATGCTGATCCAATCAAAGCTGAGGACCCCCAACCCACCACCACCTCCTTCCCCCTCCTCCTTGCCCAAACCCAATCCAGTAGACTGTGGGCACTGGGTTTCCTCACAGCTCTAATTGTTTTTGTTGCACCTCATCTTGTGGCCTGTTGAGCTCTTTTATGGAGGGGCACTCGCGTAGGCCAGCCAATAAATAACTGCGGTCCGCCCTCCGTGTGTTTACTCTAGGGGCTCTTCTCCTGTGAGGGGGGTGGAGGAAGGGGGGGGGGTGGGGGCAGATTCCCTCCCCATTCCTACCTCTGGCATTCCCACATTCCTGTGCATGAGTGAGTGCCGCTGACATGGGAGAGGGGCATGAAGAGAGAGAGATGGAGGGAAAGATGGAGAAAGAGAGATAGGGAGGGAGGTATAGAGAACGAGTAAGTGATGAGGAGTGATTGAAAGGGTGAGAGAGTAAGACAAAGATAGAAACATAGAGACAGACAGAGATGGAGAAAGGGATGAAGAGATGGGGAGTATGAGGGAGTGAGGGAGACAGACAGACAGACAGACAGACAGAGAGAGGGAGCAACAGAGAGAGAGAGAAAGAGAGAGAGAGAAAGAGAGAGAGAGAGAGGGAGAGAGACGGTCCTGTGCTGTTTTCCATCCTTGAGTTGGGGTTTATTTGTGCAGCCCAGGAGGTGGTTGTAAAAGCACAGAGAACTCCCTCAGCGGTGAGTGACCTCGACCTTCCTCCTCTCTGTCGGGTCTCTCTCCTCGTTTCATCTCAAACCCCCCATCCTCCTCTCCTCCACTCTTCTGTCCTCTGCCTCCTACTCCCGCTCAGTGCAACGTGGAGATGCTTCAGATTTTTGTTGGCTGTTGGCTGTGATTTAACGGAGGAGAGGCTAATTGTAGAGAGTGAGAACTCTACCGCCCCCCACCCGCCTTGTCCAATTATGTGAAGCACGTTTAAAATGTGCTCCTCAACACCCACAAGTAGTGGTATCATTACATTATTATATCAGACGGAGAAATAGCACGGGGAAAGAGGAGGAAGGAGGAGGAGGAGGACCATCACTCCACAGCCTTCCTCCCCTCCACCTCCAACAACATCTGTCCTCATCGTTTCATTCTTTCTTCTGTCTTCTCCTCTAATCGCCACCTTCTCCCCCCCCCTTTCTTGTGTTGCTCTCGGCAGGATGACCACGAGAGCTGTGGCTCCAGCTCCACCAGTCGCAGCGCCTCCGACAGCTCCAAGTCTCTGGCCAAACCACGCCGGGTGCAGCAGGCCGCCCCCACCGACCCAGACCTTCCCCCAGGTGAGTGATTGGACCCCTGCCGCCCCCCCCTAACCCCATGGCCCCTACGACACCCTACCTCCCCACATGACACCCCCATGGTCTAGGCTGAGGTGTTTGGAAGGGGGGTGGGGTGGGGTGGGGTGGGAGGGTGATATATCAGCGGGTGGCGTGTCTTATCAGCAAGGCCACTTGATCGCATGCCTCCTCCCTGGACAAGGATTCCTCTCTTCTCTCCTCTTTTTCCTCTCTTTCTTTCCTTTTCCTCTTTCCTCTCCTGTCCTCTCCTTTCCTCCTCTGCGCCTCTCCCTCATCTCCTGTTCTCTACACTCTCTTCTTGAGTAGAACAGTACAAACATATTGCATCTGCACTGAAGTTCATGAGGCACTGTACAGCGTTGGTTTGAAATGTTCTGCCGTTCCCAACGCTCCGTGCTCGCACCTCTTCGTCCTTGTTGAGAGCGAGCCTGGCTTTGCTCCAATCACAGTGTGTGTGGCGATAAGCTCTTTTTGTCTGAATGGAAGGATGACAATCTGTGTGTGTGTGTGTGTGTGTGTGTGTGTGTGTGTGTGTTTGTTCCAGGGCTTCTCAGAAGGACCCCACACTCGCCTCTGTCCCTCATTGCTCCTGATTTATAGTGCGTTTATGTTTGAACGGAGCCTAGGCCGTGCTCTTAACACCACAGAGTGTCCAAGCCGCAGCCGCTGCTGCTCCTCTGCTATGTCACTCATGCGGGCCACAAGCACGCCCCTGCCGCACTGACCTATAAGAGACCCAAAAATGGGGTGTGTATGTGAGTGGACACCGCGCTCCAATGTCAGACAATCTCTTGACCTTTCGCGCGGTTGTAAAAATCACCTCTCTGCGGGCACTGTGTACAATGTTCTTGTTTGTGTACCTGTGAAGGTGAGAGAAAGGAGGGGGGAGGGGAGGGAGGTGGATTTTGAGGGTGGGGGTGGGGGGTAGATAAAGAGTAGAAAGAGTGGCCAGAGAAGAGATAGCAAGAGGCAAACTGGAAGAAAAAGAGGAACCGCAGAAAGAGGAAGAAAGAGCAGGATAGCAAACAACCTGGAGGTGTTTCCTCAACTGTCGTGTCCCTCACTGGGGGCTCAGCGATGGAGGGGGGGCCCCCTCCACCCCCCAGATCAACCCTGGGGCTCGTGCCCAGGGAGGATCCGCTTCCTCGGCTGCGAGGCAGATAGCATCAGCCCCCCAGCTGTTAAAGCAGGGGTCTCCTTCCCTGCCCCCGATCCCCCCCAGGCTTCCACTGCTCCTGCCTGCCACGTCTCAGGCCAAGCCGAGTTGGGCGGCACCGGCCTGGCCTTGGTTGGGGTCTGCTACTCTGTCACCCAGGGTCACCTCTGCTCTGCTGCGTGGCTGTCAGGCTGACACAGCTGGAGCTCCGGGCCCCCGCTAATCCCCCCCCCCCCCCCCCCCCCCCTTTCCCTCCTAACGCACTGGCTCACGCAAACAAAAACATGCAAGCCATTGAAGCGGCCAACAGCCCAAACGCCCTTTTGGGATCTTTCGTTTGTGCTTCCCTACCCTCCCTTCGTCTCTCTTCCCTCAGCAGGCAGCCAAAGAGTGACAGACAGAAGTCCCTCCTTTTTTCTGATTTATGTGTCTGTTTTCCCTCTCTCTCCTCTTTGTTGTAGTCCCTCTCAGAGCCCTTTTGACTGGAGAGGACAGAGACAAGAGAGACGTCTTCTGCAGCGGGGACACTAGGGCCCCCTGACTGTGATGATGATGATGATGATGATGATGTTGTTTTGTGTCTCATGTCTGATGTCTCGTCACCCTCCCACGCAGGCGGGGCACGGGTGCAGTTTGAAAGCGCCGCCGACTCTCCTCTCACGTCAGAGGCGTGCCCACACCCCCCTCACCACAGCTGCTCTGGCTCAGCCACAGCGCATCCTCACGTCATTCACACACACACACACACACACACACACACACACACACACACACACACACACACACACACACACACACACACACACACACACACTGACATAGACCCACACACACACACACACACACACACTGACATAGACCCACACACACACACACACACACACACACACACACACACACACACACACACACACACTGACATAGACCCATACACTCACACACACACACGCACACACACATTGACATAGACCCATACAGACACACACACACGCACACACTGACATAGACCCATACACACACACACACACACACACTGACATAGACTCATGCATAGACTCAGACACACACACACACATGCACACATACTCGTTCTCTCTCTCTCAAATTTGAAACTTCCTCACAAGAGAGACACAGATGGGATTTAGGTATATATATTTTTTTAGATGCACAAAGCTCCGTCTCTGACCAGAGGCTTCCTGAGAGCCTCTGAAGTGGCCGTCAGCTTGTGGTCAGTGCCACGCATCTGCAGTCTGCTGGAACGTGTCTTACTGCTTTTACTGTTCTGGGTAATTCTCTTCTAACTCTCCCTCCCTCCTTTTCTTGCTCGCTCTCTCTCTCTCTCTCTTCTCTGTCTGTCCATCTGTCTTTCTCTCTCACACACATTCTCTCTCTTCGTTCTCCTTCCATCTCTCTTATTCTTCCTCTCCGTCTCCCTCTTACTCTCTCTTTCTCTCTCTTTTTCTTGTTTGCACCAAAATTACAGCATCTACCATGTTTTCCCTGGTAAAATAACTATTTCTAGGTATTTAGCTCCCAGAATAGGTTTGTGACTCTCTTTTTTTTGCATTGGTGACCTCCTTTGGCATTTTCTCTTTTGGTCCCAGATCCTTGTGCGAATGGGATATTTAGCTCTGGCAGTTAAACTTGTATATCATGGCAGCACCCACTGCAACTGAAAAACACACACACACACACACACACACATTCGCATATGCTTTTAACAAGGCGCTATAAACTCACTGCTACTGTCCTGCTGGGTTTTGTCTGTGAAGACCGTGGTGTGACCGGCTCACTGTATTTGATCACCATCTACAGCCACTGAAAGTTCAGTTTCACAACTCTTACTTTTGTGTTTTGCTTCTGTAATTGAATTACAGGCATTCAACCTTATAACCACTTGATATATCTGCACCTTAAAGGGGCTATCTGAATAGTTTGAAAGTCTGAATAGCTGTGTCGGCTAGTCACAATTTCATACTCCCCACCTTGGCGGCAGTGTATTACTATGTTTGGGCACCCCTACATTTTTTACATTACGTCAAAAGGGTTATTCCTTAACATTCTGTTGAGTTTTAAATATTTTAAATTAAAATTGTTACATATAGCACCTTTAAAAATGTGTGTACAATAAGAGACATGTAGTGCCTGCTCTGGTCATACCAGTTAACTGACTTTTTTTATGGCACTATTGTTCGTTGGAAAACAAACTATTTTGGTATTGTTACTCTTTTCTCGCCATAGTGGCTACACAGTGGACCAAACTGCAGAAGTTTATTCTGCAATGAATATGCTTCTTATGTGTGGAGCCTGTGCTGGTCTGCGTGAGGATGGAGCCTCTGCTGATATGAGTTATGTTGAAGACTGGTCTGGTGAAGGCTGGTCTTGGTTAGGATGCAGGCTGTGCTGGTCTTATTGAGGATAGAGGTTGGTCTGTGCCGGTCTGGTTAAGGATAGTGGCTAATCTGTGCCGGTCTGGTTAAGGATAGTGACTAGTCTGTGCCGGTCTGGTTAAGGATAGTGGCTGGTCTGTGCCGGTCTGGTTAAGGATAGTGACTAGTCTGTGCCGGTCTGGTTAAGGACAGTGGCTGGTCTGTGCTGGGCACAGTGGCCCTGGCCTGGCCCTCGGTTCAGAGTGGCCCCTGGCGAGACTGCAACTCTGTGAACTGTGAAACGGAGAAAGGGGAGCAGACTGTAAACCTCTAATCTGCAGTTAAATCTGAGGGAGTGGCGCGGTGCTGACGAGGGCGACGCACTAGGCACATTATACCAACAGCTGAGAGTTGGCCCCCGAGCCAGCCCAACCCAGCCCAGCCCAGCGAGGTGATGTGCTAAACAACACGAGCTCGCCCATCTGGAAAGCTTTGACATTGTATCACTTAATAACTGCTCTTGGAAGACAAATAAAAGATTCGTCAGAGGCCTAAATGGGGGCTTTTATAATTCTGTGAATTATACTGCCAACTTGAGAAAGAGGCCAGCGGCTCATCAGTAGTTGTGCGTCAGACGTCAAAAAACCCAAACAAAACTGAATCGACATCTATTTCTGTGCGCGTTAAAAACAGACGCCGCAGACAACCGTGCCGTATATGATCCTGTGCATCCGTCCTGGTGAAAAGGCTTGTCAGTCTTTTCCTTGTTGCCTAATAATTGGCAGCGCTAATAGCTGCTAATACTTTCCGTCTATAGGAAAAAGGAGAACATGGGACAGTATAGTGTTTCTTTCCTGAATTGCACTGAAGAGACTTGGGTCTTGGCCTGCGCGGCGATCGCATAAAGAGGTTGGTTTTTCCAGTCATTTTATGGTCGAGGAGATTTAAGTGGGCCTCATCCCGGTGGGGCCAGACACAGGTGCTGGCTGTGTCAATTGTTTATTGAAGCGGCACGCTGTGCAACGACTAGTCGAGAGGGAGGGAGTGAGTGAGTGAAAGAGAGAGAGAGTGAATGAGAGAGAAGAGAAGGAGATGGAGACTGTGAGAGAGAGAGAGGGAGTGAGAGAGAGTGGGCGCATGGGTCCTGTGTTGGTCCGGGGTAAATTGGATCCAGAGAGGCGATCGGCGGGGGGCAAAGCGTCACTTTATAGCCCCCTCTGCAGGTGCGCCACGCAGGCGTTCAAAGTGACCCTAACACCCTGCTCAGGCACGCACACACACACGCACACACGCACACACGCACACCTGCACACAAGCACACACATACACACACACACACACCCATGGGGGATGTTCACTGTAGCCGTGTGTACATTCTTTCTTCCTCACCCCGCGGCGTGAGAGGAAATGATGTGACATCACGGGTCAGAGGAGCAGCGAGTTGTTCTGATATCCTGGCTCAGCAGGCAGACCTCTGGGGCTCCATCTCGCAGATAATGTAAATGTTCAGGCACCACTTAACCTCTTTCATTACTGTGTGTGTGTGTGTGTGTGTGTGTGTGTGTGTGTGTGTGTGTGTGTGCATGCGCCTGCACGCCACTCGTGTCCTGACTCCACAGTCTGCTGGTATGTCCTAACCTCGGAATAGGCTTTTTCACTCCTGTCATAAAAACCTCCACTTCCATCTCTGAAGAATCTCTTATTTGTCTTCCAAGAGCAGTTATTACGGCACAGAGGCTTTCCAGATGGCCCAACGGCGAGTTACTAAGTTTAATTTTACCATTACTCACTCGGCACGCTGCACCGGACGGAGAAGCCGGGAAATGGGGATTGGACATTTCAGGATGTCGGAGAATAAAAAACTATGGCCTAAGTGGGTTCAAGATTTTCCCTTATTCAGCGATACATCACAGGTTGCGTTAATTGTCGTTTGAGTCACTGTCTTGCGGAGGCATGTCGTTGCAGGAAGACCAACGTTTGGGTTGGAAAACAAGGAAAAAGCATTAAACTTTTATATGTTTAACTCGGAGTTGCTGTGTTGAACAGTACAAGAGAGGAATGAATAATGTCATTGGTGCTGTGGTTAAGAGGATTTATTGCTGTATATTTTCATATTTTATGGTCGAAACTCCCCTGTCTGTAATATTTTAAGTTCTTTCGTACTTTGTTGAGTAATGACCTTACCATGTATGTTTTTCCTCGTGAGCTTCTGTTTCCCTGCGTTGGTGAGCTGTTAGGAGTGACTGGTAACACTGCAAGATAGCTCCCCAAGCACCGCTGAAACCCAATCTCGCTCATACACACACATGCACGCACACACACACACACACACACACACTCTCTTTCTCGCTCTGACTCTCGTTATTTCTTGTTACTTTCTCTCTCTGTACATGTTGCCTAGCTCCTCCAGTGATTCCTCTCTCACCTTCTCTTGTTTTCCTAAGGTCTCACGTCCCTCTGTTCATGTACTTGTCTTGGTCCATTTGTCCATTTGTCACTCTTTCGCTCTGTCTCAGCGCCTTTGAGAGACCAGCTCGTTGTCATGCAGCTGTACATGCCTGCAATCCCAGCTTGTCATGTAGTCCTGACAAAGTCATCACGGGTTGGGTTGGGGTGGGGGCTGGGGGGGGGTAGCTTGACATGGTGCAATGCACATTTCCTCCTGAGTCATGGCCTATTCATTTAACTTTCAATTTGAATTTTAAACGTCTATAATGGCACCTGTCTACAACGCCAACACCTTGTTGATTTATTCAGTGTGGTGTGTGGATGGTCTTGAGTCCCTCCTATGTTGTGGCTAGGCTGAGGGGTGGGTGGGGCTAAAGCTTGAGGCCCACCTGTTTTGGTGACAGCCAACATGCATCCCAGGCATGAGGTAAGCAAAGGGAGTCAATGCTTGGAGAATGGTACCCTGCTTGGAGAATGGAGCTGTGTTAAAGGTGCAGTCCTCAATCCTGGCGAAAGGTAGTTGATCTTTGAGCTTAAGAGCCAATCAAATATACCCCTCCCCTCGGTGCTTCTGCAGAAGTGTTGTTGATTGGCTGGAATAGTATGTGGAATAGTGAGGTTTTTTGAACGCACACATTGGACAGACAGGAACGTGAAGAGAATTTTGCTGAATTGGATGAGAAGTTTAATGGATTATAATTTAAGCACTTACCTTTAACCTGACTTCACAAACCCTCAAGGGGGATGCTCATGGTATGGTTATAATTTTTTGGCTGTTGGCCTCAGAATTATTTAGATATAATACTGAACTAAATTCTATCTACAATGCTTTGCTTGAGTGGGTCATATGACCTATTGCATGAGTCAAGTCAGGGTTCAGAGGTCACAACATTACATGCCGTTCTTACATGCCATAAGGGCACGGAAAGTGGCCAATTACCCTACATGTGTTGGATTTCATTTTGACTCTCTCTCTCTCTCTCTCGTTCTTCCTCCCCCTCAGGGTATGTTCAGAGTCTGATAAGGCGGGTGGCCAACAATGTCAACATCGTGGTGAACAACCTCATCCTGAAGTATGTGGAGGACGACATCGTGCTGTCCGTCAACATCACGTCAGCGGAGTGCTACACCGTGGACGAGCTGTGGGACAGGGCCTTCATGGACATAGCTGGTGAGCCTTCCTCTATACAACCCAAATAAACAAGGGTGTGACCCAGTTTTGTTTAGTTTGAAATAAATCACACCTCAACCACACCTTTCACGAGGTCACCTTAAATCTGAAGCTAAGCGCTGTGGGCGTGTTCGGAGCACATAGGGGAGAATAAACGTAACCTTAATGCACACAAGTGGAGGCACGCAAAAGTGCCACATTTAAAGGGAATAACCTTCCATAGATAGGGACGATCAGTCTATTTCACTGGTGAGACTCCCTTTGCCAGTGCTCTGCCCCATGCGCCCCAGTCGAACAGCGTAGGTCGGCTGTGGACGAACAGGATGTAAAGGCGGAACTACCACTAAGCATTCCATAGACGTTGACTAGTAGTCTATTCCTATAAAGCATTCCGATATGATGTGTTCAATAGGCCCACTGTGACCTATAACATCAATGGCAGGAATAGCACACATGATGTATTTAATAGAGCATACTTTCAGTAGGTTGGCAATGGCGACAATAAGCAACAATAGAAGCGCCAGTCGCTTGTAAAGGTGGCTGCCTTTGAACTCACAGTTCTGAAAACAGCCGTGGTTCATATTCCAGAAAGCTACATCAAAGGAGCTGTTGATTTATGGGCCGTAGTATTTTTAACATCTGAATGGGTCAAAATTTATATCAACAGATGAGTGCAATAATTGGCCCTGGGATTGAGCCGTAGGGTAGCCCTCTGTTTCCTGTGTCAACACTCTCCCTGTCTGGATGGAAAGGATTCCTTGAACACTTGTGGAACGCAGTGGAGAACAAATGTATCTCATGTATATTAATGTCTGTCTCAATGCAGTTGCTCTCAATCCCGACGAAGGCCAGTGTGTAAAAAACACATCAGTTAATAAAAGTCTCTATCTCGCTCTGTGTCTGTCTCTGTCTCATTCTCTCTGTGTCTCTCTTCCTGGCTCTTCCTTTGCATCTGTGCCATGATCTCTTTCCCTCTGCTGTCCAGCTCCTGATCTGGTTTTGAGAAAGGTGATTAATTTCTCGGACTGCACGGTGTGTCTGGACAAGAGGAACGCGAGTGGGAAGATTGAGTTCTACCAGGACCCGCTGCTCTACAAGTGCTCCTTCCGAACACGCCTGCACTTCACCTACGACAACATCAACTCCAAGATACCGGCTGTCATCAAAGTGAGCCGCCTTCCACATGTGGTCGTCATCTCTCTCTCACTCCTCAGCTCACTAGCTTCTTCCTTCCGGCTCTCTCTCCCTCTCTCTTCATTAGATTAGATTAGATTAGATTAGATTCAACTTTATTGTCATTGCACAGAGTACAGGTACTGAGGCAACGAAATGCAGTTAGCATCTAACCAGAAGTGCAAAGTAGAAGAGTGCAGAGTATGTGCAAATGGTAATATAAATATAGATAAATAGGGTATATACAGTATGACATAAGATATAAGTGGTATGAGCAGTAAGAACATGAGCAGCAATAAAGGTGATTAGTGCAGATGTGATATAGATATATGTAAAGTGCAGGTGAAGTACAGGTGAAGGTGGCAGTAGAGGTTATAAAGTATATAAATGAGGTAGGAGACATGATAAGATATAAGTACGATGAATATGGATATGACAACAATTTAACATAAATAGATATATACAATGAACAATTTAGTGCAAATGTTCAGTGACAGGTTTGTCTCATTCATCTCTCCCTTCTCTTTCTCCTTCCTGCCTCTTGCTTCTTACTTCCTCTCAAACTTCTTTCTCCCATTTCTCTCCATCTCACTTTCTCTCATTCACTGTCTCTATCTCGCTCTCCATCTCTCATCCCCTCCCTCTTCTCTCTCTCTCTCTGTCTCTCTCTCTCTCTCTCTCTATTGCACTGCCAGACCTAAGTGAGGTAGCGAGTGGTTCCGACTTGTTTACTTTTTTGAGTGGTAAAGGGGAATGGAACTCGGCGATGTTAATTATTTAATTTCTGTCGGCACTGTCTTAATATTCCATGCATGGAGGGCAGGTGGCTTCTTCCCCAGTCAAGCCCATCGTCATGGTAGTCTGATGCCAGGTTTGGACACCCACAGGTTTGCCCTACCACTTCGCTCTGGGGGCGTGGTTGTGTGCTTGTTGCAAATGTGGCGCGGTGCATAGCCGGCAAGTTAGCTATCGGATAGCCAGTCAGCTAGTTCAAAAGGTCAAGGGATTAAATAAAGATCCACAGGGGTCTTTTTGACTCGACTAAGTTGATATTAAATAGAAACAAAAATTTGTGTTCATGGAGACAATAAGGTTGCCCAGGCATCGTTTAATTACATCAATATTTTCACACTGACGTATCATCTAGACATTATTTTTCACATGCTGTACAATGCAAAAAAGCTTAATAGGTCCTCTTTAAGCCTCTTTAAGCCTCCGTCGTCTTGGTCAGAGTTTAATTTTTATTTTTACTCCTGCCTCTTGTCACATACCAAACCCATCACACGCTCAACTCATTGTTTCTCACGTGGTTTTCATTTTCATAAACCTGGGGATTTGCCCTGTCAATTTCGCTTGTCTCTGCGGATTCACTAATTTCGCCCCCACACAACCTGACTGAGAGCGAAGCGAAACCGCCGCCTGCTACCGACCCTTCTACTAGGGACACAGTAGGATCCTCATGTCAGGATGCCTCTGCTCGTGGGATAGTGGAAATACATGTAATAAGATGAAACATTTGAGACATCTCAGTAATGTTGTGTCTGGACGTTTTTGGACCGCCACTGTGGTTTTTGGTTTGAGGGATGGGGGTTGGGGGCTTGTCTGCGTTTCTTCATGCTGACTGACGGCTGTGTGTGTGTATGTGTGTGTGTGTGTGCGTGTGTGTGCGTGTCCACACAGATCCAGACCATGGTGGAGAGCCTGAAGTTGTCCATGACTGACCAGCAGCTGCCCATGTTCATTCGCGTCATGGAGCTGGCCATAGCACTGTACTACGGCGAGATCGGTGCCCACAAGGAGGGCGAAGGCGAGGAGGGAGCGGGCAGTGCCAGGGAGGTGGTGGTCAGCATCCCAGGTGAGGATGCCAGTTTCGCCAAACTCACTAAATTGCCAGGTCACCAAACTGAGCAAACAGAGCCTCCGGTCATATTGAAATAGCTCTTACCACAGATAAACTCTCAGTTATAAAGATGTTCTTTGTTGTTTGCGTGACCACATCCTTATTCGGTTCCCTGCCTTTTTTGAATAAAGATGCTCTTTTTTTGGTTTGAATGACCCCAAACATTTTTCGGTTTGTCTTGCTCTCATGCTTTCCTGTTCGTTGGAGATTTTTAGCAGTATCGTGCTAGTTCTGTGCCTGCCACTTGACTCTTGTACGTGAGTGCGGCCTGTGTGTTTGTTTGCGGAGCACACAGCAGGGTCCAGCCCACTTCCTCCCAACCTCCGCATCTACCCTGTCCCCTTAGTGACTCATCATCTCTGCCCTCCCCTCCCCTCCCCTCGCTCCGCGTGCGGTTCTCCACATCAGTGCACAGGGACGGCCTGCGAGGGAACGGGACATTGAACATCAGTTTGACCGTAGTGTGTTCCCCCGTGTCTCCTCCTTGAAAACAGACACAAACACACAAACACACACACACACACACACACACACACACACACACACACACACACACACACACACACACACGCTCGGTCAAGCAGCGGGCAGAATAACTCGACACAGACTATCGTGTTCAGGGCCCGATCTCCTCCATCTGCCAAGGCTCAGGCGGAGGATGACAAAAGAGAAACAACACTTCTTGATCAAATGAAAAAAGAGATCCCTCACAAAATGGCAGAAACGTTTGGCTTGACCATCTTGAGACGTGTTGTTCCCCTCTTCCGTGTTCTCCTACTGACCAGACCCAGTGTTGCTAATGTGTGTGGCTGTTTGTCTGTCTGAAAGTGCATGTGTGAATATGTGTGTGTTTTTGTCTGTCAGTATGCTCGTGCCTGTGTCTGTATGTGTGCCCTTGTGTGTGTGTGTGTGTGTGTGTGTAAGTGCCAGGCCAGAATGGAGCTGTAACTTTTGAACAGCACGAGGGGGAGTTGGCATGGCCTCTCTGCCGTTTGGCCGATGCCAGATGTAAGCCTTGGTGTCATGCTACTGCTATGTGCGGCTCGGCGGGTGAATTAGTATCCTCTCACAAAAATATACAAGAAAGGGTGACCGGCTGCTGGAACCCGAGCATTTGAAAATCGCATTATGCTGGAGAAAAAGGGAGGGAGGGAGGGATGGAGGGAGGGATGGAGG